>NC_064410.1:61945000-62300000 GCF_023375975.1 Astyanax mexicanus | reverse complement strand
TCCTGTCCTGCTTTTGTCTTTTTCCTATTTTGTTAGTTCTCTTTAAAGGTCTCCTTCCACTTAAATCCACCTTTTCTTGTTCTTTGTGAAACATAGGTCTATAGGTCTCTCTTAGTTGTTTATGATGCTGCACATGAAACTCTTCCTCAACCTCCATTGTTCTGCAGCAGCTAGGAAAATAAAATATTCAGAAAACGAGTCGATCAGAGAGATGTTAGGGTGTCTATATTAACCCTTGTGTGGTGTTCATATTTTTGTTACTCGTTTACTTTGTTACTTGTATTTAATTCAGCAAAATTAAGCAATTCTACATTAAAATTCTTTACACATGCTCGCTTCACCTAAATTGTAAGCAATATAAACAGCTTACATGGTTAATATTTGCCCTTTACCTTTCTTATGTTACATTTCTTTCAAAAAGTGCTACTCTTTTTTTATTAGTTTTTTAATAAAATGTAAAAGAAAATGAATTAAACTCAAGATATGAGTAGAAAATTTGTTTAGTTTCAAATTTACAAATGAAGCAATGTTTATTAGCCCTTGGCCAAACATACTGTATGTAATATAAATGTGTGTGTAGGGGGGGGGGGGGGGGGTGTATAGTGTGTGTTTATCCAAAATGTGTTTTGATATATGTTTTTCACAAAAAATGAGCCAAAGCCAATGAGTCTGAGTTAGAAAAAACATTTTTTTTTTATCATTTGATGAAAAATGAAAACGGGTCCCACAGACCCGAACACCACACAAGGGTTAACCAATGATTTCATGGCCTCGCCCACCTTGGCTCAGGACCGCCCACAGGCAGCGCTGAACCCGGGCTACAGCATTAGGAGCTATAGCTAAGGAGGAGCTAACAGCTTTGTTAACTGAGCTAGTTAGCATTAGCTATTTTGCGTAAGTAACTGTAGGTTTAAATCAGATCTCCAGTGGATTCTGCGTTTTACCCAGACCTTAAATAAACACTAGGGAAGCACGGTTTGACAAGGTAGCACAACTCGACAGAACACCGGTCAAAGCGGCGCCGTTCGTGTCAGATTTTATGATGTAGAGCGCATTTAGACTCTGGAGCTTCAACGTGGTGAAACTGCGACAAACTCCAAATCACCAAGTCTGAAGTAAGAGTTTAGTAGCGTTTGCCTTAGGTTATTCGCACTACCGTGGGGAGACCGGCTCTTAGCCGCAGGGGCCACTCGCCTTGTATCTGATGTTAAGTGTAGTTTATGGGTTAATTTTATCTAGCACTCAGTGCTGTATCTTTATATCTAAGGCTGTATCTCTGAAAACATTTTGTCCTTTAAGTTTTAGAGCTGTAAAATTAACTGAGGGGGGAAGGCAGGTATTATATTATATTTCAGTTTACTTTTGGTAAAACTCCAGAAATGTACAGACACCACTCTTCTCACACTTCACTCGTGCTCAATTAGCCCCTCCCCTTTTCTAAAACTAAAGGAATTATTTCACTGGAACTGGGAATATAACAACAGAAATATATAGTTTTGCCTCAAACCTGAAATATTAATATTTAAAAATTTAACCTGTTAAAGAAACATTTGGTTAAATGCAAATGCAGGTTACCACCCCAAAAGAGAAATTTAAGTTTTAAATGATCTATAACATTTCTGAGTTACTTAATAAAAGTATTTTTATGTGCCCAAAAACTTTTTCCTGTGTTTTGTTATCATCAAAATCATAAAAAGAAATTCAAGTTTTCATTCAAATTTGCATGTTGATGATGCGTAAATTAATAATTAATTATGATACATTGCTCTCCGCTACACAAAAGTAGATAATAAGAGTAAAAAGTATTGGTATTGGTATTAGTATTTGCTAGGGGTGAAATGATTAATTGAGTCATTCAAATTACTCGATTAAAAAAATTGATTGAGTAATTTTCTGTGCCTCGAGTAATCGTTTAATTAATTTTAAAATGCAGAGCACAGAGTTTAGCGGGGACTTTTAATGTGAAACAGCGCTCTTAGCGTTACGTCACCCACAAACAGGAAGCAGGAAGTGGAGGAGGAGGAGGTTTTTGAAGCGGAGAGAGCAGGTCAATTTAACTTATAATAATAAATCAATGAGATTAACATTAATGTACCTTTAATAACAGAAGGACAGCGCTGTGGAGAGCTGTGCTATTATTATTAATACTGTATAATGTGTGTGTGATTAGTTTACTACAACAGAGACAAGTTCTAGATTTAATACAGGATTTATATAATCAGTAAACTCAGAGCTGTGAAGTAAAATATAAATAAATACATGTTAAAGTTAGCTGGCCATGAATTTACTGTATTGTCATTTAGCTAAGATGCACAACATAGACAATGTTTATGCCTTTATAATTGATTAATTAATGCCCTATATTTAATACTTATAAGAAATTCTAAGTTTAAATAATTTAACTTAATTTATTAAATTGTCACTTGTGGTATTTATGTCTATTTTGTGTTTTATTTATTTCTATTTGTGTTTGAAATGTGGAAATGTATGTATGTGAATTTAAAAACTAAACCAATTGGTCGTTCATTATTAAGTGAAATTACTTATTTTCTCATGTGTAATTTTATTGCTTTTTAGGCAAGTAAATACGTTTTATCCGATTACTCGATTAAACAAATCGATTTTTCAGTAGAATACTCGATTACTGTATTTAATTGGTTAATTGGTTTTGGATCGACACCAAATTTCAGTAACACTTTACAATAAGACTACCTTTATAAAGGGTTCATGAATGGTTTATAAATGAGTTTATTAATGGTTATTAATTAGGTTGCAAATACTTTAAAACTCATTAATAATAAGCAGCTAATTAATATATAACACATAAATAGAAATTGCAACAGTGAGCTGATATATACTGTGAAACCTCAGATCTTTCTAGATACTGATTTTACTTTGTGTTTTCCACCAATCAGCAATTAAATCTGACATATTAATGTATTTCTAAGTATGTTTAACTATTTGCCATAAATTAAATGACTAAGTTGCCACTGTTGCTTTTTTATTGATGTGTTTTAACTGCTTATCAATGGTTTTAAGGCATTTACAACCTAATCTAATTTATAAACCATTTATAAATCCTTTATAAAGGTAGTCTTATTTTAATTTTTTGCAGTATCGCACAGCCCTAATGAATAGAGGGGTTGAGCAGGGATCTCAGCGCTGGAGAGGAACTCTCTGTGTGGTGAAATCAATCAGATCCATCCATCTCTCTCTTCTTTTGTGTGATGACATCAGTATTCCAAGTGGCCAATTAGCTGCAGGTCCGAACCAGGTGACCTGTGTGCACTAACAAGTCTAGTGGGAGTGTGTGGAAGTGTGTGTGTGTGTTCCTCTTCTACATCTGGGAGTGAGGGATTTGCCAGGTCAGCTAGAAATGGAGAAAATGATGAATGACATGCGCTGTGTTGAATGTGTAAGAACACCTCAGTAGAAACGTTCTGGAGCAGAACAGGAATATAAACTGATAGAACATAAAAAATAAGAAGAATAAGAAGAACATTACAGGTCTGGGGAATTAATTAGCTTCTGTAGATAGGCTTCTGTCACTATCTGTTTGCATACTGGGTGTGTCCAACTGTTTCTGACTAACACTCACCATCTGTTACGACCCCAGGTTATATTGGTTTTTCTTTGTGTGCCCTCTGTGCTGTTTGTGTTTAGTTTTTGGTTGTAGGACCAGGATTGGCCACCAGGAGCGCACTCTATAAAAGGGCAAGAGGAAAACTGACCTGGGAGAGACGTTCAGGGCCCCTCCCCTTTCCTGACCTGGAACAACTTCCTGCTCAGACCAACCCGGCACCTCCGTTTTGCATTCTGTATGTTGCTTTAGTTTTTGCTTCAATATATGTTAGTCTTTGGGTAAAGTAGGGGGTGAGTGCCATTTGTTTTGCTACCTTTTTCTCCTGTTTTGGTGACAGGGAGTCAGGGTAGTTTATGTATTTAGTTTTCTTTATTTTGCAGGTTTAGTTAGTTTTCTTTGTTTGTTAGTTGGTTTATTTGTTATTTTGGCCTATGCTCACTCCTGAAGTCATATTCCCTTAGTTTTATCAATAAATTCATCCTGTTTCAATTAATTTTCAGTGTCTGGTGTTTGGTCTGGCAGAGGGTCTTGGGAGAGAGCCCGCTCTCATTTTTTGTTACGGCCTGACCCTAGACCGGGTCGTAACACCATCAGTGTGTAGTGATTCCCCCTGGGCTCCCTTACAAATAAATCAACTTCCCCTTTAGTTTTAATAACTTGATGTTTTAATTTATGCTAACTCAACTTTTCATTCCCCATTACTTAACTTTTTTAAGGCAACCGGTTTCCTCAAATATTTTTGAGCTAAGCGGCTTCCTTAAAAAGTTAAGTAATGGGGAATGAAAACTTGAGTTAGCTTAATAGTCCTCTATATGTGTAATAATGTGTTAATTCAGAGTGAATGTTGAAAAATCTCTTGTTACACAGTTTTTGTATGAAATGTACACTTATATACTAATTTCATATTTATATAGGTTTATAATTCATACTTTACATTTTACTTTTTATGAACTTAAACTGTTCTGCAACATAAAAGACACGTTTTATTGATATTGACGACTCTCAAACTACAGATATACGAGCTTTTAGTCACTTACAGACAGAAACACAGACAGTCTGGATATCATTACTGAGGCCTAAAGCCACCAGAACAGCCACGGAGAGAGAGAGAGAGAGAGAGAGAGAGAGAGAGAGAGAGAGAGAGAGAGAGAGAGAGAGATCTGATGATGAGAGAGTTGATCTAATCTTGGATTTCCCGATAGCATCTACTGTTTCAGCCTGTAGACCCAACACATCATCAGTCATAGCTGTCAGCCACTGAATCCCTCTACACACACACACACACTCACACTCACACACTCACACTCACACTCACACACTCACACACACACACACTCACACACACACACACACACATAACTATCTGAGTCTGCGCTCTCTTGGCTCATCTACGTTGTGACAGTCTACATTACAAAAACACTTTATTTTAACGTAAAATATGGGTTTAATAAGGGCTTTAATATGTACATTTATAAATATCCTTTTTAATTATTTTATTTTTAATTTTTCTAACATTTTCTCCCCAATTTACACGGTCAACCACCCAACCCACTTATTAGGACTCCCCCCAACACCAGGAGGGTGAAGACTAGCACATGCCTCCTCCGACACATGTGAAGTCAGACTGCTCCTCTTTTTGAACTGCTGCTGTTTCTGTAGCATTACCTTATAGCATCACAGCGCTAACGCTCGGAGAAAAGCAGCGCAGCAACTCGGTTCTGATACATCAGCTCACAGACGCAGCCTTGTACTGATCCACATCGCCCTAGGAGTGATGAGGGGAAAGAGAGAGCGCCATCTACTGTACCCACTCAGAGAGAGCAAGAACAGCTGTGCTTTCTCAGGGCTCCGGCAGCTGATGGCAAGCTGCATGACCAGGATTAGAACCAGCAATCTCCTAATAATAGTGGCAGCGCTTTAGAAATTCTATTGATCCATTCATCAAGAAATTTTGTCACAGTGTAAGGGACAGTTGGTTTGTTGAAATTATGTAGTAAACTAAGAATCGACAAAAATGGAGATACCTGTTTTTCATTGGACAGCGACGATTTGAATGTATCTATCTAAATGTAAACTCGCACATGGTAAACCGTGAGGTCTGTAAGTATCCGGATGGAGAGAGTGACAGTGCAGACGTCTGATTTCAGTCTGTTTGATGTTGATGAATAGAACTCTTTCATCTCTCTGTCATCCTCTCGTCTCATTTACAACCAGCCCGGTTTCTCCATCCATTCAGCGTGTCTGTCCTCACGCCTCTGTTCGAGGGGCGTGGCCTATGAGGAACGGTCAGGATGACAGACAAGAAAGGTGGGCTGGTTGTTATGGTGATGACAGACAGATGAGTTCGTACTTTTTTCCTTTAATTTCCTTTAAGGTTTGAAGAAAACAGCGACAGGACTGAACAACAGACCTGACAGAAGGTTTATTTAGGATTTTTTTACAACTAACTTCTTTAGTCCAAAACTTCAGATTTCAGTTTGGTCCAAACCAAAATAGGAGACATAAAAGGTACCATGAATCAGGGTTCAGACCAAAGGACCAACATGTGGTCCAACCAAAAGTTCAGGTGCACTGAAAAAAAGATGCGTAAAATTTACTTAAAAAAATAAAAACTTTCTGCATTTGCTTTTTTTAATGAAATTTATTTTCAGATAAATTTAAGTAACTTCAACTCGGTTTGAAGTTACTCGGTTACTTAAATTTATCTGAATTTAAATTTACTCAAAAAAAGCAAATGCAGAAAGTAGCAAAACTTTTTTTTAAGTAAATTTTACTCATCATTTTTTTCAGTGTGAATCATAAGGTTTGAAAACTCACTGAAATTAGCGGCGTACACCGGCTTGCACTGTTGCCAGATTGGGTCATTTTATGCCAAATGTTGAGTTGTGTCTGAAATTGACTGTAGGAAATGCTGTGCTGTGACGGGTGGACAGATCTAAAAGTTGGAAATGAAACTTATCAGAGTTGTAGATACTGTAGATAACCTGGCAGAAACAGGGCCTTTACACTACACTAAACACAGATATAATACACACATGCAGATAAAATCATTTTAAATATTGTTTTTTTGTAATTAGTGATATTTAAGGTAAGGTATTTGTTACACCTTAGCCTGTGTCTGTCCAGTGTCTTTCCTTTTTTGGTTCCTTCCTGCTCCTGTCCTCCGTTCTCTTGTTTTGTTTACATGTCATGTTTCCCAGCCATGTGCTACTGTTGTGTTTTGGTCTTGTCTCCGCCTTAGCCCCGCCTTGTCATCTGTAACCCCTCCTGTCTCATTTGTAACTCCGCCCCCCTCATTACCTCCACAGGTGTCCCTAGTGCGTGCCTGTGTATAAATACCCCATGTGCTCCTTTGTTGTTTGTCGTGCTTTTTGTGTGATCTTGTCATGTTACTCTGTCTGGATTGTGTTTATCTGTTTTGTTTAGCCTCAGACCTGCTGTGTTGTTTGTCCTCAGTGTTCCAGGTTTGTTTTCTTTAGTTGTTTCTTTGTTTGCTTATTTTGCTTGTTTGTTTAAGTCTTTGTTTTATTGTGTTTGTTTCAGTAACCCTTTCCTTTATAGTTAGTCGCTAGTGTTTTGTTCTTTGTTTATTTAGCTATTATGGAAAATAAGAAAGACTTGCATTTGCAACCTGCCTCTTCCACGTTACAGTATTTTCTTTAAGATCATGTTATAATAAACCCTGTATTGCTGTTGATATGCTGAACATCAGCTCTTTTGTGATTGGGTGTTTTTTTCTGCATTTTAGCAGATTTGACCTGGTTAGACCTGGTTGACTTGACAATTCACCAAACTGACATCATTCTACAAACCAATGAGTATAGAGTATAGAGAGACTCCACCCACGTAGTGGAGTATTGATGCCAGGATGTAGTAGAGTTGTTTAATGCACTCAGTCACAAAACTGCTGTGTAAAACTGGTCAAAACTAACTAACTAAAAACTAACTAAATACAGAGCAGCACTGTGGCTTAGTGGTTAGCACATTTGCCTCCCAGCATCTTGGGTTCAAGTCCCTATCTGGAAGGAGTTTCCATGATCTTGTTGTGTCTGCATGGGTTTCCTCCCTCCGTCCAAAAACATGGAGATCAGGTAAATTAGATACTCGAAAAAATGACCCTGTGTGTGACTGTCTGTTCCTGGTGCCGTCCTCCAGGTGAACGGTTGTTTCCGGCTGAGAGTATGCTGTGTGTGATTGGCTGACGCTTCTCACTGGTTAAGTTTGTGTAGAATGTTATTTACTCAATTTATTGGAGTGCCTTGAGTGGCAAAAAAGGTGCAAAAGAAGTGTAATTGTAAAAACAGCCAAAATGATTTGACATGTTGTCAAATTTCCCAGACCAAGCTTTGTGTCTCAGACTGCCTTCATTGAGTTTACAGTGCATGTAAACTAAAGGACAAGTAGCAGAGCATATTTTCCCCTAGTCTATTAAAGGTAACTTTACTGTACATAACACATAGCCTTATGTTCACCATCATCAGAAGCCCCGCCCACTTCTCTACTGGACTCTGGGAGGAATCTGGGATATATTACAGATCTCAGACTTGGGAAGAAATGAACGCTGTTAGCACCAAACCAAAGATGAAAAGGACCATCCAGACTGTTATCAGCCACAAGTCCAAAAGCTACGTTTTATCATGGAAAGTCATGGCAAAACATATGCTGCCTTCAACAAGACAATGCTAAATCACATGCTGCACACATTACTGCCATTTTTAGGGTGAAGAACATGTTTATATAAGGTTACGTTTACAGTTTGAGGAATAACAGAGCAGGAAAACATCCAACTTTATATATTTAACACTATTGTACACTTTTTTAACCACAGAGCTTTCAACACTGCAAAAATTAAATCTTAGCAAGTGAAATATTCTAGTTTCAAAGCAATAAATGTTATTTCTTGCTCTGATAAGATTTTTATTCTTACTAAGCATTGTAAATGTAAGATTGTTTTACATATTTTAGAAATAAATTTGAACTCATAATAAACACAAAAGTCACCAGTCAGGTTATTCTAATACACGTGTAGAAATTTAAGCTAGAAAATAAAATATTTTTGCTTGATTTGAGTCTTAATTTACTAATTTTGAGGCTTTGTCATTGCTTATTTTAGGAATACTATAAAAAAAATTTGCTCACCCCATTGGCAGATTTTTTTGCTTAATTTAAGCATTTATGTCTTAATTTAAATAAATTGTATCTAGTTTTTGCCAATTGATTTTTTGCAGTGAAGATTGCCAACAAATGTACAGTCTGTGATTTATTTGCACATTTGGTACATTAGTACTGCGGTTTTCACAAATAAATTCAGGTTTTAAGACCATGATTTACCACAACACATATTTTACACATTTGTCTGCATACTCACTGCAATTAAATGCAAGAAATTAAAGTAAACGTAAGAATTTTACATAAAGCAATAATGTTTTCTGATTTGGGGCTGAACATGTCTTGCTAATACGATAAACAGGTATTAAATCTGCTGTTTCTACAGTTAGAAAGGTTGGAGTTTGATTCTATATTTCACTATAACAGCATACGTATATGATGGTGTCCCACAGGGCTGCGTTTTAGGGTCTATGAAATTCATATTAATTTGGAGAGAGCTGCAGTTTTAAGGATAAAGAACTGAAGAGGGACTGCAGAAAGCATCCTGAGCACCTGCATTACCGTCTGGTTTGGGAATTGCAACACCTCAGACCGCAAGACCCTACAGCGGATAGTGCGGACAGCTGAGAAAATCATCGGAGTCTCTCTTCCCTCCATCGCCTAGATCTACACCACACGCTGCATCCGCAAAGCCACCAGCATTGTGGACGACCCCACCCATCCCTCACACGGACTCTTCGCTCTGATGCCGTCCGGCAGAAGATACAGGAGCATCCGAGCCTCCACTACTAGACTCTGCAACAGCTTCATCCACCAGGCAGTCAGACTTCTCAACGCACAGAGACAGAACTGAACCCCCACCCCACCCACCACTCACCCAACACACTCGCACAAAACTAAACTGTACACTGTTACTGTTACACTCACAAAGACTGAACTTCACCCTCACACACACCCAGTCAGCACACAGAGGCTGACATGACTTTATTTGCTGCACTCTTAAAAACTATAAACTCTACCTCAGTAACTGCTGTGATTATATATGTTCTATATGTTACAGTATGTCACACATCTCTGCACCTTATCCCCACTAAACACTCTATTATACCGTATCGGTACTGCACTGTCCTGTCTTTAAATTGTCTCGTCTTTTGTATTTATTGTATTTATTGTTATTTAGTGTTATAATTTTATAATTTTATGTTGCACTGTCGTCACTCCTGCACTTTATGTTGTCTATTGCTTGTGGGTCTATGTTGCATCATGGTTCCGGAGGAACGTAATTTCATTACACTGTGTACCTGTACTCAGATGTAATGACAATAAAAGCCTCTTGACTTGACTTGACTTGAAGTTTATGGAGTTAATCTGTTGCTTTAAAATCAGTAAACTCTACATTAGTGTGTTTTAAAGACGTTATTTTAGCTACTAAGTTTGCAGTTTGAGGAAAAACAGAGCAGGATAAAAACGTTCAGCTCTGTATTTTTATTGTAGTCTTTTCTTACCGCAGCCCTTTCAAGACTGCCAGTTTGGTTTTATTTCCTTTGAATGTTCACCAAACGTACAGCCTGTGAATTATTTGCACGTTTTAAGTGGCCTTCAGATGTCAATCAGCAGCAGGGTTTTTCCCAGCATGCTCTTTATTGGTCCCGCTTGCTGGACCCACCCCTGTTTCAACAGAGAGAGCAGAACTGTTTTCATTGGAGCGTTTGACAGGTGCCGAGAGTTGTGACTAGGCTTTTCAGCACCTTAACACATGGCAGTGTGTGTTATTCCTGCACACACACACACACACACTCGAACACATTCAGGTGTGGAAAGTACCATGGCAGGAGTTCGGTTGAGTGCACAGACCAAACACACGAAACCTCCAGACACTCCCACACCTCCAGAACGTCCTGCTTTCAGGGCAGTTCAGAGTGTGTGTGTGTGTGTGTGTGTGTGTGTGTGTGTCTCTCCTGTGTTAACCGAAGTGACCACAGACTTTCAGCACCCAGTATAATCTTCACCAATCCCCCAGAATCACCATTACACATCACTATACCCCCACATCACTACTGCAACTTTCCTTTAATTATAATACATACACTCATCACCATTATCATTGTCATTATCTGCACCATTACCAGTATCATTACCAGCATCATCACTAGATCATCACAAGTATCATCAGCATCATTTCCATTACCAATATCATTACCAGCATCATTATCATTACCACTATCATTACCAGCATCATCACTAGATCATCACGAGCAACATCAGCATCATTATCATTACCAATATCATTACCAGCATCATCACTAGATCATCACAAGCATCATCAGCATCATTATCATTACCAATATCATTATCAGCATCATTACCATTACCAGTATCATTACCAGCATCATTATCATTACCAATATCATTACCAGCATCATCTCTAGATCATCACGAGCATCATCAGCATCATTATCATTACCACTATCATTACCAGCATCATCACTAGATCATCACGAGCAACATCAGCATCATTATCATTATCAGCATCATTATCATTACCAATATCATTACCAGCATCATCTCTAGATCATCACGAGCATCATCAGCATCATTATCATTACCAATATCATTACCAGCATCATCACTAGATCATCACAAGCATCATCAGCATCATTATCATTACCAATATCATTATCAGCATCATTACCATTACCAGTATCATTACCAGCATCATTACCTGCATCATTATCATTACCAATATCATTACCAGCATCATCACTAGATCATCACAAGCATCATCAGCATCATTATCATTACCAATATCATTATCAGCATCATTACCATTACCAGTATCATTACCAGCATCATTACCTGCATCATTATCATTACCAATATCATTACCAGCATCATCACTAGATCATCACGAGCATCATCAGCATCATTATCATTACCAATATCATTATCAGCATCATTACCATTATCATTACCAGCATCATCAGTAGCATCATTACCAGCATCAATACCATTACCAGTATCATCACTAGCATAATTACCATTATCATTACCATTACCAGCATTATTACCAGTACCAATATCATTACAAGCATCATTATTATTACCAAAATGATTACCAGCATCATTATCATTACCAATATCATTAACAGCATCATTACTATTACCAGTATCAATACTAGCATAATTACCATTATTATTACCATTACCAGCATCATTACCATTACCAATATCATTACTTGTACTATTATTAATATCATTACCAATTTAATTATCTGTACCATTACCAATATCTTTAACTGTATCATTACCAATATAATAGTTTGTACCATTATCAATATCATTACAACTGTAGTAAGACTGTAATAACACTGCATTATAACAGTTGTAAACTGCAAAAAGGCTTTATTAAGACTGTGATAATACTGCATTAAGACTGCAGTAAAAATGGTAATAAGACTGCATTAGGACTGTAGTATACTTTAATAAGACTCTCTTAAAAGTGTAATAAGAATTCCTTAAGTCTGCAGAAGGACTACATAAAGCATGTAAGGAGAATTGATTGAGAATGCATTAGGACGGCATTAAGGCCATAATAAGACTGCATTAAAACTGTACCCTTAATAGTGTAATAAGCGTTCATTAAGATTTTAACAAGACTGCATTAAGATTTCAATAATACTGCAATGAGACTTTTTTAAGACTACGAAAAATTCATTATGACCATAAGACTGTATTAGGATGTAAGACTGTCATACGGCTGCATTAATACTGCAGTAAATTATAAGATGATTGTATTAAGATTGCATTAAGATTTTATTAAGACTGCAGTAGGATTGCAGTTTGAGTGTTTTTGGGTCTTTTTTTTTGCTTTGTTTGCAGATTCAGACTCTTTTGAGCGAAGCTTCAGGTGATCTGGCCCAGTTACATCTCAATCAACACCAGTCTGCTTCACTGTTACGCTCTGTCTGCTTCTAACATACACACACACACACACACACACACACACACACCATTAACTTGCAGGAAAATCTTGATAGTTAAAGTGAAGGTGTCCTCACTCTGGAAAGTCCTGTGTGTGTGTGTGTGTGTGTGTGTACTGTGTGTTTTCCTTACACACCCCCAACTTACCCCATGTTCATCCCCTTAACATGCCCCTCCCACAACCACAATAAGCCCCGCCCACCTCACTAAAGCCAGATCTGCTGTTATATAAGGGATCAACAATAACCCACAACTGTGTATGACTCTATTTGTGTGTGTGTGAGTGTATTTGTGTGTGTGTGTGTGTGTGTGTGTGTGTGTGTGTGTGTGTGTGTGTGTGTGTGACCGCAGGCAGGGTAACTCATGCTTCCCGGAACCCGTCTGGCGCGAGTGTGTATTCTCAGTTACAGACAGAGAGCTGGAATCACACAGTGGCGGCCAAACAAGCATGATGTCATACACACACACACACACACACACACACACACACACACACACACACACACACATACATCCCACAGCTGTCAGAACCAATCACACTGATCAAACTATCACACTAAATGTGTGTGTGCTTGAATATGTGTGTGAGTAGTGTTGTAATTTTCCCTACATAGTAAATGAACAGTGAAGTGATCTATCAGATTATGAAGGAACACATAATGAATCATGTAGTAACTTAAAAACAGTGTTAAACAAACCTAAATACTCTGTGAAGAAGTATTTAGATACTCTTTTCTGGGGAGCTGTTACTTATCCTGTACAACAGAGGGAACTCTTGCTCTTCTATCCTTTCCTGTGGCGTTCCTGATGAGTGCCAGTTCCACCATTATAACATTTTTGATGGTCTTAATTGCGACTGCACTTGACGATAATTTCAAATTCCTTGAGTTTGACTTTCGGATTGACTGACATTTTTTTCTTAAAGTGGCAGTCCGTATTATTTAGTTTCTAAACTGAAAGCAGAGGCATTTCTGAGTGGAGAAGAATCTGGATTAAAAATATTGTATTTAATGGTAGCAGTGTGCTAAACCACCATCCCTGCTAATCCTAATAATATATTAATTCTAAAAACTGGGGTGTCAGGGTTACTTTTGGTGTGAGTTCTTCTTCTTCTGGTCACGTCACTCGTCTTTACGTACTTACGTCACACGTTCAGCCTCTAAAAGAGGATCCGGCTCAGTTTTACTGAACGCGAGCAGCTGGTGGAGCAATGGAGACTTCAGAAGAGGAAACTCAGAGCTCAGTAGCTCATTCACTCATAGCAAAACAAAGAAATGAAGGAGTGAAATTTCTAACTGAGCTCTCTCACTCTCTCTTTCTCTCTGTCTTTTTTTCTTTATTTAGTTGAGTAGTTGTTGCTTCTCATAACCTGGATTAGAACATTACTGAAATCTTCACTATTCACTGTATACCTGTAACTCTACCTCTTCACTACTTTACTTTAACTGACGCTCTCAAACACTTTATTAAGAGACAAGAAATTCAAGTAATTAACTCTTGATGAGTTCAGCACAGCTGTTAACTGAAAGCCTGAATTCCAGGAGACTCTAACTCATAAAACTGACTGAGAAAATCTTTTTGAAAAAAAGAAAGTGTGTATGTGTGTTTAAGGAGAGAAAAGGCTGAACAGTGAGTGATTTAGGGGGCTGAGGCCAGACTGTCTGACTGTCAAACCATAAAACCATTATCAGATCAGAAGATGAAGGGATGTGGGCCTACTGGTAGAGAGAGAGAGAGAGAGAGAGAGAGAGAGAGAGAAAAGACACTTACCTCACCATTCCTCACTGTTCACTTAAACAGTAATGATTACATTTACAGTTAAATTGCTGCTGTTCTTTTGTTCGTTTGTTTAATTGTCATCATTGTGTGTATAGATATAAGTATTTATATATAATATATGTACATATTTTATATATAAACTACCGGTTAAAAGTTTGATAACATACTTAATGTTTCCCCTTATTTTGGCCATTTAAGCTCTTTAGGTCCAGTCCATATAAGAGGTTGCTTAAAATGATGAGTTTCTTTGATTTTACCAAATTGAAAACCTCTGGAATATAATCAAGAGGAAGATGGATGATCACAAACCATCAAACCACCAAACTGAACTGCTTGAATTTTTGCACCAGGAGTAAAGCAGCATAAAGTTATCCAAAAGCAGTGTGTAAGACTGGTGGAGGAGAACATGATGCCAAGATGAATGAAAACTGTGATTAAAAATCAACCAGGGTTATTCCACCAAATATTGATTATTTCTGAACTCTTAAAACTTTATGAATATGAACTTGTTTTCTTTGCATTATTTGAGGTCTGAAAGCTCTGCATCTTTTTTGTTATTTCAGTCATTTCTCATTTTCTGTAAATAAATGCTCTAAATGAGAATATTTTTATTTGGAATTTGGGAGAAATGTTGTCTGTAGTTTATAGAATAAAACAACAATGTTCATTTTACTCAAACATAAACCTATAAATAGCTGAATCAGAGAAACTGATTCAGAAGTGAGAAAGATAGAAAGAGAGAGAGAGACACACAGGCTCCGCCCAGCACTTTCCTTTGAACTCTAACCCCTGTAATGGCGCCTCCCCTCAGGTTGGCGTGGCGACGCTGGCGGGGTCAGAGTTGAGGGTGTGGGGCATTATGGGGTGGGGTAAGTGTGGGAGGACTACCTGACCTTTGACCTCTCTCAGGAGATGAACTATGACTTCTGCACTCAGCCTGGAGGAGTCCTGCTGAACCCCCACCTCCCAACATAGACCCCACCATCACCACCATCACCACTCCTCTCTCTCTCTCTCTCTCTCTCTCTCTACCTCTTTCTCTCTCTCTCTTTCTTTTTCTCAAGATTCAGAATAGCATTATTGGCACGACTCAGTTCTTAATCATGTTAATCTAAAAGCTAAAGCTGTTTCCATGTGGGTCAGCCAGACGTCTTCCTGTAGCAGAGGGAAGCATAAAGTGCTGTAAGATTTTGTGGAAAAAACAAAACTGCACTGACTTTAGACTTGATAATAAAACACAGTGGATCAACACCAGCAGATGACAGACATGTCTCTCCAAACCATCACTGATCATCAGTAAATTTTACATTTCATTTAAAGTAAATCAAGGGATCAGAGTCTGGAGGAAGAGTGGAGAGATACACAGTCCAAACTGCTCGAGGTCTAGTGTGAAGTTTCCACCAATCAGTGATCATGGACAGGCTATTTTCACTCCTGGTGTTCTGGAAATGAGGTGTGTTCAGGTACATTTCTGGATTTTGCTTGTTTATCTTGGTAACAGAAAACACAGGAGCTCCACTGACTGAATACAACCTAGACAGACGCCAACAGTCAGACGTTCATCGCTATCTTTGCAGCACAGGCTCAATTAAACAGAATAGTAACTAAAATAACATTGCTGTTTCCGTAAATGAGCTGCTGGAGCTCCTTCACAGCGTCAACCAGCAGCTCAGTTTCCTCTGCTGAGAAGAAGCGTTTGTTGGACACGTCCAGGTAGCTGCACCGTTAAAATAGCAATCCCCCAAAATCAGAGCTCACCTGACTCTTAAAGAGAATGATGAGCAAGAGACACTCTGATTGGTTTATTTCACATTATGCCAAAATGAACCACACCCATGATTAATTAATTAATTAATTAATTAATTTAATTAACTTTTGTGTATTTCAAGCTGTGCTAGCTGTACTTTTCCCGTCGTTACGATAGTGAAGACACACTGACACTGTCAGAAACCTATAGAAAAAAAGCAGCCAATGGCCCCAGTCTAAATATATGTGGCTACAAACATAACAAATCACCTACTGTAACTCGAAATTGTTACGTAATGTTTGGAAATATTACGTAATTTTTAATTTCACGTAAAACAGACTTTTTTTTTTAGTTGACTTCAAACAAACTGACAAACTCTGGGTTTACAATGTAGCTGATTACAGGAGATCAAAGACGCAGATCAGTTATGCAGATTAGCGTAAACATGCGTAACAAGTTCGGCGCACAGATAGCAGCGCACTGATACCCAAAACACACACACACACACTGATACACACACACACACACACACACACAAACTGATATACACACACACACACACAGATACACACTGACACAATACTACACACACACACTGAACATGAACACACCCCTCCATCATTACAGGCAATTTGTGCAGCTTCCTGCTCCTTCATCAGGACCTTCCTGTTTGCCGCTGATTGGCGGAAACCTGCCAAACTCAGGAGTCTCCTGATTGGTCGGTGGCTCCAGTCCCCAGACGATAGGCCCCGCCCTGCTGTGTGAAGGGTGTGGGATTGGCTGGTGCTCAGGCCTTTGATCAGCCGAGGGTCTGGATGAGTAATGGTGGAGAGATGGAGGGAGGGATAGATGGGGGGGGTGAGGGAAGGATGAAGGAGGGATGAGAGGGGGATGGATGGATGAAGGGGGATGGAGGTAAGCTGTAAATAACCCATGCTTTGGGTTTTGGGGGGAAATCTTCTCAACGTTCTGATAAAACAGAATGGGTTCCTCCTGCAGAGCCGTAACTCTCAGACCACCTTAAATTAAAGCCTTTAAACCTGTACATACTAAATCAAATATATACCAGATATATAAACATTATAACATTATTTACCTTTCATTTACTCAGACAACAGGCCTTAAAATCGTAACAAAATACAAATATAAAGAGGAGCAACATAACATTCCTCTCTACAGAAACTAAAAGCTGAAATATGTTTTTAAATGAATTTAACACATTTACATTTTGTATATTTGAATTAAATTTGTCTGACTATCCACAAACCTGAAATATTTAATGGTGTAATTTATAATTGTGGAAAACTAAAATTCTAAATGTTTAAACTTGAAAAGTGGAGACTTTTTTCACTTGAAAAAAAACCCCATTCATAATTGTTTTAGATTTGAAAATTTATATATATATATTTTTTTTCAAACATTTTCAGATTTCTAAAATTCAGATTCATGCATTTTCAGATAGAAAAATTGATTGATTTATTAAAAAAATATTTAGACTTGAAAAAAAACGAAATTTAGAATTTTTTATATTAAAAAGTAGATTCATGCATTTTTTTAGACTTCAAAAGATAAGGTTTAGAATTTAGATTCATGCATTTTCATATAAAAAATATATTTATGCATTTGCAGATAAATTATTATTAAAGTTATTATTAAAATTTTCAGATTTGAGAAATTGAGATTCATACATTTTCAGATTATAAAATTCAGATTCTTAATTTGTCAGATTTTAATCTGATTGAAATTTCAGAAATATGATTCAAGGCAAGAAGTGAAACAACTAATAGATATATTTGAATTTATGATTTTGATTTGATTTTTTTACATAATTTAGAAACATTTGTTTACCGTAGCAAAATTTACCAACTTACAAGATCAAAACATGGAAAAACATTCTTAAAAATCCTGACACAATTAATTCAAATATATGTAATGCAGTTTTATGTCAGCATTTGAGCTTTTGAGAAAGTATTAATTCAACACTAAATATTTTTCTTTTCCATGCTTATTTAAATTTTATAATAACATCAAAAACGTCATTTTTAAATTAAGTTGCATATTTTTTTCTGTTATCTTTTTTTACCCAAAATATTATAATGATTATACTTTATACTATCTTATTGTCACAGTCACACTGAAACCTTATATCTCCAAAACAGCAACTCACACCATCAAATTATTTTTCAATGGAAGTCAATGAAAAAAAAAAAAAAAAAAAAAAAAAAAAATATATATATATATATATATATTGGAGCATCATTTCTATTGGTCTATTCCTCATGAAATTCTCATACAATATAAAGTATAACTGTCATTATTGTCATGTTATTGTCGTTTCATATTTCTAAGCTCCTATTTTTTGTATCTGATATGAACATTTTAAATGTAAAGGTTTTTTCTATATAAAATAACTCATCATGTTTTGTTCATTTGCTAATTATGAAATTAAATTACATTACATTATAATAAATGATGACCATCAATTATTTGAGGACCACAGATTTATTTTAATATACAAAAAACCTATTATTATTTAATAATATTTATTCATTTTATGTTATATTAAAGATGTTACATTGATTTAAATGATATGTGTAAAATATTCAATCTAAAATGACCTATATAATATCGGTAAATATAATATAATATAATATAAAATAATATAATAATTAATATAATATTTTTTTCATATTGTACATAGTAGTAGTTTAGCACAGATCTGATGCAGGGATAAAATATATATATATATATATATATATATAAAACAAATAAATAAATAATAATAATAATTATAATTATAATAACCCTCTATACAAGTAATTATCAACTACAGACAATTTTACAGTATTTAGTAAAATGTAATTCACTAATTAATAATATTGAAAGAAAACAATTTATTTATTTAATGTAAAAATGAATGAACAATTTGCTAACAATTGTATTTTGTTTATATTTTACATAAAACCCATCAATTCTAAACTTTTAAACTGTAAATCTTAAATTATACAGACATTGTAAAACAAATTAAATTATATATCCTCCACATAAAACCTTTTTATACATATCTGAATAAATAATGACTGTTTATTTACTGTTTATGTATATTTATATATTTAATATAAATGTGGTGCATAGAATGGATATGTTTTTTCTCATTTATTTAATTTAAACAGATATTTTAGTAGGATATTTATAACCCAAGATAAATCTGAATATACTGTTACACACTAACTAACTAAGCCTTTCCAAACTAAAGAGGGAAATCGTAAAATTGTAAAAATTAAACTTAAATAAAAGAGTGGGAACAGAGTGAAACTGAAGCTGTTATATGAAATTTACAGATCTGTATAATAAAGTTTTTGGTTTATTATAGTAATATTGTGCTGCCACCTAGTGGTCATATTTAATGGTACACTGGTCCTCAGAACACGTCTATTCAACGGTGTTTTTGTTCTTATTGAGGTTGCTTTCTTAAATCTGCTGAAGCTCCACTGATTTGATCATATTCCACTGATTACTGATGTCTATTCTCAGCCCAACAGCAACACTGAGGTGTTTAAAACCTCCAGCAGTACTGCTGCTACATTTGATCCACTTCTACCAAACCACAAACAACATATATTTATATTTAAATAAGAGAGCACTTCAGTTTCTGAATCAGTTTCTCTGATTTTGCTATTTATAGGTTTATGTTTGAGTAAAATGAACATTGTTGTTTTATTCTATAAACTACAGACAACATTTCTCCTAAATTCTAAATAAAAATATTCTCATTTAGAGCATTTATTTACAGAAAATGAGAAATGACTGAAATAACAAAAAAGATGCAGAGCTTTCAGACCTCAAATAATGCAAAGAAAACAAGTTCATATTCATAAAGTTTTAAGAGTTCAGAAATCTAAAATATTTGGTGGAATAACCCTGGTGGTTTTTAATCAAAGTTTTTTTTGTCATGCATCTTGGCATCATGTTCTCCTCCACCAGTCTTACACACTGCTTTTGGATAACTTTATGCTGCTTTACTCCTGGTGCTAAAATTCAAGCAGTTCAGTTTGGTGGTTTGATGGTTTGTGATCATCCATCTTCCTCTTGATTATATTCCAGAGGTTTTTAATTTGGTAAAATCAAAGAAACTCATCATTTTTAAGTGCTCTTATTTTTTTCCAAAGCTGTATGTTGATAACACTAACTAAGGCAATTAGAAGGCAATTTTACCTATTTTTTCTATTTTCTATTTTTTTTTCTAGATCTTCATACTTTAAAATGGCTCAAGTTGACCTGTAACATAACAGGAGGGTTAATTAACACCGCTAATATACATATAAATGCATTTTACATTTCTTACATTCGTTCTTTAATTTACATTTGAGGATACAGTATAAAAAACTTGCATCTTAGGAAGAAAAAGTGTGATTAATTGTGTGATTAACAAATGTGATTAATAAAGTTAATCCCAGAATATTGTCTTGGTTAATCAGATTTTTTTCTTATCGATTGACACTAAAAACAGTGTCTGGAGGCTCCAGGTCAGTTTGTGGATCTGGGCAATTGATTGGTTTGCTTGCCTTGTTGGAACGGGCCTGCGGAACACCTGAATTCAACACCAGAATTTTGGTCATACACTGTAAAAAGTGATTTTGTGTTTTAGAAACACCAGAAAATTTAAAAATGTGAATTCAACCAACTTTAGTATACTTTTAGTTCAGACTTGATGCTGTAGTATTATGCTGTCAGTATTGACAGTTCTTTAAAACCAATACCAATATATATATATATATATATATATAGTTGAATAAACTTAACTGTGTCACGTCCTGGCCTTGTCTCATGTCTCTGTGTGTTTTCCCCACGTGACCTGTGCTCCTCTGTGTCTCCTGTCTCAGTAGTTTTCCACCACGTGTTTCTCATTTGTAGCTCCGCCCCTTCCCCAGGCGTTTCCACTTCTAGTGTGTTTCATGTTAGTATAAATAGCCCTCCTCTGTCACTTGTCCTTCGTCGGTCTTTGCACTAACCTCTGTTGTTTGTCGTACTTCTGTTTCTTGTGTTCATTCCTGCGCTCCTTGGTTTCCTGCTCTCTGTTTATCCCGTCTTGTTTTAGTTTGTTTGTTTATCTTGTTTACTCCTTGTAATTGTCTCTGCTCTGTTTTGTTCATAGTCTTGTTTCATTATTCATTTGTGTTCCTCGTATAGCCTCCCTCTTTGTTTGTAGTTTATATTTATCTTCTGGTTTACTCTCGCGCTCCTTAGTTCCCTCTTTAGTCTATATCTTTGTATATCTTTTGTTTATCCTTTGTTGTTTTTAAGTTCCCTGTGTTTTCCCTAGTTTATGCCCTGTTTTAGTTTATCCTGCCCAGTTTTATAGTATCTCTTGTTTGTTTATGTTAGTTTTACATCACGTTGGTTTTCTTATTTATTTCATTGTTCCGTGTTTACCCGTCTATTTGTTTATTTGTTGTTTAGTTATTAAATTCTTATTCTTACCTGCTCTTACGTCGTCTACTCGTCTTCCTGCTTAGGTCAATCCTGACAAACTGATTTAAAGTTATCATCAAAATGTGACTCAGTTGAGTAGAATAAATTTGATTGTTGATTTGAATTTGAAAGTTGATTTATTTGTAAGGTAGCCCAGGGGGGGAATCACTACACACTGATGGTGAGTGTTAGTCTGTCAGAAACTGTTGGACACACCCAGTATGCAAATAGATTGTGACAGAAGCCAATAGAAAAGAAGCTGTTAATGACTAAACAGACTAAACTCAGCTATTATAAATTGGTTTAACATAAAGATCTCAGTTTGAATAGTACAGTATGTGTGCTCACAAATGTTTAGAAATATACAATTTTATGTAAAACAGACTTAAACCATTTCAGTTCAAACAGCGTGTGGGTTTACAGTGTACAGGGGTTGGAGAATGAAACTGAAACACCTGGTTTTAGAGCACAATAATTGATTGTGGTGACGGACAGTTCTGGTGGAAACAGGAGAGTTGAGGTGCACATTGAATTCTGCGTGATTTGATCAGCCGTGGTTTTATGTTTTTTGGATACAATCCGGGTTAGCACCCGAACATCCCTTTCAGACAGCTTCCTCTTACAGCATCCACAGTTAATCCTGTTGGATGTGGTTGGTGCTTCTTGGTGGTATGCTGACGTTACCCTGGATACCGTGGCTCTTGATGCCGCATCACAAAGACTTGCTGTCTTGGTCACAGATGCTCCAGCAAGATGTGCACCAACAATTTGTCCTCTTTTGAACTCTGGTATGTCACCCATAATGTTATAGTGTGCATTGTAATATTTAGAGCAGAACTGTGCTCTTACCCTGCTAATTGAACCTTCACACTCTGCTCTTACTGGTGCAATAATGTGCAGTTAATGAAGATTGAACACCAGGCTGCTCCAATTTAGCCGTGAAACATAAAACCACACACTAAAATGATGACAGGTGTTTCAGTTTCATTGTCCAACCCCTGTATGTGTGCTACTATTCTAAGATATGATATAAATGAATAGGAGAGTCACCTGTTAAACAGAATGTGAGGACTGATATTAATTAATAGATAGTCTAATAGTCTAATAACTGGAATAGTGATCTCCTGACAGCGACTGAGACAAAATGAAGAGCATCTTCTCTACGTAAAGACAGGAAATGAGCAGAATATTCCGGACTGAATGCTGGACGCTTAATTGGACTGATGTTTAGTGGTCTTTCTCCGTCACTGAAGTCCAACTGTTCTGATCAAAGGTCGTCCCTCTTAATGAAGCCCTGATTCAGGGTTTAAACATTCCCTATATCTCCTCTAATTACCACAGAGTGGGAGGAACACTCAGCATCTGCAGCTCCTCTCTGCTTTTTACACGCTGAAGTAGCTGCTATGTGTGTGTGCTGGTTAGTTGCTGACGCTCTGATATACCTGTGATCCTTGTAGTGCAGGGGTGTCCGAACTTTTTTTGTTGGGGGCCAGAAGGAGAAATATATTTGCAGTCACGGGCCACAGACTCTATAATAAAACAAATAATGAAATATACCACTTTAAATAATACTTTTTTCTTGATTATTTCATTTACACACCATTTTACTGGACTTACTATCTTTATCTTTGACAGTGTTGTGTAAACTAAGATTTTTCAAATTGAGGTTTAATTTCATGATGTCTCTTAATATTAAACTCCTTAATTACGGCAACTTTTAGACTCTTTGTCCCGTTTTTCTGCGCTAGAAATGCACACTCTCTCCGCTTTTAGACTCTATGGCCCGTTTTTCTGCGCTAAAAATGCGCACCCTCTCTGCTTTTAGATTGTTTGCCCCGTTTTTCTGCGCTAGAAATGCGCACTCTCTCCGCTTTTAGACTCTGTGGCCCGTTTTTCTGTGCTAGAAATGCGCACCCTCTCCGCTTTTAGACTCTTTTCCCCTGTTTTTCTGTGCTAGAAATGCGCACTCTCTCCACTTTTAGACTCTGTGGCCCGTTTTTCTGCGCTAGAAATGCGCACCCTCTCCGCTTTTAGACTCTTTTCTCCTGTTTTTCTGCGCTAGAAATGCGCACTCTCTCCGCTTTTAGACTCTGTGGCCCGTTTTTCTGTGCTAGAAATGCGCACCCTCTCCGCTTTTAGACTCTTTTCTCCTGTTTTTCTGCGCTAGAAATGCGCACTCTCTCCGCTTTTAGACTCTGTGGCCCGTTTTTCTGTGCTAGAAATGCGCACTCTCTCCGCTTTTAGACTCTATGGTCCGTTTTTCTGCGCTAGAAATGCTCACTCTCTCCGCTTTTAGACTCTTTTGCCCGTTTCTGGCACCTAGCGTTCAAACTTTGAATCTCACATTATAAAAACCTGCTTAACAGCGGGCCAACTTTCATTCTATTTCTAAAATACCTCGCAGGCCGCTCCAAAAAAGGAAACGGGCTGAAAATGGCCCGCGGGCCGTAGTTTGGACACCCCTGCTCTAGTGCTATTTCCTGTATTATAGGAAATTATAAGCAGCATTTAAGTTACATTTATTGATAAATATTATTTGATAAATTTCCTGTTTTTATATTTGTCAAAATTCGAGAAAAAAAATCAAAAAGTACAGTTGCAAGAAAAAGTATATGAATCCTTTGGGATTATACTTGGATTTCTGCATAAATTAGTCATTAAATGTGTTCTGATTTTCATCAAAGTCACAACATTAGACAAACACAGTCTGCTTAAACTAAAACCACACAAACAATTATATATGTTTGCATGTTTTTATTGAACACAACATGTTAATATACACAGTGAGGAGGGGGGAAAGTATGTGAATCTTTGGATTTAATAACTGGTTGATCCTCTTTTGGCAGCAAAAACCTCAACCAATGGTTTCCTGTAGCTGCAGATCAGACCTGCAGAACAGTCAGGAGGAATTCTGGATCATTCCTCTTCACTAAACTGTTTCAGTTCAGCTATAATATTATGGGATATCTGGTGTGAATCTCTCTCTTGAGGTCATGATGCTGCAGCATCTCAGTTGGGTTCAGGAAATCAGGACTCTCCAGAAGGAGGATTTATTTATTTTCTTCTGTTGAAGTCGTTCGGTTGTTGATTTATTTCTATGTTTTTGGTCGTTGTTCTGTTGCATCATCCATCCTCTGTTGAGCTTCAGTTGGAGGACAGATGGTCTTACGTTTTCCTGCGAAATATCTTGGTAAACTTGGGAATTCATTTTTCTGTTGATGACGGCAAAATCCGTCCAGACCCTGAGGCAGCAAAGCAAAGCAGCCCCAAACCATGATGCTCCCTCCACCATGTTTCACAGTTGGGATGAGGTTTTGATAATGGTGTGAGCGTTGTGTGTTTTCCTTTCAAAAAACTCAATTTTGGTTTCATCCGTCCACAATATATATTTAGCCAGTACTGCTGTGGAACATCTGCTGGGCAACTCCATGTTAACCTCTTAGCCACATCTGAAAACCCTACAACTAAAGTATATTGCACCATAGCAACCACCTATTAACACACAATAAACCAACCCATCACTATAGTGACATCTTTGGCAACACCTTACCAACCACCAAGCTACAAAGACCTATACTATATTTCCCACACATGTGCAATCACCTTGCAGCACCTAAGCAACCACCAAGCAACACCCCACCATCTGACAAGCAACCCTTTGCAACTAATGGCTTTACCATATCAACATCTTAGCAACCATCTAGCAACACCTCACCATCTGACTAGCAACTCCTTGGCAACTAGTGACTTTACCATAGCAACATCTTAGCAACCACCTAGCAACACCTTAAGAACTGCCAAGCAACAAGTAAATATACTAAATATACTTTAGCAAGTTTTTGTACACAGCTCTATTCACCAAACATACAGAATTTGTAGTCCAAATGTTTATAAACTCAAATATTTAGACAAAATTATTAACAAAAAACAAAGCAACATCTTCTCAAAACAACATAGAATCCTACAGCTAAAGTATATAAAACTATATAACAACCACCTAGTAATACCTGTGAAACCAACTCATTAGCCCAGTGACTGCCTAGCAACACCTTAGCCTGTGTTTTCCTTCAAACAATCAATTTTGGTTTCATCTGTCCACAGTATATTTAGCCAGTACTGCTGTAGTTGAACATCCAGATGCTCTTTTTTTTTGCAAACTTCAAACGTGCAGAAATGTTTTTTTGGACAGCAGTGGCTTCCTCCGTGGTGTCCTGTTTTCCTTATTGTAGATTTTTCAACAAAAAATGTTATCATGTGTCAGAGATTTCTTTCTTCAGAAGTCTTCAGCTGACACTCTAGGATTCTTCCTCACCTCATTGATTATTCTGCGCTGTGCTCTTACAGTCACCTTTACAGGACTTTACCACGCCTAGGGAGAGTAGCTCCAGTAACAGTGCTGAACTTTCTCCATTTGTAGAGAGTCTGTCTTACCGTGAACACATTAACATCAAGGCTTTTAGAGATACTTTCTTAACCCTTTCTTAACCTGAGAGCTTGATCTTTTGTGTGAGGCATGATTCACATCAAGCAATTCTTCTTAAGAACAGCAAACTTAAAACTAGTGTGTTTTTTATAGGGCTGGCCAGCTTTAATCAACACATCCAATCACATCTCATCACACCTGCCTCCAATTAGCTCTTAGAAAAGTAATTAGTCTAGGAGTTCACATACTTTTTCCCACGGGTAGTTTTCCTGATGGTAAGAAATCATTGATTATCTTACAGAATAAACAGAATATTAAATAAAATAACATTGCTGTTCCCGTAAATTTCCTCTGCTGAGAAGAGTTTGTTGGACACGTCCAGGTAGCTGCACCGTTAAAATAGCAATCCACCAAAGTCAGAGCTCACCTGACTCTTAAAGGGAATGATGAGCAAGAGACACTCTGATTGGTTTATTTCACATTATGCCCAAACTAACCACACCCATTATTAACTAAGATTTAGAATTAGTACATGACTTGTACATTTCGCGCCGAGCAAGATGTCCTTTTCCTGTCGTTACGATAGCAAAGACACACTGACACACTGCTCTAAATCAAGCTGAATGGTGCACAGTTGACAACTTGCCTATATAGATTGGTTAAAATAGGGCCCATGGTGTCAAATCAGACCACACCTGTAATGAGGAGAGCACTTCAGTTTCTGAATGAGTTTCTCTGATTTTGCTATTTATAGGTTTATGTTTGAGTAAAATGAACATTGTTGTTTTATTCTATAAACTACAGACAACATTTCTCCCAAATTACAAACAAAAATATTCTCATTTAGAGCATTTATTTACAGAAAATGAGAAATGACTGAAATAACAAAAAAGATGCAGAACTTTCAGACCTCAAATAATGCAAAGAAAACAAGTTCATATTCATAAAGTTTTAAGAGTTCAGAAATAATCAATATTTGGTGGAATAATCCTGTTTAAAGGTTTTTAATCACAGTCGTTTTTATGCATTTTGGCATCATGTTCTCCTCCACCAGTCTTACACACTGCTTTTGGATAACTTTATGCTGCTTTACTCCTGGTGCAAAAATTCAAGCAGTTCAGTTTGGTTTGCTGGTTTGTGATCATCCATCTTCCTCTTGATTATATTCCAGAGGTTTTTAATTTGGTAAAATCAGTGGTCTCTTATTTTTTTCCAGAGCTGTAATTATATAAATTCTCTTAACCTTACAACCTTTAAAATGTTCTGTTCTTTAACCTGTTCAGAGAAATCGTGTGAAACATCACACGCATGCTGTGCTTCAACACCTTCAGTCCTCCTGCACGTCCTGCGTTACTATGACTGACAGAAGAATGTGATTAATGATGTTCCAGTGTTTAGGAAGTCATTCGGTGAATGTGGTGAATGGAATCTGAGTGTGTGGGAGATCTGTGTGTGTGTGTGTGTGTGTGTTTGTGTATAAAAGGCTGTAAAGTGTATCTCTGGAGGTGAAGGTTGGAAGATGTTGTGCTCTGTGTTCTCTCTGACGTTAGGTATCCTCAGTAGTTTGCTGTATCAGGATGTCAGCGGCGTCAGGCTCCCGCTCATCGACGACAGCGAGTCCAACAGAATCCCAACCGCAATATTCTCAGAGGTGAGTAAATTCTGATATGTATATTGATATATACACTCTAAAAAAAGAGGTACGATATGAGTACTTTTTTTTGTACTCAAAGGTACACTCTTTATAACTGTACTCTCAAAGGTATAATATTGGTCTTTACAGGGTCAGATTTGTTCCCTCTGAAGTACAAAGTCATTTCTAACAGCAATAAGTACAGATTTGTACCATTTAACCTGCAGCCAAAAGGTACATTCAGTATTCTGTATCACTGTACTAATAAACAATATATATTTAAATTGCACATTTTTCATTTGAAAGCCAGACAATTTTGGATCATCAAGTTTTTGAGCCATATTTACTTGATGATAATGTTTATAATCTTTATAATCTTTACTGGCACAAAAACCATGGGTACAAAAAAGGACTTACACTAAAATGTACTTTTTTGTACTTCAATATAAGGTACAGCCCCAGCAACAAGCTTTGTACTCTTTTAAGTACAACTCTGTACTTCCTTTTCTTAGTGTGTATAATGCTCTCAGACCTCAAATAATGCAAAGAACACAAGTTCATATTCATAAAGTTTTTTTAATCACAGTTTTTTTTTCATTCATCTTGGCATCATGTTCTCCTCCACCAGTCTTACACACTGCTTTTGGATAACTTTATGCTGCTTTACTCCTGGTGCAAAAATTCAAGCAGTTCAGTTTGGTGGTTTGATGGTTTGTGATCATCCATCTTCCTCTTGATTATATTCCAGAGGTTTTCAATTTGGTAAAATCAGAGAAACATGTCGAGAATGTGATCTGATCTCGGTCCGACCCAGCTATCAAATAGCCTTTATTTATGTGAGATAAACTGCTGATAAGGCGCAGTTTATTCTGATTTATTAGACAGATAAGGCTAAAATTAAACTAAATAAAACATTCAGCACTTCACTTATCACACTCAGTATCTGTTTACTACTTCTTCACAAACTGTTAATTCTGTTTACCTGCTGAAAGATACGAGCTGTACAGGACTAGAATAGTAATGTAGGTAAGCTGAGCTAAACTAGCATTTGTTTTTACCAAAAGACCGATGGAGAGTTTCTCTCTGTGAATGTCAGGATAAATAACTACAGAAGAGTTTAACATGTTACAGTTCTGAGTTTGTTCAGAAATTTTTATTGCCTTATATAAAATAATTCATATTTAAGTTTTTTACTTTGTAAAAATGTCTTTGTGTTAAAGCAGCACTTCAAACAAGTCATGTTGGTTAAAGGGGCAAAAAATGCTGCTGTGTTCAAGCACAAAACAAATGTTTTGCACATCATTACTAATTGCGTCTTGATCGTGTTCCATCGAAGTATAAAATTCTATAAAAGGACATCATTTTTCTCAGAAACTGCAATTATCCCAAATAGCAAAGAGAAATAAAAAATGCATGCCATGCAAAGTCTGGGTTAGTCAAGTCAAGTCAGGTTGTTTTATTGTCAATACTGCATATGTACAGGACATACAGAGAATTGAAATTACGTTACTCTCCTTCCCAAATTTTACAGCAGGTACAGAAAATAGATATAATAAAAGAGAGAATGGGAGACACAGCAGGGACACAATAGACATACATGAGACAAAAACAAGGTGCAGTGGTGTGGGGGAGGAATAGATATATAAATATAAGTAAAAAAAAAATAGATATATAATTATAATATAAAAGAGTGGGAGACACTATATGTTCAATACAGCAAGACACAATAAACATACGTAAGACAATAGTGCAATATTGGTGGTGATTGAGATGGAATGACAGTAAAAATAGTAAATAACAGTAGTGCAAATACGGTATATGGTATATAGCTTAAGGCTGGTAAAGTGAATGGGTGCGTAAGTCCTTAAAGTTCACAGTTTAATTAAGTGGAATTAAAGTGCGTATTGACAGTGCAAGTATATCAGTAGTGCAGGTGTTGTGTAGTGCAAGTCCGTTTGGAAGGGACCAGTACTTTGTGCTTTGTAGTGCAGAGTTTCAGTACTTTATTAGTGGGGGGGTCAGGATGCTGAGTGAGTGTGTGCTGGGGGCAGGATTGGGATGGGGGGTAGAGCAGGAAGAGAGTTCAGCATCCTCACAGCCTGATGGATGAGGCTGTCTCGCAGTCTGCTGGTCCTCGCCCCGAGACTCCGCAGTCTCCTCCCTGATGATTAAAATGGCTTAGAATAGAATTGCTGAAATAAATTATAAATAAATATACTGTAAACCCAGAAGTTGTTTGAACTCAAATGATTTAAGTCTGTTTTACATAAAATTGGATATTTCTAAACAATACTCAACTATTTTGAGTTATTTGAACTGAATTTCTGTGCACATATACTGTACTATTCAAACTGAGATCTTTGAGTTGAACCAACTTATAATAACTGAGTTTAGTCTGTTTTGTCATTAACAGCTTTTATTCCATTGGCTTCTGTCACAATCTATTTGCATAGTGGGTGTGTCCAACAGTTTCTGACAGACTAACACTCACCATCAGTGTGTAGTGATTCCCCCCCTGGGCTACCTTACAAATAAATCAACTTCCCGTTTAGTTGTAATAACTTTGTAATGTTTTAATTTATGCTAACTCAAGTTTTCATTCCCCATTACTCATTATTAAAAAAATGAGCAAACCAGCTGCCTTAAAAAAGTTAAGTAAACTCAACTTATCTGGTCTTACAGTATAACAAAAATAGTTAATATAACTTGATGTTCTATTTTATGCTTTTTTTTAAGTTTTCATTATCCATTACTTAACTTTTTTAAGGCAACTGGTTTTCTCAAATATTTTAAGTAAATTCAACTTATCCGGGCTTACATTGTAGAATAGCACTGCTGTGGTAAATATATGACCATACTGGCACTGCTGATGTAACTAAACATTGTGCTTTGTTGTTGGTATGTCTGATATTAAAATGTTAGGTATTTAATTTTAAATATTTTGCTGAAATACACCAGTTATAATAATACATAAGGAGAATAAAACCTCCGAACAGTTCTGTATAATAGAGTAGCTGTTTCTGAAAGTTAAAATTCATTAATTTTACTTTCATTTACAGAACAATCAGGACGTTCCCCGCAGTCTAGAAATGGAGGAGCTCTCTTTTAACGTGGTTCCGACCAGCGGCAGAGCCAGTTCCCCCACCATCCTGCGACTGCACCCGATATCGGCCAAGCCGTCTCACCTGCACGCCAACCTGCCGCTGCGCTTCGGCCGGGAAGTGTTCATCCAGAGAACGCCCAAATCCGCCATCAACCTGCCGCAGAGGTTCGGCCGCTCCCAGGACCCGGACCCCTCCTCCGGCCAGCTCTGCACCGAGTGCCGGCGAGCCGAGTCCCCGCCCTCCGCCACCTTACCGCAGAGATTCGGCCGGAGGAACATCTTCATAGGGGATCCGTTCCGTGCCCTGGCCCTGTTCACAAGAACCCTAGAGTCACCAGTTCCCAGAGGCAGGTGAGGAACTGAGTCAGGGATAAAACACTATACATAACGTAGTTTCTGCACTATGAGACGCTCTTAAAATCCTTTCATTTTACCAAAAATGATCAGAGCTCCTTATAATCCGGTGCTCCTTATGTATGAATTCTACCAGTCAGGTATTAAGGAGCAGTAAATCCACTTCACTGAAGTACAGAGTTATACAGGAGATTCAGTTTAGTTCTCCATCACCAAGACTGGAGCAGCATTAGCATTAGCCACTAACTGCACCGCTAACTGCACGCTTTGGGCATTAAGACATCAGTATATCAGAGTATATTAGCCTGCTGCTAACCCCAGCTAGCACTGTTGGAGCAGCATTAGCATTACCTGCTAACCCTGCAAAGTGCAAACAGTTAGCCACCATTTTCCAGGTCATTTTTGAGCATTTCTGATGATCCACTCATCATGAAATATGTATGATATTATTTTATTATAATCAACTGTCAGATTCACATTTTGCGGAAAAATTAAGGTTTGTGATTAACAGCCACAATGCGTTCTGGCAGTTGTTTTTTTATACTGTATCAGAATTTCATCATGAATGGACCTCTTTTTTTACTGACTTCCATTCAATGTCGAGGTTTTCTGACTCTTCTGTAAAGTTGATGTGTTGTAGGTGATCTTTTTTGAGTCAGTGACCAAATATGAGCAAACAAACAATTTATTAACAATAGGACACAGCTTACAGGGGTAGTTAGGGACAGGCAGGCTCAGTAACAGTAAGGCAAGGCAGGGTCATAAAAGCGTAATCCAACAGATAAAGGGAAAGGTAAAAATGTAGTCAAACAAACTGAGCAAACAAAGGGGTATTTATACTAAAACAGACCAGGTGTGAGCAATCAGAAGCTGGGGGAGCGGGAACACCATAGCATCATGATCAGCAGAGTCAGGAGAGTTCAGTGTAAGTGCATGCTGGGAATTGGAGTCTTTGTTGTGTGATTGGGAGTCATGACTAACATAGACACTTTTTTCCACTCCCCACCCTAAAACAACCACGGCCTAAATAACCCAACCAAAAAAAAGGAAAATATCATAAATAAAATAAAATTATTGTTATGACCAGTTAATAAACAAATCTACATGTGGATCGTCTCTAAAAATGCCATGTTTTTATACTAATGCTGTTTTATCTGATCTCTCCTGCAGGACAGAAGACTACGACTACATGTTAGGAACGATACAGGAAGAGGACAAAGCCTTAAAGAGTAGAAAATTCACTGATGTAGAGTAAAATTAAGAATTTTACATCCCTGTAAAATGCGAGAGTCTGTTTAATGATGTTTCTTCCATTCTGAGTGTTCCTGTATCTGTACTGTCTGCTTGTATTCTGATTTTCTGTGAGATAAATAAGCAATTTTGATCATTTCTGCTGGTGTGAGCAGATATTTAGCAATCATTTTTAGTGCGAGTCGGCTCCGTGGATGGCTCTGTAACAATAACATTGATAACAAATAATCAGTACATAAAAATAACAATAAACAATACATGTAAATAAAATTGAATCTGAAATGTGATGTTTGTATTTTATATAAATGAAGGGGAAATTCGTTCACTGAACAAAAACAATAGCACAGCCTCAGGCAGATATGTAAATGATTACAGGTGTGCTCTGATTGGACTGACTGAGTCTGATTATCAATCAATCAATCAATCAATCAATCAATCAACCTTTATTTTGACTCAGAAGTACATTGAGGGCAACCCTCATTTTCAATGTAGCCGAGTATTTACAAAAACAGTGATTGACATGACAAAGAAAATTAGAACTAAATTTAATCATTTTAAAATAACAGTAAATAAAAGATAAAAATAGATAAAAATTAAAGTATAATTAGAAATAATACAAAAAAAAAAATAATAATAATAAAAATGTGGTTTAATAGATAAGATCAAAAGAAGATAAGATTAATACCACAAAAACAGTTACAATTAAGCTAAAACTAACTTTTACATAATACATTAAAAAACTAATAAATAAATGAACTAAAAAAATAAAAATAGTAATAATAAAAAGAAGAAAATCAAAATAAGTAAAAAAAAATAGTTTTGTTAATTTTTTTTGTAAGTGTATGTGTAAAAGTCACGCCCCTTTTGGCCGGAAAACTAACGCATTTTACCCCTCTTTCCCGTACATTTCCCATATTATATTAAATAAAAAATCAGTATTAATCTGTGTGAATGGGAAAGTTCAGGAGAAACAGCCAATCAGCTTGCTGGTTTTGCGGAGTGTGGGGGAGAGTTAGTGTGAGTGTGGAAGCCCCCCCCCCCCCGGCCACACTGACACACCTAACTACTTATCTAGAAGCTGGATGTAGAGGATAGCTAGAATTTAGCACAACACTGGGTAATGTTGGTAGTTTAAAGCAGTTTTTTAATCCTGATCTCTGAACTAAAATTGTGTAATTTCCATCTGATCCAACTGATCAGCTAATTAACAATCCTTTAATGAGTTTACCTGTTAAAATCTCTTAGCCCCCTATGGATCATTAATCAACCATTCTGTATATCCAGCAGTGTATTAAACACATTATACCACCACTTACTTTATTGAGTGTCTTTAAATCAGAGAAAGCTCTATATCAGGGGTCACTAATAGGCGGAGCGTGGTCCGGGTCCAAACCGATAACCTACTGAGAAGGATTTAATTCTGACAGAGTTTATTTAAAGCGGCGGAAAAGCAGCGCCCTGTGGTGCAGGAAACTCACAGACCAATCATGTGTGCTGTAAGATCACTAAACACTCTCCTCTGCCAATCAGATCTGTGCAGACCACTGCCCCGGCTAGTGAATTGGGACGCAGCCGGGAGAAAACGCCTTTATAAAGAGATATGGAGCCCGAGAACTGGCAGAAACTAAAGACACGCCGAGCGCGAGAGAGAGAGAGAGACAGGGGGGAATGTACAAAAAATCTGGCCAGAGAGGCATTTTATTATTATTATATATTTTTTTCATCATAGTTCAAACAACTTCAAGGGTCAGATATATACATATTTTTAACACAAGTTAAAAATGGCGACCGTCTGGACTGACGGAAAAATGCTCCAACTGGACCATACTAAATTCTAATTAAATACCCCTGCACTAGAATATGCAGATCAGTGGGAATATGCAGTAGAATATTTAGGAACAGGGTTGAGAATCACTGATCCAACGTGACTTCTGTTCGTTTGTAGTTTACAGAAACTCCACAGTAAGATCACAAATTAACCGGTTATAATATAAGGTTATGTTTCTGTTTAGTGTTTTAAATTTGTGCTCGATGTGCCCCCTTTTGACTTTGAGCACCTGCCCCTCCAAAGGTCTCTGCACGGCCCTGGCTCTTGGTGAGATCATGAGATCATTGATTGGTAGATATGCCTCTACAGTGCCCTTAAACACATTTTTTCCCAGTTTACAGACTTACAGAGGGGGGAGCGCATAATTGGATTTGGGAACCGCCTGGAACCTGATCGTCTTCACCAACGAATCCAGGTTCTGTTTGAGATCTGACAAGTTGCAAAAGTTGATTTTAGGGAGGTTACCCCATCCAACACCCCCCCCCCCCACCACCCACCCAACCCCCCCCAGCCAAAAAAAAAAAAAAAAACTTGCACACACATCAAAGGATAAAGAAAATTTATTTTTATATTAATTAATTTGACTTTTTTTATTTTTTATTAAATTTTGAGAATTCAGAGGTGAAATGATTTGTATCTTTTTTCTTTTTGGAAGGCCCTGCCTCTGCTTTCCTTTGTTTGTTTGTTTTTGGAAAAAAAAGCCTTTATTTGACAAAAAATGACAGTTAAATATCACAAAAAATTGCACAACATCAAAAACATTTGATATCATATTACAATAATTATTAATATTGCCTCTGCCATGATCTGCTTTCTCTCACTCACTGAACAAATCCCGTCCGGGAGGGGGGAAAAACACTGCCTGCCCACACTAAAAACTGATTGGCTGTCTCACAGACTCTTTGCAGAGAACAGGCCAATCAGAACCCTCTCTGTTTCCTCTCTCTCCTTCCCACACGCGATTAGAGAATAAAAGTCTGTGGCCTGTGTGCGCGTTTGGGGCACTCGTTCTGAATTCCGGGAGATTATATGTGACTCGCGGGCATCAGGGAGCCGCTACCGAAATGCGGGAGACTCCCGCAGCTTCAGGGAGACTTGGTTTGTCTAAGTTTGAGTATATGAAGCCTCATGGTGATCTCTTTAATCCAGCCTCCGCTGTGGAGCGACACACTGCTCCAACAAACTGCTGGAGTGATTCAGTTATAATAAATCATTTCAGTATTGGAAACCCAATTAGATCTGTTGTTGGTTAACTGAGCAGATTCTTTAGATGCACAGAGATCTTGGTGATGCTCATTACTGAGGGTTTCTCTGCTATTGAGAGAATTAAGAGAGTGTTTCTATTATTCGTAAAGGCTGGAATTGTCAGGGTTAACCTGGAAGACCATCCGCCCACTGCAGGTTATCTACAGGTCTTTAAAAGAAATACAAAGCAAACACACACACACATAAAGAGAATAAAGCAGCTGAATAAACACCTTCTAATGAAACAGTCTAACCCATCTTGTCTATGTCCTACTACTGCCAAAAGAATAGGACCCTCTGGATAAAAAAAAGAAGATAAATAAACATAAAGGCACAATTTCTAACGCCAGGCGTGATCTACAGAGGAGTTTAAACCCCATTATTGAGACACATTCGGATACTGGGATGAGATGGGGAGTTGAAGAGGTCTCGTTTGCTCTCGTATGGCTGAATGCAATCAAATCCTCACAGCAATGGTGCTCCAAAATCTAGTAGAAATCCTTTTCCATGGACAGTAGAGAGAGTTACTCAAAAAAAAAACAGGATAAACTCTTTTTAGACACTTAAATTCTTAAGGTTTTTAGCTCATTTATAGATTGTAGCTACAGTTTGTGTGCTGGGTCAGTGCTGGAGATAAAACTAGCTCCTTTAAAAGCTGTGTTTTTGTGTCTACAGCTCTGTTCAAACTATAATTTAACCATAAAAATGCTTTAATTAAAGTTTTTACCTTCCATTCATCTAATCATGACCTGATTTCTAGAACAAAATTTTACCTACATTAATAATATACATGAAATCATATATAAATAAAACTATATTTCACATTCAAACATTAATAATATTACTATACTTATACTTTTATACTTAATTAATTAATGTTTAATTTTATACTTAACTTAATTAATGTTTAATTTGGTATAAGTGTATAGTTAATAATTCAAGGGAACTGATGAACAAGCATTTGCATTCACACCCTTTACATTTTAGTCGACTAAATTGTCTGTAGTTTTAGTCGAGTATATTCTTATGATAATTAGTCGACTAAAACTAAAAACATTTCAGGTGACTAAATTATGACAAAAACTAAATGCTATTTTCGTCGCAAAACTGACTAAAACTAAATAAAAATTACCACCTGGGCGGTCAGTGTTTTTTCCCCCTTCTTTGATGGGATGCGTTCAGGAGCATCATGGCTCCCATTAAAACTCATTTCACCTCATTTTCTGCTCCAGAGGGTCCTATTCTTTTGGCGGTACTTCTCTTCTACAGGGACTAGACAAGCTGTGTATGTGCGTTTGCACATCTGTGTCAGCTATGGGTGATTAAATGAGTTGAGTGCAGCATTCATTAGTAGGGGTGTCCACATATACATGTATTTTTAATTTTAGAAACTGTAAAAATCTGATTTTAGTGTGCAGTTCCCAGGGTGTCTGCTTCTATAAGAGGAAGTGTCGGATGTGTCACGGTTTCCTGATCAGCTCTGTGAGCTTATTTACAGTTTGGACGCAGGAAATTCACGAGAACAATCCGACCCCAAGGTCAAACCAACCTCTTATAACCTCACATATACTAAAACGAAGAAGTCATACTAATAAAATGACAAAATTATTACTTTTAGAATAGTTAAAAGTTTCCATTTTTTAGTTTTCCTACATTGTAACTGAATACTAAAATGATCAAGACTATGAAGCACCACATAAGGAATCATGTAGTAACTTAAAAGTGTTAAACAAACCAAAATACTTTTTTTTTTCTTGAATTATTTTTCTCTTTATTTAGTTGAGTAGTTGTTGCTTCTCATAATCTGGATTCGAACATTACTCAAATATTCACTATTCACTGTATAGCTGTAACTCTACCTCTCCACTACTTTACTTTAACTGATGCTCTCAAACACTTTATTAAGAGACAAGAAATTCAAGTAATTAACTCTTGATGAGTTCAGCACAGCTGTTAACTGAAAGCCTGAATTCCAGGTGACTCTACCTCATAAAGCTGACTGAGAAAATCCAGCAGAGATGTTCAAAACTGATCATCTAATCAAGAGGAGATACTTCTAAAATATATATCTAAAATATAAAACATATTCTGGTTTCTTTAACAGTTTTTTAATAACTAAATAATTCCATATGTTTTTCTTCATAGTTTGGATGAGTTTAGTATTAACCTACAATGCAGAACATTTTAAAATAATGAAAAAAAAAACCCACTGAATTTAAGGTTTTAAGGTGTCCAAACTTTTGACTGGTACTGTATCTGTGACAGTAGAAGAATGTTCACCAGCAGAGGGCACTACCTATCAAAATAACTTCAAGCATGTTTTTATATCCTTTTATTTATCATTTATCATTAACAGCTTTGATTAAAAAAGGTTGAATCTGTTCAATATATAATTTATATATAAATATATATATATTTAATTTTTTTGAAAGAAAAAAAAAATTATTTCAGTCATTATCATTGCACTATTACATTAAATCGTATTTATATTATTTGCTTAAATTTAACCCTTCCTATTCAACCCTCCTGCTGCGTTTGTGTAAAATTTAAAGCACCACTAAGATTAAGTTTTTTTAAATTGAAAGCAACAGTATTACTGAATAAGGAGTAAAATCAGAGTGGTCTGGTAGGTTTGCTGGATGTAATTTCTCTCCAAAATTAAATGTATTTGTTAAATTAACAAAACTAACAAAACTATATTATAATCAAAATCACAGAATTTCATACAGCAATTGATTTACATTAACCTGCATTAAAAGTCCTCGCTCTGTGTAATTACACATTCTCACCTAAGAGGTCGCCAAAGCCACAAATCCCCAAATCCCCAAAATATGCAGATTTACAGAAGAATTAGTGTTTATATCTGATTATCAGTTACTTTATGTACTTTATGTAACTCTATGCACACTTTGCCAGTATATCGGACAGTCTTCATGTTTACCACGTTTAAAAACGCTACATGGGAGGAACCACTAGCTAATATCAACCTACCTTTCCAAAACACTCAGGGTTCCTCAGAGTAGCACTGTCGGATGGCATTTACTAGCGCCAACTGCTAGTGCGCTAATGCTAATGGTGCTGCACCTAGCCTTAGTGTAAATCTAAGCTTGTTGTTAATTAGTTAACCCCTCCCACCACCACTCAGCAGCTGAAATACAAGGGAAACATGGCGATGTTCCTTACTAGTAGTGTTTCATAATGTGCCTTATAATCCAGTGTGCCTTATGTATGAAAACAAACCAGAAAATAGACATTCACCTTATAATCCGGTGTGCCTTATAGTGTGAAAAATACGTTATATTCATAAACGTATGAAAAGATGACCTTTATCCAATCAAAACAGTGTAATCTAAAGACATATTACAACTTCTTTGTAATTGTATTAATTGGTATTTATTGGTATTTCGGTATTTGTTCAGTAGAATTTCCGTTAAGCTTAATCACAAATAGACTCATTTATCTCTCCACCAATCAGAGATCTCTGCCTGACACACAGCCTCAGTCTGTAGTGAGACAGCGCTTATAGAATTTAATACGTCAAATTTCAGGTTCTTCAACATTGCTCTTCATACTTCTAGCAAACACACACACACACACACACACACACTGAATCTCATGTCAATAGAATCTATAGTTAAAGCATATGCTCACACTGTCATGCTGCATTCCAGTTAATAAAAATCAAGTCAGATGAATTTATATGAGGGGGACCCATCCTCCTTTGGTCAGGCAACTTAAAAATGAAAAGTCATTATACATTAACACAGGTCTAATATATGTAATCTGTAGTGGAAAGTGAGTAACTGTGGCTAGCATGGCCTATGTTCACACGAGCTACGCTCACATTATAAGCCACGTTGCTCAAATCTGATTTTTTACTCAGATCAGATTTGTCTATCTTGTCGGTTCACATTTACTGTAAATGTAAGTGATCTGTATCTGTGTGTAATGTGAACAAATCTGTTCCTGAATCGTCTCACATGCTGCACATTGATACCTGTATAAACGCCTCCTTCTTCACCAACAATTAGAGAGAAGAGAGACTCGTAGCTTTATAAAGGGTTATAAATGGATGAGTTAGCAGCTCATATGTGGAGCATCTTTTGCTGGAGTGGAGAAACAGGAAACAGCTGCTCTGAAGTTCATGCTCAGCTCCAGGAGGTGAAAAAAGACCAGGTGGTTTGCTTTTGCTGTTTTTTTTACAGCTATAGCTGAACAGCTGCACCAAGAGATGTGAAGAGTGTGGGGTCCGAGAGAGAAGCACGTAGCGCTAATGCTAATGCTAATGGGTAAAAGCATAAATTTGACCGTTCACACTCATGTCACATGTCCGTGGATCAGATACAAATCTGATTTTAAAAGATTGAATTTGGCATGTTCACACAGCCATGAAAAAAATCAGATCTGAGCCACATTGAGCAAAAAAATCACATTTGAGTCACTTGAGCTTGGTAATGTGAACGCAGCCATAGACGTAGACACAGAGTCACCAGAAACACAGAAATCCACCCACTCAACCATCCACAAATCTTAGTGAGCACATGCAGCACCAGCATTTCCATTCACCACAATTCCCCATGTTCATAAACCCCTGGCCAGAGGTGGAAAAAGTACTGAAAAATTGTAATTAAGTAAAAATACTTTTACTTTGCTTAAATTCTACTCAAGTAAAAGTAAAAGTACCCATCTAAAAATCTACTCGAGTAAAAGTAAAAAGTACTCAATTTACTCAATGTACTTTGAGTAAAAGTTACATAGTTACTTTTAATTATTTGATGTAAAAAAGTACAACAAATTATAAATTAAATTGTTTTTAATGAACTATTATTCCACATTATAATTTGCACCTTTCAGGCAGTATTTGCTCAGACCACCCCATAAAACATTTTTTAAGAACAAGTGTTATAGGTTTCTATGATCCATTTTTTTCTTTACTGTTAAAATGTATGGTCATATAGGTGACTATAAACCGTATTTTAATAGTTTTACAGTTCATTATGATTTTTTAACTTGCCATTGCTATGCTTTAACTACGGTGGCCGAGAAAGCCCAACGCAGTGCAAATTGAAAAGCGCTGCAAAAGCACAAAACACATCCATCAAAATTACAACACAGGCGCAGCAACTAGAAAAACGCGCTGCAAATAGAAAAACGCGCTGCAAATACAACCACAACACAACGGAAGTGAGTCACAACACAACGGAATTTTCCCGGGGGACCTTAAAAGATACTGTACCAGCTAAGCTGCATCTTCAGTAACGTCTCGGACTTCACTATGTGTACAAAGGACAATAAGTGGCAAACAAGGCGTTTTGTGAAGCAGAACTTTTAATAAACATAACTTACTTTTCAGAAGCTTGTTTGCCACTTATTGTCCTTTGTATACAGCTGGTACAGCATCTTTTAAGGTCCCCCGGGAAAATTCTGTTGTGTTGTGACTCACTTCCGTTGTGTTGTGGTTCTATTTGCAGCGCGTTTTTCTATTTGCTGCGCCTGTGTTGTAATTTTGATGGATGTGTTTTGTGCTTTTGCAGCGCTTTTCAATTTGCACTGCGCTGGGCTTTCTCGGCCACCGTATTTAACTGATATTTACATGTTTTTTTTTAACATCCAATCAGATTGTTTAGCGATAAAAATACATACCAACACATGATTTCGCAGGTTTGATGTGGAAGTTTTGAGAGCTGACGGCTCTGTCCTGCGGGGAACGTTTTGTATTGCATGAGGACGTTATTGCCTTGTTATTCCAGCATCTGTGTGCTGGTGCATACGCGCCAATTTTTTGTTACTGAGTAACGGAGAGTTTTCCAATGTAGCGAATAAATTACTTGTTACTAAATGAACTTGAGTAAAAGTTAAATTACCTATTTTAAAAACTACTTTAAAAATTACAAATTACTCATAAAATCTACTCAATTACCATAATATGAGTAAAAGTAATTCATTACTTTCCACCTCTGCCCCTGGCTAATGTGGTCAAATCTTCTAATTTTCGTAAGGCATTTTGAACTAGCTGAAATTTATTTGAGCTTCTGCAGGAACGTCCTGACAATAATCTAGTCCTGATGTAATAAAGGCATGTACTATTTTTTCTGTAGGGGTATAAAAGCTATTCTGGTTACATTAGATGTGTGTTAAGCGAATGCTAGGTCTGAATCTACAATTAGAATATTTTACTATTATTTTACTATATCATCTATCTGTCTGTCTATCTATCTATCTATCTATCTATCTATATATGTTAAATTTTGATTTAAGTGTTTTACTATTATATTTAAAGTGTTAGTAGAACAGAGTGATGTACTTGGTTTGGCAATCAGGGTTTAAAGCAATAAATTCTGCATTATTCCCACAACTATCCATCCCGCCAACCAGTGTGTAAATGTTGATGTTGGTTCCTGAACACAGTCAGCAGGAACATACCATTCTACTCTACCTCCTGCCTGAACACACAGGAACAAGATATCCCCAGTCCAGCCTTCAGATCTAACAATACCCAACCAACCCTTCACACACTCACATATAATACAGTGAATACAGTATACAGTGAATAGATCTATTTAAGTAATGTTTCAATTCATATTATGAGAAAATAGAACAATACTCAACTGAGTAAAGATTAAAACATTTGAAAAAATTAAGATCAGTCAATCACAAAGGAAGGTTTTTAAGGACTTTAAAAGTATCTTCAAGTGCAGTCACTGCAAACACCATCAAAAACATTATGATGATGAAACTGGCACTCATCAGGACTGCCACAGGAAAGGAAGAGCAAGAGTTTAATCTGTTGTACAGGATAAGTTCATCAGAGTTACCAGCCTCAGAAACTGCCAGTTAACAAACAGCTCCTCAGATAAGAGCACCTAAGTGCTTGACACTTTTTTTTAAACTAAATAATTCCATATGTTTTTTTTTTCGTATACTTTGTATGAGTTTAAGATTGAAGTGTAACGAAACCCCCAACCTCGAGATTTTAGCTCTTTTAGCTTTTTTTTTTAACTTTGCAGTTAAAATAACACAACAAAATAACAAAAATAACATTTTACATTACATTTTATATCTACCCTGTAATTCGCTTTATTAGAAAAATATTTAGTTAGAGCTTTAAAAAATAAAAAAAAAGGTAATGGTCAAGTTTTTTGGATGTTTTTAGCAAAATGAACAGTTCTAAACCCCCAACCACATGATTTTAGCTTTGTAATTTTAGCTTTCAGCTCAAATTTGAAAAAAAAAAAAATACAAATAAAAAAATATATATATATATAAGAGGTAGTTTTGGAGGGGCATTGGGTGATGTATGGGTTTAGGAGTTACTGATTGACTAATTTGCATATTGCATCATCCTTGTCTATAGCACAGTTGAACAGACAGTTGAGTCTGTAAAAGCGTTTTTAAAAGTTAGGAAATGTTTATAATAATTTTAGGCAGGACTGGTGTGTTTCACAAATTTAAAGGAACAGATTTCAGATATTAAAGGAAAAAAGTGGTTTAGGGATTAATGGCTTTTTAATCTACAGTGCAGAACATGTTAAAATAATTAAAAAAACATCTTAAACATCACAAAGAATAGTATTTTATCCCACTAGAATAGAATAGAATAGAATAGAATATGTAATATCTATCTAATAAAGATGTTTATTTAGTAAATGTCTGATAATAATATAAAATAATACAAACACTCGAACCCACTTCACCTGCAGCCTGCATGACCTGGCCTACCTGCCTCTACCTGCATTACGTAAATTCTCCACGAGTCCTACCCATGCCCAGCGTGGGCTCCCATTGGTTGCTACTGTACCAATGCCGTGTCCTGATTGGTTCATTCGTGTTTGGCCCCGCCCACCTCCTTCTCCTGCTCGGTGCTGCGTGTCAAACCAGAAGTGGAGCTGTGTGGTGAATATCTGCAGACCTCAGCTCTCAGACTGTTCTCTGATCTTCAGACCAGAATAGGAGCTTTACCTGGAACAGGGTCACCTCTACAGGTCTGGACCCGGACTAAAACCGGACTAGAACTGAGTTAGAACTGTGTGAAAGTCATTCTGAAGGAGGAACAGCGCCAGGAACACTCAGAACTCAGGAAATCAGACAGACAGGTAACGTTAACCTGCGAGAACACACAGAGTATTCTACTTTATAGAGTTAAACTAGACTTTCTGCTGTATCAGAACATTATGAACACTGTTTTAGAAATTTTTAAAGCTGTTTACTTTATAGAAATCTCTATAGAAGTGTGTAGAATATCTTCTGGAGCAGATCCAGGTGTGAGTTGTAGCTCAAGTAAAGAACAGCACGTTAAAAAAAAAAAACTACTAATAACTCCTAGCTTGGTTTAGATGGTATTAGTTGGTGGTTAATGTTCCATATGGTTGAATATTAGCTGGTTTTGCAGACAAGCTTTACACTGGAAGCTTTTTCTGGCCAGCTGGTTCAACTGGTTGGTCAGCTTAGCTCTTGGCCAGTAAGTTGTATAGTAGTAACTTATGGTGTTCATTTGATTTCAGTGGACTATCTGGTCTATGAGTGTAAATAGTGTGAGCGAATGCTTGGTAAAGTTTGGTAAAATTGGTTTTGTTGGTCAGACAGCTTGAGTATGATGGATATCAGTCTACTGGTTGACCAGTTTCGATGAGCTGGTTGACTTGTTTGGTTCAAGATGTTCATACTGGTTGAATATTTTGGTCATTTTTTTGGTGAAGCAGTTTTGGTAAAGCTGGTCATTCATTTTGGTAAAGGTCATGATGGTCTAACTGATTGATTAGGTTGGGTATACTGGTCAAGGGTTGTGCTATATTATATAGTATGGAATAAACTCCCTGTTTTAATGTTGTGATATTCTTAAAAGCTATCTATTTTGTATTGGTTTTGCTAGTATTTACTATATGTACTTGTAAATGTTTGCAGTTCATATGCATGCAATTTAGTTTTGTGGTACGTTTACATGGTTGCTAAGGTGTTGGTAGGTGTTTGCTAAAGTTGAGTTGACTTGACTTGAGTTTAGTTGACTTGAGTTGACTTAAGTTTAGTTGACTTGAGTTGACTTAAGTTTAGTTGAGTTTAGTTGAGTTGACTTGAGTTTAGTTGACTTGAGTTCAGTTGACTTGAGTTGAGTTCAGTTGACTTGAGTTGAGTTCAGTTGACTTGAGTTGAGTTAAGTTGACTTGAGTTGAGTTAAGTTGACTTGAGTTGAGTTAAGTTGACTTGAGTTGAGTTTAGTTGACTTGAGTTGACTTGAGTTGACTTGACTTGAGTTGACTTGACTTGAGTTGACTTGACTTGAATTGAGTTGACTTGAATTGAGTTGACTTGACTTGAGTTGACTTGAGTTGACTTAGGTTTAGTTGACTTGAGTTGACTTAAGTTTAGTTGACTTGAGTTGACTTAAGTTTAGTTGACTTGAGTTGAGTTGACTTGAGTTGACTTGAGTTTAGTTGACTTGAGTTGACTTAAGTTTAGTTGACTTGAGTTGAGTTGACTTGAGTTGACTTGAGTTGACCTGAGTTTAGTTGACTTGACTTGAGTTGAGTTCTTCCATAACACTCCGGGTTAAGACTAGTGTTTGCTCCATATGGTTGACACTGTTCATGCTAATACACTACACTTGTAAAAATAATATAATATAATATATTATAATATAATAATAGTGGACTTGAACTATATACAGAATAATTAAAGTATAGTTTTTCAATGTATACTTACATTTTATCTATTTAATCTGTATTTCAGTACACTTTGAAAAAGTATACTTTATTTTGCTGGCCTATTTTTGTACTGGTAAAGTACTTATTATTTAATTAAACTGTGCTTTTTATAATAAAACTATACTTTTACTAAATGTGTCCTAGGAGCCGATATTTCACCAATAAAACCTAGTGTACTTCAGTCAAATTTTCTAGCAAAACCTACATTTTTGTTGCTCCTTTTATGTGTTAAAGCGTACTTACACTTACACTTAGACTTTTTTAATATGTTTTTGATGTTCAGTTGGATACAGCTCACACAAATATACTTAAACTGTATTAAATAGTGGTGAAAATAACATTAGATAGATAGATAGATCAGTTGTCATATCAGTTGACGAGTTTCATTAAATTTGATAAAGCTGGTTAAAATCAGCTTTATTATGCTTTTTAACTAGAATTATACAGTTTAGTAAAAGCTGATTGATCTGTTTGGTCAAGAGTTCCATGTTAGTTGACCTGGCTTGATCAGATTGGTCACACATGATGAGGAAACCCATCAACCAACATTGCTCAGTTTGATCTGGACAGGCTGTTTATTGGCAGTTTATTGGTGTATTATTATTTCTACATATCTACAGTAAGAAAGTACTGTACGATGTCCCAAACACTGCGGTTGTTGCAGTAATAAACACTGTAATGAAGGACAAATGTCATATGAAGCTCATATGACCTATCACACTGTCCCCGCTGGCCGTGGGTTGCAGCAATAGCAATAAAAATGAGTAACCTACAGTAGATGGAGAGTTTCTGTTCTGTGGGCTGTGTTCCAAATTCAGGGATCTCCAGAGTTGCCTGTGTTAAACAACCCAAACACGTTTTTTTTTTTTTTTTTTTTTTTAATATATATATATTTAAGATTCTTCAAAGTAGAACTTTTTGCTTTAAACATTAAGAAACAGTATAAAGAAAATTATAAAGGAAAAAAAAACATAAACATGTTAAAGAAACCAAAATACTATATGTGAAAGATATAGGTGCTTTTATCTGGGGAGCTGTAAACTTGTGGTTTCTGAGGCTGGTAACTATTGCTCTTCGTTTCTTTGGGTCGGTCCTGATGAGGGCCAGTTCCATCATCATGTTTTTGATGGCCTTTGTTGTGACTGCACTTGAGGATACTTTCTTGAAAGCTCTTAAAATTCTTCTTTTCTTCTTTTCTTAGACATTTTTTCTTTCCTTACAAAGCCCACTTAAAATCCTTTAATTTTCCCAATAATTGACATTGTGCCTTTATAATGTATAAATTTTACCAGTCAGGTATTAAGGAGCAGTAAAGCCACTCCACTGAAGTACAGAGTTATAAGGGTGAGTTTTCAGTGACATGTCTCCAGCACTAAGGCTGGGTGCAGCAGCATTAGCATTAGCCGCTAACCCCCTTAAGCGCTAACTCTTTCACCCTTTAGAGGTGAGTATATCAAACTGTAGTCTGCATGTGTCCTGTGTTAAAAACAAGCTACATGGGACGAACCGCTAGCTAATATCTTCCTAGATTACCGGAACACTCAAAGTTCCTCAGTGTAGAGCTATTGGGCTGCATTTACTAGTGATAGCACTGCAGTTAGTGGCTAATGCTAATGCTGCTGCACCCAGCCTTAGTGCTGGAGAATCTTCAGTGAGTTGAAACTCGCCCTTAGACAGAAAATTGAAAATCTAAGCTAAAATTACTGTAAATAGACGGAATCGTTTTACTCTCCCAATAAACAGTTTTTAGGAGAGAAATCTGTGTAGATTAACATCCACTTTAAAAGAAAATGTTTCTTTTTTTTAAGAGGTAAGAATTAGTTTTGTTTCAAGCTTCCCTTGCTCACCCTTGCTCACTTCAATGTAGGCATCCTTACTAGTGTTGCCTAATGCGCCTTATGTATGAAAATAGACCAGAAAATAGATGTTCATTGAGAATGCACCTTTAGCTCTATCTGGACGGGATTAGTTTCTCAGAGGGACATCTGTGGAAAAATATATATTTCACACTTCTGCTCAGTGATAAAACTCATAAATCCAGACAGCACTTAAAAAAACAGGAGGACCAGTGAGTTTTTAGGCTTTTTTCTCGGTCACAACATCAGTAGAGTTCAGTAGCTCCTCCATTTCCACTCGCTGTTGTGTTTTTAACGTGGATCTCCGTGGAAACCGTGGCGTGCCAAAGTGTAATTACGGTGCGCGGTGGTGGACAAATACTTATTTTATTAAACGCGAGGAGACGAAACTCAGAGATGTGCGTCCGGACAGGACTAAAATTACCGGAGGAGCACGGAGTTCAGAGAAAAACAGTAGATAATTCAGCCTGTAATTTTCTCATAGTTGTTCTTCAAAAATGATAGACAACGTAATTTATGGACAGAAAAAATATTCCTTTCTTCACTTTTAGAAGAGACAAAAATACAAAAATTGTAATGTCCTAATTTATAGTGATGCATCATTCCAACTATTAAATTATGACTGAATCTGAATGTGAGAGAATGTTTTGAAATATAAAAAAGATATGTTTTTACAGAGCGACTGGACCAAAATAAATTGTTCTAGTTCTAGTTTTTATTCTACACTCTGCGTTTAACGTCTTGTAAATTTCTGATTCTGACTTTAAACTGTGTGCCTTTCAATAATAATAAAAAAACACCTTTATAAGCCCTGTTTACACCTGGAATTATCATGTGTTCTGTATCTGGATAGTATCAGGATCTACTTTAACCAGTTAATATTATTATTGTTATTATTTGTTTTTTTTCCTACATATTAAATAAAAAGTAAAGTGATCCAGACTTTAAAGGAACACATAAAGAATCATGTAGTAACTTAAAAACAGTGTTAAACAAACCAAAATACTCTTGCTCTTTGTTTCCTGGGGCGGTCCTGATTGGTGCCAGTTCCATCATCATAACGTTTTTGATGGTCTTTGCAGTGACTGCACTTTCTTTCTGGATTGACTGACCATTCGTTCTTCTCATAACCTGGATTAGAACATTCCTCAAATATTCACTATTCACTGTATACCTGTAACTCTACCTCTTCACTACTTTACTTTAACTGATGCTCTCAAACACTTTATTAAGAGACAAGAAATTCAAGTAATTAACTCTTGATGAGTTCAGCACAGCTGTTAACTGAAAGACTGTATTCCAGGTGACTCTACCTCATAAAACTGACTGAGAAAATCCAGCAGAGATGTTCAAAACTGATCATCTAATTCTGATTTATTCCTAGTTTAGTTGAGTTTAGTATTAATCTAGGGTGCAGGACTGTGGGTTCAGCTCTGTGGTTGTTGTGTAGTTGTGTAGTTGTGTGTAGTTTCTCAGGCTGGTTATCAAGGCGCTGGGGTGAATTAGTGTGTGTGTGGATCTATAATTAGACGGGACCTGTGCTTAGATTTTCCCTGGAGCTGAAAACACAGCAGACTTCCTCTCTCTCTCTCTGTCTCTCTCTCTGTCTCTCTCTGTCTCTCTCTCTCTCTCTCTCTCTCTCTCTCTCTCTCTCAGAGCTCTGTGGACACTCTGACCAGCCGCTGACTCACAGGCCTGATGGGAAAAAGAGGTGGAAACTGATCTGCAGCTCTGAGGCACGGCGGCAAGGTGGATAATGTGCTCACGGGTGTAGAATGGTGTGTGTGTGTGTGTGTGTGTGTGTGTAGTTTCAGAGGAATGTGTGTGTGTGTGTGTGTTTGTGTTGTTAAGGTGATGCTGGTATGAAGCTCAGCTGGTGTGAACAGAACTGTGGAGCTTCATTATACAATAGACTCTCACAATAGACTTGTGGTTTGGCACACTGTCAACTCACTGATCAACAACACTTTAAAATCAGACAAGATTTAATACTAAAGATATAAATAAATTTACCTCTATTCATCACTCTGTAGGTAAAGTTCAAAGTTCAAAGAGTTTATTGTCATGTGCACAGTAAGAAACAGGTTTCCTCGTACAATGAAATTCTTTCTTTGCCCCTCGCCAAGTATGCCGCATAAAGATAAAAATAGAAAATATACAATAAAGAAAGAATAAAAAACAAAATATAAATATTAATTAGTGTTAACTTTACATCCATGATGGAAATATATACATGAAAGCAGTAATGGGGTATGGATATTATTTACAAGTAAGTACATGTTATCTACAGCAGTGGAATATGAAAAAAGTGCAAAAGGTTCAGTAGTGCAATTATAAAATTTTGCAAAGTAAAGTGAGCATGTGTCTCTGAGAAATGTCCTTGACATGTAAACGTGTAGAGAGTAATGTGAATGGTTATTTCTGAGGTAGGTTCAAGAGTCTGGTAGCAGTGGGGAAGAATGAGTTCTTTAGCCTGGAGTATAGAAGTATAGATACTAGATTTTTATAAAATACTTCTGTACACTGAAAAAAATGATGAGTAAAATTTACTTTAAAAAGTTTCGCAACTTTCTGCATTTGCTTTTTTTAAGTAAATTTAATTTCAGATAAATTTAAGTAACTTGAACTCGGTTACACAGAGTAAATAAGTGAACTGAACTTCAGTCAATCCTTTCTTTTAGTAAACTTTACTTCATTTATTTTTACTGAATCAATCCTTTCTTTTATTAAACTTTACTTCATTTATTTTTACTGAATCAATCCTTTCTTTTAGTAACTTTACTTCATTTATTTTTACTGAATCAATCCTTTCTTTTATAAAACTTTACTTCATTTATTTTTACTGAATCAATCCTTTCTTTTAGTAAACTTTACTTAATTTATTTTTACTGAATCAATCCTTTCTTTTAGTAAACTTTACTTCATTTATTTTTACTGAATCAATCCTTTCTTTTAGTAAACTTTACTTCATTTATTTTTACTGAATCAATCCTTTCTTTTAGTAAACTTTACTTCATTTATTTTACTGAATCAATCCTTTCTTTTAGTAAACTTTACTTCATTTATTTTTACTGAATCAATCCTTTCTTTTAGTAAACTTTACTTCATTTATTTTTACTGAATCAATCCTTTCTTTTAGTAAACTTTACTTCATTTATTTTTACTGAATCAATCCTTTCTTTTAGTAAACTTTACTTCATTTATTTTTACTGAATCAATCCTTTCTTTTAGTAAACTTTACTAAATTTATTTTTACTGAATCAATCCTTTCTTTTAGTAAACTTTACTTCATTTATTTTTGCTGAATCAATCCTTTCTTTTAGTAAACTTTACTTCATTTATTTTTACTGAATCAATCCTTTCTTTTAGTAAACTTTACTTAACCTCTGCATACAATATTACCTAATTACAATTACTTCATTTATACAATATTTCATAATTACTATTACTTTGAATTTAAATTTAAATATTTTAGTTAAAACACACATTCAAATATTTACATAACCTCAAAGATTTGTTTTGTAAACAGAACTAGTCTTACTGTTTCAACACATGGATGGCATGTAATACATTATTTTTAGTATACTAAAGTATAGTATAGTAGTGTAGTAGTTTTACTATACTAAAAATAATGTATTACATGCCATCCATGTGTTGAGACAGTGTAATATTTTTTATTTATATTTAAATTTCAGGAATTATAATATATTATGTATCATAAATTATTTGAGTAATATTGTATAAATTAAATAATTGTAATTAGGTAATATTGTATGCAGAAATGAAGTAAAGTTTACTAAAAGAAAGGATTGATTCAGTAAAAATAAATGAAGTAAAGTTTACTAAAAGAAAGGATTGATTCAGTAAAAATAAATGAAGTAAAGTTTACTAAAAGAAAGGATTGATTCAGTAAAAATAAATGAAGTAAAGTTTACTAAAAGAAAGGATTGATTCAGTAAAAATAAATGAAGTAAAGTTTACTAAAAGAAAGGATTGATTCAGTAAAAATAAATGAAGTAAAGTTTACTAAAAGAAAGGATTGATTCAGTAAATTAATTAAGTAAAGTTTACTAAAAGAAAGGATTGATTCAGTAAATTAATTAAGTAAAGTTTACTAAAAGAAAGGATTGACTGAATTGACTGACATTTTTAAAGTAAATTTTACACTTTTTTTTCTTTCAGAGGACAGAAGTATTTTAAACCCTAGTATTTATACTTCTGCTTACAGAGAAATAAATGGAGGTAATTTTCACACCTATGGTATTATTTGGTATTTAAGTAAATTTTTACACATATTTTTTTTTCAGTGTAGAAGTTGAAGTATTAACTCAAGCTTTTTACTCCTTAAGTAAAAGTGTTTTTTTTTGTAAATACTGGATTAAAAACTACTTAAAGTATGAAAGTAAAAGTAATGTAAGTAGAAAAAATAAGGCCATTAAGGACAAAAGCTTAGGCCACGCCCACAGAGTCCTATAGTGCACTACACCCCCCCCCCCCCTCACCAAAACACATTTTACTAAAAGCTATAATGACTATAATGTTAAAATAATAAAATGTTAATGTTGATAATATAATTGGGGGGGGGGGAGGGGGAATGGTATATGTTTATACTTCTCTACATCCAATCATAATCAGATTCACTCTATCTGGATGGAGAGATTTATCTGGATAGGGGTTTTATTAAAGGATGAGAAGCCGAAATGAAAACTAGCTGAAATTAAACAGTAGTAACAGTAGAGTTTAGAGAACTTCACTGAATGGTTTTCATGTCTGAGCAGCTCTCATTTGTACAGTGTATGTTTCCCAGTTTACACCAGTCTTTGTGGTCGTCTGTATTCTATATTTAGACAGATGCTGAGATAAGATCTTCCCCAGAGCTCAGATGGTGGCTGCAGATTAGACTCTCAGTACTGGTACAGTGGGTTTGGTGATTTCCATGCTGGACACGCCCAGTTAACTCCACCAAAGTTTATGGACATGGACAGCTTATTTCATTTTGTTTTCTAGTCTTTACATTACACCTACAGGAGCTTTATACTCCCATTATAAACCCATACACATTATTATGGATTCATTCCCCTTTAATTTGCAGCTACACTATATGGACAAAAGTATTGGGACATCTCCACATTCCACTCACAGGAGCTTTTATGACAATATCCCATTCTAAACCCATAGACATTAGTGTGTAGTCGGTCCCCTTTACATTTGCAGCTACATTAAATGGACAAAAATATTATTATATGGGATACCACCTCATTATACCTACAGGAGTTTTTATGACAATATCCCATTCTCAACCAGGAGGCATTAGTGTGGAGTTGGTCCCTTTTACTTTTGCAATAACACTATACAAACACTTACAGGAGCTTTAATACCATTAGGAGTGTCACGATTCTCTAAATCCTCAATTCGATTTTATTTCCGATTTTAGAGTCACGATTCAATTAGATTCTCGATTTTCTTTTTTCTTTTTGTTTACAGCAGAGAGGCCTATGCCAGTTTTAGATTAGTCTATGGTCAGTCATTGGTTTGATTCATCAAATTTACAATATCTTATTTCAAAAGGTGGGCTTGATATAAGTGATGCAAAGTGATACAAGTGATCAGTAATACACCACATTAGGCACTAATGGTCAAATTTAAATAATTTAATTAAGATATATATGTAATGCCACCTAGCAGCAGTGTGCACTATTAAAACAGCAATGTGCAACATAACAAAATAAATAATAATAAAAAACAGGAACAGTCATGCACAAAATAATAGAACAATTAGAGCCTTAACAAACTGAACTCAATCCTACTATAACAGATAAACATTAAAAATAAGACTTTAAGACTTTTTCGGTCCCTGAGAATGAGAAGTTTTTTTCTTTAATAAAGATATATTATTAACTTTATCTGAGAGAAAGATGCTCCTTAAGGGACCTAAACTATTAACATATTTGAGGATAGACAAAACAACTGTTATTTTTATATTGTAAAGTTTTTCTTTAAGAAGATGAGAATGTGCACATTCTCTGGAGAAAGAGCTGCTCTTTGAGCTACAGCGTGCTGCGCTATTAACGTAGCTTAGTGGGAGGGATCATAGATCATCTTTTTGACTTCAAGGCTCGAGACCATGACATAATTTCGATCAATTTCGATGAAATATCGAAATCGTGACACCCCTACATACCATCCCATTCTAAACCCACAGGTGTTGATATAGAGCTGTCAGACTGCATGGCTGGGGGCTTGATTTTATTTGTCTTTTTAATAGCACTGAATCAAATGCCTGAATGAAATGATTAAGGGGTGTGTCCGGATACTTTTGACCTTTGGTTTCTGATCTTTGATTGAAGAGTTTATGAGATGGTGTTATACAGTGATGTCAGTAACGCGTTACTTAGTTACTTAGTAACGTTAGTAACTTAGCGTTACTTAGTAACGCGTTACTGTAATCTGACCCTTTTTTCAGTAACGAGTAATCTAACGCGTTACTATTTCCAATCCAGTAATCAGATTAAAGTTACTTATTTAAGTCACTGTGCGTTACTCTCTCTCTCTCTCTCCACCTCATCTCCTCCACACACACACACACACACACACACACACACCGCTCCCTTACCCATTCCCCCTCCGCTCTTCCCCAATCACACGCGTCTCGCTTTCTCCCCTGTCTCTCTCTCTCTCTCTCACGCTCGGCGTGTCTTTAGTTTCCGCCCGTTTTCGTTTTTCGCCAGTTCTCGGGCTCCCTATCTCTTTATAAAGGCGTTTTTTTTGCGGCCGCGTCCCAATTCACTAGCCAGGGCAGCGGTCTGCCACAAATTTGATTGGCAGAGGAGAGCATTTAAAGATTTTACACCACACGTGATTGGAAGTTCACTGTGGGGCAGAGCGCACATACCGTAAAGACAAGAAAAGTTCCGGTGCTTTAAATGAACACTGTCAGAATTAAATCCTTCTCAGTAGTTGGGTCCGGTATGGGTCCGTATTGGACAACGTCTGGGTCCGGCCCCGGACCGCAGTCTGCAAATATGTGATCCCTGGTCTAGACCATATACACGGTTCTGTTTTATAAAACCACTCCTTGCTGCCCTGCAGAGAACAACAAGTTCAATATTCAGATTTACAGTGTTAAATATGTCAGGTCAAGAAAGACTTTCTTTATTTTATATATATTTGTTATAAAAACAAGTATTTATGTTTAGTAAAATCAAGAAAGACCATATTTAATTTTTTATTAAAAAATATTTATGTGAAGTTAATTTTTTTTTTTTTTTTTTTTTTTAGGAAATAGTTCAACTTAATAGAGATAAATTGTTGCTGTTAAAAATGCATTTTCCAATAAAGGGAGTTTTGGCAAAACTGGTTATAATGTTTATGTTAAGGCGGCGGGAGGTGGTGTCTGCAGCTGCTGAAAGTAACTAATAAAGTAACTTGTAAAGTAACTTAGTTACTTTTAAAATCAAGTAATCCATAAAGTAACTAAGTTACTTTTTAAAGGAGTAATCAGTAATCAGTAATCGGATTACTTTTTCAAAGTAACTATACCATCACTGGTGTTATATTACAGGGCCGGATGCTGCAGTGATGCGTTTAAAACTGCTGTAAAATATCTGGTTAAGCTGTGAAACACTAAAGCACTAAATCAGATACACTGATGCTGTTAATGATCAACTAACTGCAGGTACACTGCAGGTACGGTCTGTACACACTGAGACTGTGTGTGTGTGTGTGTGTGTGTGGAGGCTGTGTTACATGGTGTGATGTAACAGATAGTACCACACCTCATTCTCAGCCTCGCCTGAAGTTCAGCCATGCGAACACCTCAGCTCAGGCCTTTCACCCACCTCCACCTCCCTCACCTGGCCTGAGGACATACGAGGTTTCAGTAAAGTATGACAGGTGTGTCGAAAACATCTCCGAGGCCAGAATTCTGCACCACACCCATCTCACCTGTCTCAGAGCCGGCTGACCTGCAGCCAGGCATGCAGCAGCTCTTCCAGTGTACAGTATAGTGTTGCTGGTGAGGGGACTCTGTATTCAGTTACACTGCAGGAGAACTGCTTATTAAAGAGGTGTGAAAATCAAGATCCTAGAAAGTATTGCAATAATCGATATTATTGTCATTTTAGGACCATTTAATGATAAATTACTAATATAATGATAATACAGTGGTTGGAGAATGAAACTGAAACACCTGGTTTTAGAGCACAATAATTGATTGTGGTGACGGACAGTTCTGGTGGAAACAGGAGAGTTGAGGTGCACATTGAATTCTGCGTGATTTGATCAGTCGTGGTTTTATGTTTTTTGGATACAATCCGGGTTAGCACCCGAACATCCCTTTCAGACAGCTTCCTCTTACAGCGTCCACAGTTAATCCTGTTGGATGTGGTTGGTTCTTCTTGGTGGTATGCTGACATTACCCTGGATACCGTGGCTCTTGATGCATCACAAAGACTTGCTGTCTTGGTCACAGATGCTCCAGCAAGACGTGCACCAACAATTTGTCCTCTTTTGAGCTCTGGTATGTCTCCCATAATGTTATAGTGTGCATTGCAATATTTAGAGCAGAACTGTGCTCTTACCCTGCTAATTGAACCTTCACACTCTGCTCTTACTGGTGCAATAATGTGCAATTAATGAAGATTGAACACCAGGCTGCTCCAATTTAGCCATGAAACCTAAAATCCCACACTAAAATGACAGGTGTTTCACTTTCATTGTCCAACCCCTGTATATGAGTACATAAAAATAAACACAATAGATGATATCACAATATCAAATATTATTGAGGTCATGTCCATTTATTGTGCGATAAGTCGATAATGTAATTATTGTGACAGGCCTAATGCAATGTGTCCCTAAAATAAAGTAGATATTTCAGTGAATTTTTGCAATAATATTAATTTACATTTACATTACATTTATGACACTTAGCTGACAGTCTTATCCAGAGCTACTAGGAGTCTTGCCCAAGGACTCTTATTAGTATCACCAACAGTTTTTAATTTCGTGAACGATATTGTACCTTAAAAAATTGTGCTATATTACCCACTTCTAATTATCACATCAGGGATACTACTTTTTTTTTTTTAACTGTTTTTGCAAAAGAAAAAAATCACACTGTTCTCATTTTCCATTATACAGCTCTTTGATTTTACCAAATTAAAAACCTCTGGAATATAATCAAGAGGAAGATGGATGATCACAAACCATCAAACCACCAAACTGAACTGCTTGAATTTTTGCACCAGGAGTAAAGCAGCATAAAGTTATCCAAAAGCAGTGTGTAAGACTGGTGGAGGAGAACATGATGCCAAGATGCATGAAAACTGTGATTAAAAACCGATGAACTTGTTTTCTTTGCATTATTTAAGGTCTGAAAGCTCTGCATCTTTTGTGTTATGTTTCTAATAAAATGTACTGTAGAGTTTTTAAGTACTGATGATAAATCCTTTATATTCTTGCTGAAAGTCTATCACGATACAATAAAATATCGATATATCGTCCAGCTCTGGTTCTATTTATGATTTATTATTATTATGTTATTTCTGGCTGTGTTCAGGCCGTGCTGGATCTCGTTCTGCAGTTTCCGTGCCGCTCTGGTTCCCACCGCTCTCTGTACCGGACTCTGGGTTTGACTCATTTCAGTTAAAGCAGGTCTTCCAGAAAAGCCCAGAATATCTGCAGTCCGTCTCTCCAGCCGTAAACCCGTCTCTGCTCTATAATAACCCCCTGCTTTAATCCCCCGAGAGCGTAAACCTCAGCAGGGACCAGTACTGAGCTCTTTACAGCCGCTGGCACTGCCAGAACTTTCCCTCAAGCTTTCTGAAGAGAAGAGAATCGCTGGGAACGTTTGAGTTTGGAGTTCTGCAGTGAAGCTGGTGATATTTTAAAGCTGATTACTGTGTGTGAAGTTGTTGAACAGGACGATTGTTGGAAATCAGAGTATAAACTGATGGCAGGGTGTTAATAGAAGTTGAAATTTAGCTGTAGTATTCTGTAAAAATTACCTGTGTAATAAATCAGGTTAAAATGCACCTGAATAGCCGTTTAGCTCAAACACGAGTAATATAATATTTGATAGTCAGGTCAAATCTATTCCGGATCATGCCAGATCCCCTCTGCAGTGGGAATACTGTTTCACACCTGCACAAATAAACCGTACCAAGAGTGCAAACCATCCAGAACTTACCCTCAGGTCACGTTTTAAAACTAATAACTGTGTGTGAACTAGCCGAGCAGGACGATTGTTGAAAACGAGAGTATAAGCAGATGTCTGGGTGTTAATAGAAGTGTTGGACGTTAGCTTTAGTAGTAAAGTAGTAGCTGAGTAGTAGCTGGAGTCCTTAACACCACTGGCAAAGTGTAGAGCCCTCAGCAAGCTGCTGAACATCATTGACATTGTTCACCATCCTCTGCACAGCACCATTCAGTGGCAGACTGCTGTCCCAGTGCTGCTCCACGGACAGACTGAGGAGATCTTTTGTCCCTCAGGCCTAGGGGTGTCACGATTCTCTAAATCCTCGATTCGATTTCATTTTCGATTTGAGGGTCACGATTCGATTCGATTCTCGATTTTCTTGTTTTTTTTTCTTGTTATTATTTTATGCCTCATAAAATTTAAATAATATATTTATTATTATTATTATTATTATAAATATTATAAATATTATTATTATTATTATTTATTAAGATATATATGGTAATGCCATCTAGTGACTTTTTTTGGTAGCAACAGTGTGCACTATTAAAACAAGCAGTTTATCAGAGCTGTGTGTGGATGGCTGGTGAAACTGCTCATTACATGAAGCTGCAGTTCTTCATCCAACCACTAGCAGCAGCAGCACAAGCCCCGCTCTCTTCACTCAGTCACTACTTCAGTACAGCCCAGCCACGGGCTACAGGGTGGCTGAGCCCGTTTTTACTGTTTCTGTAAACAAATAAAGGTTTTAACCCCACTAACCGGATAATACAGCTCACTACAGTTCATCTTTCAGCCCAAGCAGCTAACAGCAGCAGGTTAGAACAGCCGACACGGAGGCACTGCTCGGATTACATTATAAACAGGTCAGTTAGCGCGCTGCTAACCTCAGGATGTTTATAACTACGGAGTTTAGTGGACACACCACGGCCGCCAGGTAAGTCTTTTAAAGGCTACTGAAGACTATTAAAGGCTATTAGAGTGTAACCCCTGGCTCCCAGGGGTTACAAGAGGTTATTGAAAGCATTATTGGGGGGCAGAAATCAGTACAGGCTGGTTAGATAAGTGATGTGGGTATTGTCTTATAAATATTTACACATAACTTATATCTCTCCTGAAAAGCTTTTATTTTAGTCAGAAACACGCTTGTGTTTACTTTATCTGAGAGAAAGATGTTTTTTTAATTCAATGGAAAGCAACAGGTGTAGTCAATTATAAGTTTAAGATTTTTAATCCACCTCACTGTGATCTATAGTCAGTGTTCTCAAGTCACACTGACACACGCATTTCAGCGAGTTCACACGCTCTCACCTGCGCGCACCCACCCCTCCGTTAGATACAGATACAAAACCTGCGCGCCCAACCCCCGCCCCCCCTCCCCCGTTGGACAGATAAAAACAGTGATCACACTCCCGCCGACTGCGCTCATGCAGTGGCTATCTCTATTTAAATGAATAGGATGCGCTGTGTTGGTGCCGCGCCATTTGCGTAGCGCGCTGCGCTATTTGCGTAGCGCGCGCGGGAGGGATCGTCGATCCTCTTTTTGACTTCGATACTCGAGATCGTGACCTCATTTCGATTCGATTTCGATAAAATATCGAGATCGTGACACCCCTACTCAGGCCATAAGACTGTTTAACTCCTCCCAGCACAGCAAACTAAAGACCCTATGACATGCTTTCATTCTGTCCACTCTGGTCACCCAATGGACACACCTATTATAGATGCCCTATTATAATATTTGTATAGTTTTATTCTATTTTGCACTACTAGTTTATTTATTGTCCACTGTTTACATATTTAATAAAAATTGCACTGCTAAATTATTATTATTATTATTATTATTATTATTATTATTATTATTATTATTATATCTGTATAAATTACTTCAGTTATCTTCTCAATATGCACAGTAACTGGTGTTCATGTTTGTTTTACTGTGTTACTGTGTGTACTGCACTACCTCCATTGCACGCACACTAAAAAGACTCTACTTTTATGCTTTATTTTATTATTTTGTATTGCATATTTTATCTGCATCATATAGTCTTACCTTTTTAGTCATTTCTGTATACTGTGTAAAGCTGCTGCTTCTAGATGTACAGAATTTTCCTCTGGGATCAATAGAGTATCTATCTATCTACCAACCAACCAGTAGTAGTTACCTGGATAATAAATCAGGTTAAACTGCACCTGAACAGCAGTATAATATTTGCTAGTCAGATCGGATAGACGCCGGATCACTTTCTCACCACAAACAGAGCCCCTCTGGAGTTCATTTGAAACTAAACTCAAGTGTGAATACTGCTTTCACACCTGCCCATACACACCGTACCAAGAGTCATGGGTGTGGTAATGGGGGGAAAGTGGACCTGACTACCCGGGGCCCGAGTAGGAAGAGGGGCCCATGAAAATCCACGTCCCTTGTGTGCTGGCATCAGAGACTGTAAAAAAAGATGGACGCCGTGTCGCCGTTCCCATTCATTCAATGAAAATGAAGCCAAAATCTTCCTCCATGTTGGTGATCCTGATACCCGATTCTGCACAGTAGAGACCAGAGGAGGGAGAAAGACTGTGGAGGACAGACTACTCATTTAAATAACCCCGCCCCTGAGGGCTGCCTCGAGGTCACAGGCTGCAGAGTGGGGCAGAGCGGAGCTGACAGTCTGTTATTGGTCCCGCCCATAACCAGCCCTTTTACAATAACCACACCTTTTTTGAATAGAGCTGAATAACGTTTTAAAAATGAATTCTGTGGGGATATAAAAATTTAACAATATAAGCAGAGGTTACACTAGCTGCTGCATTTAAATAATGGAGGTAGAATTACAGTATATTAGAAAAAACGTGATTGAAAGTTGTTCTGTTTTGCCATTGAAACCTATGGGGATGGGTGGGGTTACACAGCTTTCTGAAACCGAACAGCAGGGGGCGCCCGACCTGTGGTGGCTTCTCTTTTAAGAGACGATGCTCTGTCCAGCTAAACACAGTCTATGGCTGGCATGGATAAGGGCCCACTGGCATTGAGAGTGTACAGGGTGTGTGTGTGTGTTTATATACAACAACAACAATATACTGCACTACAATTTTAGCGTGTTACACATTTACTTTAAAGTTTTTTTTATTTATATTAGTAGTAGTAGTAATTTAATTTAATTTCTAAAAGTAATTTAACTTTCTAAAAAGTTACATGATACATTGTACTTTAAGTGAACTACTGTAACAGCTGTTTTTAACACACTAAACACGCTAAAAATGTACAAAAGTATATTTAGAAATAAGTATTTTGTATAAGTATATTGTATATTTGTATAAGTATAAGTATATGGAATTACATTAAACTAAAAGTTTAGTACTTCATAGTAGTTTATTTATTTAAAATACACTATATTGTACATTTAATAAGTACATTTGATGGAAGCATGATATTAATGTACTTTAAATATATTTTAAGTACGTACATAAATCTGTAGACATTTCTCAATATGTTTTAAGTATAATTTAGTATATATTTTATTTTTCACCAGGGTTCTCTTTGGATTCTCTCGGTGTAGGTGTTCTGCTGTGGTGATGGTGGTTTAGAGGGTGTTTCTGGTGAGGCGTCTGCAGTGAGAAGGTTACAGGATGAGCTCTGAAGAGCAGAACTCCTCGTCAGTGTCGGAGGTGACGTCCCCCACCTCCACCCTGCCTCCATCCTCCAGCTCCATATCTCTACCCCTCAGCGAGGACAGCGACTCCTCCACTCAGGACGGCAAACAGGTACCGGACATCTGTTTAGAGCAGGGGTGTCCAAACTACGGCCCGCGGGCCATTTGCAGCCCGTTTCCTTTTTTGCGAGGTATTTTAGAAATAGAATGAAAGTTGTCCCGCTGTTAAACAGGTTTTTATAATATGAGATTCAAAGTTTGAAAGCTAGGTGTCAGAAACGAGCCAAAGAGTCTAAAAGCGGAGAGGGTGCGCATTTCTAGCCCAGAAAAACAGGCCAAAGAGTCTAAAAGCAGAGAGGGTGCGCATTTCTAGCGCAGAAAAACTGGGTAAAAGAGTCTAAAAGCGGAGAGGGTGCGCATTTCTAGCGCAGAAAAACTGGGTAAAAGAGTCTAAAAGCGGAGAGGGTGCGCATTTCTAGCGCAGAAAAACGGGGTAAAAGAGTCTAAAAGCGGAGAGGATGCTCAGTTGTAGCGCAGAAAAACGGGCCAAGGAGTCTAAAAGTTGCCATAATTAAGGAGTTTAATATTAAGAGACATCATGAAATTAAACATCAATTTGAAAAATCTTAGTTTACACAACACTGTCAAAGATAAAGAGAGTAAGTCTAGTAAAATGGTGTGTAAATGAAATAATCAGGAAATTGTATTATTTAAAGTGGTATATTTCATTATTTGTTTTATTACAGAGTCTGTGTCCCGTGACTTCAAATATATTTCTCCTTCTGGCCCCCAACAAAAAAAGTTTGGACTCCCCTGGTTTAGAGTAGCCAGCAGCTTAGAACAGTTATACCATCTCATAAACCCACCACAGCTGCAGTAGAAGCAATTTTATGACTAACTCACATGGCTGAGTACAAAAAGAGAGTTTTAGAGGGGTGGAATTTGGAAATCCACCAAAAAATGCGTCTACAGACTCTTGAAAATAACTGTTTAAAATTGTAAAGACATTGGTAAGCCTGGTATCTACAGCCCATAATTTTATCTAAAGATTCAAAGAAGGGGCACTAAGTGGCCCAGCTGCCACTATGATCGGGAGATTGCTGGTTTGAATCCCAGTCATGCAGCTTGCCATCAGCTGCCGGAGCCCTGAGAGAGCACAGCTAGGGCGATGCAGATCAGCACAGGGCTGCGTCTGTGAGCTCATGTATCAGAACCGAATCGCTGTAGGCGCTTTCCTCCGAGCGTTAGCGCTGTGATGCTACTCGGCAATGCTGCAGCATCATCAGCAGCAGTTCAAAAAGAGGCGAAGAGTCTGACTTCACTTCAACATCCTGGTAGTGGTGTTATCCACTGCACCAATACACCAATACAGCTGACTAGCTGTAGAGCTTTATTTTATTTGTATCATCACTGTCTCCAAATTCATAAACTTTACAGTGGAAGAAAAAAAACGTATTATGTTTTAGTGGACGTCAGTGCTTTGGAACATTTCTATTGGTCCATTCATCATGAAATTAGGAAACAATATAAAAAAAAACAGATGCCAGATTCACACTATGCAGAAAAGTGAGAAATGGGATAAATGGTGATACAAGGTTTGTAATAAAGTGGGCGGAGTCTGGTGTGTTTTAACAGCTCTGTGATTGGTGATTGGTTCAGCAGGGCGGCTGGGAGCTGGTGGACAGCTTGCGGGAAGCGAAGAGTGACGTTCAGAAACTAGAGAAGCAGGAGGGATTCCTGCTGAAGAAGAGAAAATGGCCAATGAAAGGCTGGCACAAGGTGAGCACAGAAAACACTCAGCTCGTAAAGGATAAAGTATAACTAAACCCACTGATTTCAGCTCAAATTTTGAATGATACTGGCACTGGGTGATGTATGGGTTTAGGGGCGATATTATTTATTGATTGATTTGCATATGGTCAGTATCTGTGTACCAAAGTACACAGAAACATCATCTTCACCTAAAGCACAACAGTGGAACCTGAGAGGAGCTGCAGAGGCAAAAATTACCTCAATAAAAGCTTTTTTTAAAGGTTAGAAATGTTTATTAAACTCTTACTCTGTGTTTGTTTTCTGGCAGAGGTATTTCCTTCTGGAGAAGGGCATCCTGATGTACGCCAAAACACTGGCCGACGTGAGTGTGTATACACACACACACACACACACACGCACTTTAGCTTTTTTAAATCACAAACATCAGTATAACTGTCCCTCAATTTAGCTCCGCCTTCCCTCTCCTTTCATTGGTTGCAATGAAAAAAAAGGGTATCTTTTCAGTTTGAGGCTCACATGTTCTTTGTACCATCAAATATACTATCACATATACTGTTACACCTACTGTCACATGTACTTATCACATACTTATAACATTTACTGTCACATGTACTCAATACATGTATTTACAGCATGTACTTATGTACTTATTTTTATATATCACATGCACTTATCACATGTACTTATCAAATAAACTGTCACATGTACTTATTACATGTGCTCGCATATGTACTTATTACATGTTCTTATTACATGTACTTTACATGCACTGTACTTATTTTAATATGTACTTATAACATGTGCTCACATGTACTTATAACACGTATATTTACATATCACGTGTTCTTATCACACATACATATCACATGAACTGTCAAATGTACTTATTACATGGCCTTATATTTACATGTCACATGTACAGTCATATGAAAAAGTTTGGGCCCCCCTATTAATCTTAATCATGTTTAGTTGTAAATATTTGGGTGTTTGTAACAGCCATTTCAGTTTGATATATCTAATAACTGATGGACACAGTAATATTTCAGGATTGAACAGAAAATGTGCAATATGCATTAAACCAAAATTTGACCGGTGCAAAAGTATGGGCACCCTTATCATTTTATTGATTTGAATACTCCTAACTACTTTTTACTGACTTACTGAAGCACGAAATTGGTTTGGTAACCTCATTGAGCTTTGAACTTCATAGCCAGGTGTATCCAATCATGAGAAAAGGTATTTAAGGTGGCCAATTGCAAGTTGTTCTCCTATTTGAATCTCCTCTGAAGAGTGGCATCACGGGCTCATCAAAACAACTCTCAAATGATCTAAAAACAAAGATTGTTCAACATAGTTGTTCAGGGGAAGGATACAAAAAGTTGTCTAAGGAGAAGCTGTATGGGAGAGTGATGCGAAAGAAGCCATTTCTGCAAAAGCACGCCACAAACAGAGTCGCATGAGGTTGCTTTTGCAGAGTGCACCAACAATTTGAGCTTTTGCATACCTCAGGCGACTCTATTTGTGGCGTGCTTTTGCAGAAATGGCTTCTTTCGCATCCCTCTCCCATACAGCTTCTCCTTGTGTAAAGTGCGCTGTATTGTTGAGCGATGCACAGTGACACCATCTGCAGCAAGATGATGCTGCAGCTCTTTGGAGGTGGTCTGTGGATTGTCCTTGACTGTTCTCACCATTCTTCTTCTCTGCCTTTCTGATATTTTTCTGGGCTTAACAAGAACTGTCCCTGTGGTCTTCCATTTCCTTACTATGTTCCTCACAGTGGAAACTGACAGGTTAAATCTCTGAGACAACTTTTACACTTATCACACATCCTTGTCACCTGAACTGTCATGTACTCATAAAATGTACTTATTACGTACTTATTACATGTACTTATAACGTGGGCTTATATGCACATATCACATGTACTTGTCACATGTACTTCCAAGGCTCATATATAAGGGAGGACCCATCCTCCTCTGATCAAACAGCTTTTAAATGAATGTTAAAAGTCATTCTACATCCACACAGGTCTGATATAGTCAGGTGTAGAGCAACACCAGCAGTGTATATATTAGATAATATATAAACTCGGATGTGATCAGTAGTGGAGAGTGAACAGCTAGTCTGAGTCAGGTGGAAGAAACTGGATGTTGAGCTGCTGCTCTGTGGTGGGTGATGGGGAAGAGAGACAGAAGGTAACATAGACACGGAGGCACCCTGAAACACCGGCATCCACCCACTCCACCCACCATAAACCTGAGTGATGAACACTATAACAGATTTTCATGTTACACATTTTTTGTGTGTGTTTGCTTTTGTGTATTATCAGGACATTTGTCAGAATACACACCTACAGTCTCAGGACACGTTGAAATGTCAGTACAAAATCTGTGTGCGCGTGTGCATGTGTGTGTACGGAGAAAGGTCCCATATGCCAGTGAGACTGAACCTAGCTTTCTAGGGTTCAAACAGATGCCCTCTGGTAAGCTGGATACCAACACAGCTGGGTTTGGAGTTTGGTCTGACTGGCCAGACCTGAATGATCTGTGCAACTGGTCAGGAGTCAGTGTACAGTGGACGTATGCAGACTCTATGCCAGTGAAGGTCAATGAAAGCATTCTAAAAGATCAAAGTGTCAATGTGAGCGTAACTTTATAAACTTATAAACTTTATAAACACTGGACTGGATTGAGACTGCAGGGGGCGCTAGCATGCCTCCCCTCAGCGGATCATTCGATTTCACACTCTATATTTGGAAATTGTTCTGTAGATGAAGACATTCTGCTGTTTACAACTAAAGGCAGACTTCAGGTCTTACCAACACAGCTCAACCAATCCATTAGGTACCCCACTCTGCATTCTGCATATTGTATACACCACCCTCAGAGTCAGATCATCGAGTCCATGTCTCATATTCTGAACGGTTGATATTTTTATAAGGACATGTATATGATGATAAGTCATGAGAGAATAGTGGAATTAATTTGTAAAGAACTGCCATCTGTTTTTCCCTCCTCAGTCTCTGTACATACAAATTGTTTGGTGAAGCGGCTCTGTGTGAAATATCTGCCAGAAGGCCTGATGTGGTTACTGTAGATGTGGAGGGTAAATCTGTGTTTCTGATTGAAGTAAGCTGCTGTTTTGACTCATCAGTAGAGAAAGATTTTGTACAAAGATTGTGAAATACAAGCCGCTCGTAGAGTGTATTAATAGTTTAAGCTACAAATGTACTCTGATCGTGCTTATTTTTGGAAGCCTTGGTCACGTATACCGATTGGCTGTTAGAGGCCTGCAGATCCTCGGCTTCTCAAAGACTAGAGCCAAACGGTTAGCTAGATATTGTTCCATATCTGCAATAATTGGAAGTCGACATATTTGGAGAGATGTTTTGTGTATCCATAAAGGTATATGTAAATCACAGGACAAAAAAATCTCTTTGTACCTGTTTATTATGAACTGATGCTGGCATGGTCATGTACTGCTGTTGGATGATGTATGCATTTAAAATGATTTGGGTCTTTTACTTTTGTATTTTAAATTGTAGGCCTAAATAACTGTGTTGTGTGCGTGTGTGTGTGCGTGTGTGTGTGCGTGCGTGTGTGTGTGTGCGTGTGTGTGTGTGTTTGTGTGCCCTCAGCTGAAGAAGGGGAAGCTGCGTGGTCGTATTGATGTGGGTCTGTCTGTAATGTCCATCAAGAAGAAAGCCATGTGCATCGATCTGGATACAGAGGACAGCATCTACCACCTGAAGGTATAGATATATACACTACCGTTCAAAAGTTTGGGGTCACATTGAAACGTCCTTATTTTTGAAGGAAAAGCACTGTACTTTTCAATGAAGATAACTTTAAACTAGTCCTAACTTTAAACAAATACACTCTGTACATTGCTAATGTGGTAAATGACTATTCTAGCTGCAAATGTCTGGTTTTGGTGCAATATCTACATAGGTGTATAGAGGCCCATTTCCAGCAACTATCACTCCAGTGTTCTAATGGTACAATGTGTTTGCTCATTGGCTCAGAAGGCTACTTGATGATTAGAAAACCCTTGTGCAATCATGTTCACACACCTGAAAACAGTCTAGCTCATTACAGAAGCTACAAAACTGACCTTCCTTTGAGCAGATTGAGTTTCTGGAGCATCACATTTGTGGGGTCAATTAAACGCTCAAAATGGCCAGAAAAAGAGAACTTTCATCTGAAACTCGACAGTCTATTCTTGTTCTTAGAAATGAAGGCTATTCCATGCGAGAAATTGCTAAGAAATTGAAGATTTCCTACAACGGTGTGTACTACTCCCTTCAGAGGACAGCACAAACAGGCTCTAACCAGAGTAGAAAAAGAAGTGGGAGGCCGCGTTGCACAACTAAGCAAGAAGATAAGTACATTAGAGTCTCTAGTTTGAGAAACAGACGCCTCACAGGTCCCCAACTGGCATCTTCATTAAATAGTACCCGCAAAACACCAGTGTCAACATCTACAGTGAAGAGGCGGCTGCGGGATTTTGGGCTTCAGGGCAGAGTGGCAAAGAAAAAGCCATATCTGAGACTGGCTAATAAAAGAAAAAGATTAAGATGGGCAAAAGAACACAGACATTGGACAGAGGAAGACTGGAAAAAAGTGTTGTGGACGGATGAATCCAAGTTTGAGGTGTTTGGATCACAAAGAAGAACGTTTGTGAGACGCAGAACAAATGAAAAGATGCTGGAAGAATGCCTGACTCCATCTGTTAAGCATGGTGGAGGTAATGTGATGGTCTGGGGTTGCTTTGGTGCTGGTAAGGTGGGAGATTTGTACAGGGTAAAAGGGATTCTGAATAAGGAAGGCTATCACTCCATTTTGCAACGCCATGCCATACCCAGTGGACAGCGCCTGATCGGAGCCAATTTCGTCCTACAACAGGACAATGACCCTAAACACACCTCAAAATTGTGCAAAACTATTTACAGCAGAAGCAGGCGGCTGGTATTCTATTGGTAATGGAGTGGCCAGCGCAGTCACCAGATCTGAACCCCATTGAGCTGTTGTGGGAGCAGCTTGACCGTATGGTACGCCAGAAGTGCCCATCCAACCAATCCAACTTGTGGGAGCTGCTTCTAGAAGCGTGGGGTGCAATTTCTCCAGCTTACCTCAACAAATTAACAGCTAGAATGCCAAAGGTGTGCAATGCTGTAATTGCTGCAAATGGAGGAATCTTTGATGAAAGCAAAGTTTGATGTAAAAACAATGTTATTCCAAATACAATTCATTATTTCTAACCTTGTCAATGTCTTGACTCTATTTTCTATTCATATCACAACGTATGGTGGTGAATAAGTGTGACTTTTCATGGAAAACACAAAATTGTTTGAGTGACCCCAAACTTTTGAACGGTAGTGTGTATATATATATATATATATATATATATATATATATACACAGACATATATACATACATATATACACACACACACACACACACACACACACAGGTCTGTGTAAGGGTAGTGTGTTGTGTTATCAGGTGAAGACGCGGGATCTGTTCGATGGCTGGGTCTCTCAGTTGAGGAATCATCGCGTGTTCCGGCAGAACGAGATCGCAATGGACCCTCACGAACGCCAGCTACACCCAGACTCCGCCTCCCTCCGCCGGGTAATTATCGCTTCAGCCAGTCACGGCGCGCATACTGTACAACCCCAAATTAGAAAAAGTGGGGACAGAACGAAAAACGCAAATAAAAAAAAATTATTTTGACCCCTGTTTGATTGCAGACAGTATGAACCGGAGATATTTCATATTTTATTCATATAAATCCATTCCTGCATTTTAGACCCAAAAAAACACATTCCAAACAAGTCTTTCTCTCTTTCCCTCTCTCTTTCTCTCTCTCTCTCTGTAGAAAGCTACAGTCTGTAAGCAGCCGTCTCTGATGTTGAAGAACAGTTATCTGCAGAGCTCTGAGGACATGAGGAGGTGCTGTAGAGGTGAGATAATATTAAATTGTTGTTTATTTTATACTTTTATATTTATACTTCCTACACAGTGTGCTTGTAGGTACTGTCCCCTTAAACACACACCACCATTTGTGTAGTCAGTTTAGTATCATGATTTTTGTGCCACTGTAACAGTAACTATAACAGGTACTATATTTGTATGTATATATTAGGGGTGTGACGAGATCTTGATTAAACGTGACGATATTTCTCGTCAAGCTTTAACCTGTCTCGTGGGGGAAAAAATAGTTTAGTGTGGACTTTTTAAGCGGGATCTGGCAACACAGCAGTACTGTTTGTGGTGTATGCAAACGTAGTATCACCACCCCCGGGGGTGGAGGAGATACGTTCTGTCATTACCAGCCTACCGCGCTCCGCAAAACCAGCAAGCTGATTGGCTGTTTATTTGGGGCTTTCATTTGGCGCCCCTTTAGTGCAGCGCCCCTATGCGTTGCACAGGCTGCATACCCTCTTTTTAAGTTGTATGTCTGGCTGCATTTTGGCTCCAGTGGAAACAATAAACAGTAACAGAGTGACCAACAAGATACAAACCATATATAAATACTGTAAACAAATCAAACACGTGACTGTTTCATAGGCAGCTGTACTAATCCCTTAAAAACATGTTCTGTCTCTGTTTGCACTTCAAGCACAGTCTTAATATGACTGGTTATTGTTATGCATAGTTAAATTACAAGAGATTTAGGAGGAAAAAATTATTGTTTGCACTATATAAGACCTAGAGAAGTTTTATTCTTATCTTTTATTCTTATTTTTTATTCGTATTCTTATTTCTATTTCTTATAGAATCAATGTGTGAGTGAAACCATTCTGTTAAGTTTGCATTATATTATTTTGTGAAACAAAACTCTAGTTTTAAAACAATTTTTCCTTTTTGACGATTTCTTTAAAATTTTATTTTTAAATCTCGTCTCGTCTCGTGATATTAGTGTCTCGTCACACCCCTAGTATATACTATAAAAAACGTAAAGACAAAACTGAACTGTTATAAACACTCAATGCTAAAACTGCTAAACTGTTTCCATACAGCAGATTTATAAGGTTCCTTTTCCAAACACAGAAATAAAATCTAGCAGAACCAACACGCAGCTGTGAAATGGGCCAATGCCAAAACCCTCAAACTGTTACATCACAGTCTTGACTCCTTATATTCAGACTGTTGCACAACTAAAATGCTTTCTGACATGCAAAAATTAAAAAATAAAAAACGATGTTCAGTGTTTAAGGGTTTTTTATTCTGAAGTGAATAGAAGTATGGACCCACAGCGGGATTGTTAATGAGGTAGTGTGTGTGTGTGTGTGTGTGTGTGTGTGTGTTTGGTAGATCTGTCGGAGTGTGAGACGTCTCTGCTGGAGCTGAATCTGCTGCTGAAGAACATGGAGGTTCTCCATCGCACGTTCTCCGCCCCGTCTATAAACACACTACAGGTTACTCACACTCACTCACCAGCCGTAAACACTCTATTCTACACCCCCTGCCGTCTTTGTGAGTTCATCTGCGTGCGAGTGTGTATGCACGTGTGTGTGCGTGAGAGTGCATGTGTGACTGTGCGTGAGAGTGTGCTCATGTGTGGAGTGAATGAGTGCACAAGAGTGCGTATGAATATATGAGAGTGTGCGTGTGCATGCATGACTGTGCGTGAGTGAGTCTGCGTGTGCGTTCTTGACTGTGCATGTGTGAGTCTGCATGTGCGTTCTTGACTGTGCATGCATGACTGTGCATGCGTGAGTCTGCATGTGCGTTCTTGACTGTGCATGCATGACTGTGCATGCGTGAGTCTGCATGCATGTTCTTGACTGTGCATGCGAGACTGTGCGTGAGTGCATGCAAAACTGTGCATGCGTTCATGACTGTGCATGCTTTTGTGACTGTGCGTGCATGAGTGTGTGGTTTTGCAACCCTGTTAAGGACTGTATATTCACATAATAAACTGTAGCTAATTTATACTATCCTACACCTAATCATAATCCTAAGCTCTGTGACCAAAACTAATCATTTATTTATTTTGTTTCTAATTAAAGTGGCAAAAAAAATTATAATAATAGTTTTGGTCAGTTTTGCTTGTACACCTGGATTTCAGACTGAAGGTTCTAAGAAGGAGAAGAAAGGACGGAGATGGAGATCCAGAAACCACAGCAAAAATGGCAAAAATAACCTGCAGGTACATTTCTTATACTCTGAGTTTATACAGGTTTGGACTCTCCTAGTGGAGCGAATTTTAAATGCAGCCAAATTAAAGTATAAAGTCAATTAAAAAAAACTTAAATACTTTTAGTAAAGATACACAAAAACCTATTTTAGTAATGAATTATATTTCCTTTGTTATTCTCAGCCTAACAGTGATATTTTCACTTTCACTTGCATTTTACATTGTTCATACACTTAAGAAACATGGATTTTCCTACCATTGCTTTGCTGATGACACCCAGCTATACCTGTCGTTCTCACCTGAAGATCACTCAATCTCTGCACGGATATTGCAGTGTCTCTCTGACATATCCTCATGGATGAAGGAGCATCACCTTCAATTAAATCTCTCAAAGACTGAACTTCTGGTCATACCAGCAAAACCATCTTTTCAACACAACTTCTCTATAAGCATCGACTCTCTCTCTCTCTCACCGACAAAGGTTGCTAGGAACCTGGATGTTCTGGTTGATGACCAACTCTCCTTCACGCACCATGTGGCCTCAGTTGCTCGATCCTGCCGCTTCGCGCTTTATAACATCAGGAAAATTAGACCGTTCTTGACGCAACAGGCCACCCAACTCCTGGTGCAAGCGGTCGTCATCTCACGCCTCGACTACTGCAATGCCCTGCTAACTGGCCTCCCGGCCTGTGTAGTAAATCCACTCCAGATGATCCAGAATGCAGCAGCACGTCTGGTCTTCAACCAACCAAAACGGGCACATGTCACCCCGCTGCTCATTGAGCTCCATTGGCTCGATGCTCGCATCAGATTCAAAGCTCTTACAATCGCCTACAAGGTGATGACAGAACAGCTCCTTCCTACCTGCACTACCTCCCGGCCGCTGCGCTCCTCCAGTGAACGTCGCCTCGCTTTGCCAAACATTCACACAAAGCAATCCAGACTGTTCTCATACAGAGTTCCCCAATGGTGGAACAAACTACCTTCCACTACCAGATCAGGAGAATCTCTCACTATCTTTAATAAACTCCTGAAGACAGAGCTCTTCAAAGAGCACTTACTCTCCTAACACCTCTAACTAACTACCTTCTACTACCAGATCAGGAGAATCTCTCGCTATCTTTAATAAACTCCTGAGGACTGAGCTCTTCAAAGAGCTTTTTTTTTGCTTTTTGTAAAAGCTTGCTCTTTGTATTTATTGTAACGTGTTTTACTGAGATGATAAACACTTACTGCACAGATAAGAAGCTTTTTCTTTACTGAAATTCCCACAGGTGCCTAAAACTTTTGCACAATATTGTGTATGTAAAAAGAAAAATAAAGGAAATTCTATTATTAATAGTAAAAGATGAGTTCAGACTGATACAGTGTCCTGCTGTCTGTCTCTCTCAGGCTTCTGGATCTAAATCCTCTCGTCTCCACGTCTCAAACCCTAATCTGACGTATTCAGAACCGAACAGCCCCGAGACCGAGACCCAGACCCACCTCGAGACCCCGGACTCCCCCATCCACGCCTCGCGCCTGCAGGAGGAGTTCTGTAGACTCGCCAGTAACGGTAAATCTGTCCAATCAGGATTTCATATGATTTTGAGCGTCTAATCCACAGAAATGTGCTGTTTTTCTTTTCCAAACGCCTCCTTAAATCAATATAAATCATAAAATTGCAGAATCTACACAGAGATAGCACATTTTTTCCACACTATAGGGTGCAATTATAATCCTTTAATTTTCAAAAACATCATCAGTGCTCTTTATGTATGAATTCTACCAGTCAGGTATTAAGGCAAGGCAATTTTATTTATATAGCAGCTTTTATACACAACGGTCATTCAAAGTACTTTACAAATGAGAAAATACACAGAGAAATCAAATTAAAAAACATGTAAAAGAATAACAGTAAAAATGGAAATAAAAACTGAAATAAGAATAAAGCATGATTGATTCAAACATGATTAAAACAAAGAGAAGTAAAATTAAAAACATTCTTAAAGAGAACAACAAGGAATTGGAAATAAAAAATAATAAAATAAGAATAAAGCATGAATAAAAAGTGCCGTTTCAGAATAAAAGTACTATTAAGGAGCAGTAAAGCCACTCCACTGAAGTACAGAGTTATACAGGAGTTTCAGTTTAGTTCTCCAGCAGTATTAGCATTAGCTGCTAACCATGCTAAGCTGAGCGTAGCTCTTTTACCTTCACTGTTCAGAGATGAGTATTAACGGCCTGCTGCTATCCTGCTGCTAACCCTGGTTAGCACTGCTGGAGCAGGATTAGCATTAGCCGCTAACCACGCTAAGCGCTAACTCTTTTGCCACTCACATTTACTGTGTTAAAACAGGCTAAGTGGAACAAAACGCTAGCTAATATCGCCCTGGCTTACCGGAACACTCAGGGTCCCTCAGTGTAGCGCTTTCTTTTGGCCGGCATTAGCCGCTAACTGCTAGCGGCTAAAGCTAATGCTCTAGAAATTTTGAAATTTGAGCTTACTGTAAATAAACGGAAATCTGTGCAGATTAACATCCAGCACTCGTTTAACTTTAATATATATATATATATATATATATATATATATATATATATATATATATATATATATATATATATATATATATATATATTTGAAAGAATTACCATTGTGTTTACTTAGCTTAGCTTTTAGTTACCCCCCACCACCCCTTTAGCAGTGAGACCTGCTGAATTACCAGTAAGCCTAATTTATACTTCTGACGTTGCGTAAAACAAATAAAAACAACATGATGATTTGATCTGATGATTTGAAATTCTATATTTATACACTATAATACCAGAGATATTCAATGTTCAACAAGTAAACTTTTAGCTTTTTTTGCAAATATTCACTCATTCTGAGTTTTGACTGATATGATCAGGTGATATGAAGAAGTGTTAACGCAGGGTTTATTGTTTCTCTCTGCAGTTCATGCCACCCTGAAGTCGGCGTACTCGTCCCTGTGCTCAGAGAGAGACCGGGTCCGAAACACCCTGGACTTACGGAACGCCCACGAAATGGTGTGTAACTGATACTGCAAAATACCTTTTCTCATGATTGGATACACCTGGCTATGAAGTTCAAAGCTCAATGAGGTTACTAAACCAATTTTGTGCTTCAGTAAGTCAGTAAAAAGTAGTTAGGAGTATTCAAATCAATAAAATGATAAGGGTGCCCATACTTTTGCACCGGTCAAATTTTGGTTTAATGCATATTGCACATTTTCTGTGTCCATCAGTTATTAGATATATCAAACTGAAATGTCTGTTGCAAACACCCGAATATTTAGAACTAAACATGATTAAGATTAATAGGGGTGCCCAAACTTTTCCATATGACTGTAAATATTGTGCATCTCCAAAATGTCTTTAAATATCGGGATACAATATTTTTACTAAATCGCCCAGTAGGAATGTGCCATATTGTATTGTGCATAATAATAATAAAGCAAACATTCTTAATATGATAAAAACTCCTTACAACTGATAAGTGTGATTTTATTGAAAGCAATATCTGTCAATTTTTTTATTGTTTTAGTGCTTTGTTTGTTTGCAGTTTACGTGCAGCACTAAATATGTTGAACTTTCTGATTTTTTTTTGCATTTTTGTTATATTACTTTATTTTTGGTGCACTGTTATTATTTTAGACAAAATCAAGGTTTTTGGTAAGTTACAGTTGAACGTTTATTAATGTTTTTATTGTTTCTACTGAATGTATACTAAATAAAATGTTATTTATTTATTGGCAGTAGTATGTTCTTGAAATTAATTAAACATCATAGCACAGAGAATATCACTATCACAAAAATACTATGAAATATTATGATATTATTTTATTAGATTATATTTTATCATATCACCCAGCTCTATGTGAGACTATATAAAATTAAGGGGATTATGGAAGTTGAAGATGGTTCTGGGTTGAACACTGACTTCTTGTTGCATGTGATTCTCCAATCAGGACGTGATGGACGGGCACCACCCCCTTCTGCAGCAGGCGTCCAATGGGAGTCGAAGCTCGATCCCGGACTCGCTGTCCGAGTTCTTCGATGCTAATGAGTACCTGCTGTCTGCCAGCTCCTCCGAGAACGAGGTGAGGATCATGAATCATTATAGAAATATAACAGGAGTGAGCGCCAGTAACAGGAGTGAGCGCCAGTAACAGGAGTGAGCGCCAGTAACAGGAGTGAGCGCCAGTAACAGGAGTGAGCGCCAGTAACAAGAGTAGATGCCAGTAACAGGAGTAGATGCCAGTAACAGGAATGAGCGCCAGTAACAGGAATGAGCGCCAGTAACAGTTAACAGGAGTGAGCACCAGTAACAGGAGTGAGTGCCAGTAACAGGAGTAGATGCCAGTAACAGGAATGAGCGCCAGTAACAGGAATGAGCGCCAGTAACAGTTAACAGGAGTGAGCACCAGTAACAGGAATGAGCACCAGTAACAGGAGTGAGCCCCAGTAACAGGAATGAGCGCCAGTAACAGGAATGAGCGCCAGTAACAGTTAACAGGAGTGGGCACCAGTAACAGGAGTGAGTGCCAGTAACAGTTAACAGGAGTGAGCGCCAGTAACAGGAGTGAGCACCAGTAACAGGAGTGAGCACCAGTAACAGGAGTGAGCGCCAGTAACAGGAGTGAGCACCAGTAACAGGAGTGAGCGCCAGTAACAGTTAACAGGAGTGAGTGCCAGTAACAGGAGTGAGCACCAGTAACAGGAGTGAGCACCAATAACAGGAGTGAGCACCAATAACAGGAGTGAGCGCCAGTAACAGTTAACAGGAGTGAGCACCAGTAACAGGAGTGAGCGCCAGTAACAGTTAACAGGAGTGAGCACCAATAACAGGAGTGAGCGCCAGTAACAGTTAACAGGAGTGAGCACCAGTAACAGGAGTGAGCACCAGTAACAGGAGTGAGCACCAATAACAGGAGTGAGCGCCAGTAACAGTTAACAGGAGTGAGCACCAGTAACAGGAATGAGCGCCAGTAACAGTTAACAAGAGTGAGCGCCAGTAAAAGGAGTGAGCGCCAGTAACAGAAGTGGGCGCCAGTTACAGGAATGAGCACAAGTAACAGGAGTGAGCGCCAGTAACAGGAATGAGCACCAGTAACAGTTAATAGGAGTGAGCGCCAGTAACGGGAGTGAGCGCCAGTAACGGGAGTGAGCGCCAGTAACGGGAGTGAGCGCCAGTAACAGATAACAGGAGTGAGCACCAGTAACAGGAGTGAGCGCCAGTAACAGTTAACAGGAGTGAGCGCCAGTAACAGTTAACAAGAGTGAGCGCCAGTAAAAGGAGTGAGCGCCAGTAACAGAAGTGGGCGCCAGTTACAGGAATGAGCACAAGTAACAGGAGTGAGCGCCAGTAACAGGAATGAGCACCAGTAACAGTTAATAGGAGTGAGCGCCAGTAACGGGAGTGAGCGCCAGTAACGGGAGTGAGCGCCAGTAACAGATAACAGGAGTGAGTTCCAGTAACAGGAGTTTTTTTGTTTGTTTTAAATATCAATTATTTGAACATGCAGTCTGTAACCATTTCCTTAAAATAAAGACTTTGTTGAGAGAAAATCAAAGGAATTAGTGGACGTGCTTTTAAACATGCTTTTTAAATGTTATAAGTGTTTATAACCATCTTCGAATTAGAAAACCTTGTAAAAATTAAAGATGCCTGAGTTTGACCAGGACATGTTTTTAATAGTTAAATATCTGTGTTATTAGATTCAGTGAAAGGTGGATTATATATATAAATATGTAATGGTAAAAACGTTTAATTTCAGAATTAGAGTTGGGTAGACTGAGTACCTGCAGATTCTTAAGAAGCCTTAATCTTAAATATCCTTATATTGTTTTAAAACGTCTTAAATACATCTCCTAAATGTCTAATGAAACCAGAATTATATTCACTGTTTACAGCAATTTTATTTTCACATTTGATTATTTTTTATATTTGCAATAAAATATTCAAGTTAGCTCTTAGCTAATATATTAACACCAGTCATTCAGTTTACAGAGAGCAAATGTGGAACAATACCTCTACTCAGAAATGGAACTTATGTTTTAATAATTTAATAATTTATGTGGTATATATGGATATTACGTGAACTTAAAGCATTTGTACTGATCTGTAAAAGTAAAAATGATTTAAAAAAGCCTTTACAATATCATTTCATGTTACATAAGCATTTATTAATTGTGTGTGTGTGTGTGTTTGTGTGTGTGTGTGTGTGTAGCTCTCAGATAATGACTCCTGTGTAAGTGATGTCAGTGACAATGTATCTGTGGACTTCTGCCCGAGTGAGACTGGAGCAGAGAGAGAAAACACAGGTAACCCATATACATCCGTATATACAGGGGTTGGAGAATGAAAGTGAAACACCTGTCATCATTTTAGTGTGGGATTTTAGGTTTCATGGCTAAATTGGAGCAGCCTGGTGTTCAATCTTCATTAATTGCACATTATTGCACCAGTAAGAGCAGAGTGTGAAGGTTCAATTAGCAGGGTAAGAGCACAGTTCTGCTCTAAATATTGCAATACACACTATAACATTATGGGAGACATACCAGAGTTCAAAAGAGGACATATTGTTGGTGCACGTCTTGCTGGAGCATCTGTGACCAAGACAGCAAGTTTTTGTGATGCATCAAGAGCCACGGTATCCAGGGTAACGTCAGCATACCACCAAGAAGGACCAACCACATCCAACAGGATTAACTGTGGACGCTGTAAGAGGAAGCTGTCTGAAAGGGATGTTCGGGTGCTAACCCGGATTGTATCCAAAAAACATAAAACCACGGCTGATCAAATCACGCAGAATTCAATGTGCACCTCAACTCTCCTGTTTCCACCAGAACTGTCCGTCACCACAATAAATTATTGTGCTCTAAAATCAGGTTTTTCAGTTTCACTGTTCAACCCCTGTATATGGACTATATTGCCAAAAAGATTTGCTTGCACATCCCAATGACTGAACTCTTGAATTCAGAGAATTACTTCCGTGTCCACAGGTGTACTGTATATTGTGTGTGTGTGTGTGTGTGTATAAAATATACAGCTCTGGATAAAATAAATAAGAGAGCACTTCAGTTTCCGAATCAGTTTCTCTGATTTTGCTATTTATAGGTTTATGTTTGAGTAAAATGAACATTGTTGTTTTATTCTATAAAATACAGACAACATTTCTGCCAAATTCCAAATAACAATATTCTCATTTAGAGCATTTATTAGCAGAAAATGAGAAATGACTGAAATAACAAAAAGATGCAAAAAAGCTTTCAGAAGTTTAAGAGTTCCGAAATCAATATTTGGTGGAATAACCCTGGTTGGTTTTTAATCACAGTTTTTTTTCATGCATCTTGGGATCATGTTCTCCTCCACCAGTCTTACACACTGCTTTTGGATAACTTTATGCTGCTTTACTCCTGGTGCAAAAATTCAAGCAGTTCAGTTTGGTGGTTTGATGGCTTGTGATCATCCATCTTCCTCTTGATTATATTCCAGAGTTAAGAGGTATAAGGTATATGAGGTATGACATGTCCCAGTTAAGAAAACAATGCATTTATTTAGTTATTAATAAATGTGTGTGTGTGTGTGTGTGTGTGTTACAGACAGCAGTAGTGTGAGTGTGATGCCCCGGCGCTCTCGTTTACCCAGTGCGTGTGTGAGTGAGGGGGTGAATCTCTGGAGTATACTATACTCTAACATCGGGAAAGACCTCTCTAAAGTCTCCATGCCCATCCAGCTCAACGAGCCAATCAGCACGCTGCAGAGACTGTGTGAGGAGATGGAGTACTGCCACCTGCTGGACACAGCCGCACACACACACGATCCAGACATGCGCATGGTGAGAAAACACACACACACACACACACACACTGTCTCTCTCTGTTTCTCTCTTTCTCTCTCTCTCTCTGTCTCTCTCTGTCTCTCTCTGTCTCTCTCTGTCTCTCTCTCTGTCTCTCTCCCTCTCTGTTTCTCTCTTTCTCTCTCTCTCTCTCTTTCTCTCTTTCTCTCTGAGATATTATAATACAGTATAAAAGCTCTAGTCTGCCAGACCTAAACCACACTACACTATACTGGGAAATTTCAGCATTAAAAAAAATAATCAGGATTTTAATTCATTTTTAAGTGACTGACACCACTGATATAATTTAATTAATATTCCTTATAAAGAACTCAAACACTAAAATGCATCCAGTAATATTCTTATGAAATAATATGTGTAGTTTAATCAGTAATGTAATGCTGTTTGTTTTTGTTGCTCATCGTTTGTTTGTTCCAACAAGATCTATAAGTTGGATTCTCTCATGATGACAGTAAGAGAGAATCCTGGTTTCAGTATTTAATAAAAGAGTTTGAGCCCCGTTACAATATTCCATCCCAAACAACTAAACATGATTATAATGAAGATTCATTGTTATTATGAAGTTAATAAAGGTGAGGCTATACAGAATGACCAGCCTCTTTATTTTTACCACCGTACCGTTACACCCCTAGTATACAATGTAACAAAGATTTTCTGGTGTGAAAATGCCCTTAAAACGGTCCAGCCAAACTCTGTTTCCCCCCTAAAGACTTATATTGTGTCTGTCTGTCTGTCCATCTGTCTGTCTGTAGGTGTATGTAGCAGCGTTTGCAGTGTCGGCGTATGCATGCTCTTACACCAGAGCTGGCATGAAGCCCTTTAACCCGATTCTGGGGGAAACGTACGAGTGTGAGCGCCCAGACAAGGGCTTCCGCTTCATCTCAGAGCAGGTATAACACACACACACACACACACACACTTCTACATCACTTCTACTCAGTGATAAAACTCCTGCATCCGGACTCGATCACATGACATTGAGTTCAGTAGCATTTTCACTCAATATAGTGTTTTTAACATGGATCTATGTTGAAACGCGTGCCCAAAGTGTAATTACGGTGCGCGGCAGTGAACAAATATCGATTTTATTAAAGGCGAGGAAACGAAACTCAGAGATGTGCGCCCGGACGGGCCTAAAATTACCGGAGGAGCACGGAGTTCAGAGAAAAACAGTAGATAATTCAGTAAGTTTCTCAGAGGACGTCTGAGAAAAACACGTACATGATCGTTCTGGACGGGAATAAAATCACAGAGGATAAAAAAAAAAAAAAACATAAAAGAGAAAATTACCCCAGAACCCCCCGAGAAACTAATTCCGTCTGAATAGGGTTACTCTCGCATTAAATACTCCTTTTTTGTGTGTTTCAGGTCAGTCACCACCCCCCTGTGTCTGCGTGCCACTGCGAATCCAAGAACTTCACACTGTGGCAGGGTGAGCACACACACACACACACACACACACACACACACACAGTGGTAGTGTACAGTATGTGCTGATGTACAGTGTAACCTCTCTGTTGTAGACGTGCGGTGGAAGAACAAGTTTTGGGGGAAGACGATGGAGATCGTGCCCATGGGTACCACCCACATAGTGCTGCCACGGTAACCCCCCATCCCTAACTCTGCCCCTCACTTTCCTTTCTTATACCAATATTGTAGATATTATATGAAAAATTCAGATAAACGTCCTCAAAAGAAAGTAGTAATAGTTCCAAAGTAACCCAGAGTAACTGTGTTAATTATAGTAGTGCAAAATGATCTTAATACAGGACACTGTGTAGTTCTATAATTACAGACTGTAGTTCTGTATCTGTTTCTCTGTATAAAGTTAAATAAAAATAAAATAGACTGATGAAGCTCATTGTAAATATAAATATAAGTATGCTGTCCGTCTCATTATTCCACAAATCTGTATCACAGCCCAGTGTTATATAACCCAAATTGAACTGGGCTGCGATTCAGATAATTTAATCATGTGTTGTGTTTCTTATACTGATCTTTAAATGCTTAAAAATCTTGTGCTCTCTCTGTCACACTCTCCCTCACTTTCTCTCTCGCACTCTCTCGCTCTCACACATGCTCTCTTTGTCTCTCCCTCTCTCTTGCACTTTTTTCACTCTCACACATGCTCTCTCTCGTTCGCTCTCTCTCGCACTTTCTCACCTCTTCTCTTTCTCTCTTTTGTTCGCTCTCTTGCTCACTTGATCTCAACGGTATACTCTCGCACTCTCACTTTCTCTTTTTTCTCTTTCTCGCTCACTCTCTTGCTCGCTCTCTCTCACCTTCTTTTCTCTCTTGCTCGCTCGGTCTCTCTCACTCTCACATGCTCTCTCTGAGCCTCCCTCTCGCTCGCTCCCTCTCTTTTTCTCTTACTCACTCTCACATGTTCTCTCACTATTTTCATGGTCTCTTGCCTGCTCTTTCTCTCTTTTTCTCTTTGTTTCTCGCTCACGTTCGCTCTTTCTCTCATTCGCTCTCTCTTTCTCTCTCATTCTCATGTTCTCTCGCTGTCTCTCTTTTTCTCTTGCTCTTACACTCTCTCTCTCTCTCAGGTTTGGGGATCATTATGAGCTGAACAGAGTGACGTCCTGTATTCATAATATTCTGAGTGGTCAGAGGTGGATTGAGCATTATGGAGAGATGACCATCAGAAACAGGGCGGCTGCAGAAAACGCAGGTCACTGCAAAGTTACCTTCTACAAGGTACCACCAAAAACGTCTGTCTGAACCCCCGTCTGAACCCCCGTCTGAACCCCCGTCTGAACCCCCGTCTGAACCCCCGTCTGAACCCCCGTCTGAACCCCTGTCTGAACCCCTGTCTGAACCCCTGTCTGAACCCCTGTCTGAACCCCTGTCTGAACGTCTGCCGTAACGTCTGCCGTAACGTCTGCCGTAACGTCTGCCGTAACGTCTGCCGTAACGTCCGTCTGAACGTCTGTCTGAACGTCTGTCGTAACGTCTGTCGTAACATCTGTCGTAGCGTCTGTCGTAACGTCAGTCTGAACATCAGTCTGAACGTCAGTCTGAACCCCCGTCTGAACCCCTGTCTGACTGTCTGTCTGAACATCAGTCTGAACATCAGTCTGAACGTCTGTCTGAACGTCTGTCTGAACGTCAGTCTGAAAATCAGTCTGAACGTCTGTCTGAACGTCTGTCTGAACGTCTGTCTGAACGTCTGTCTGAACGTCTGTCTGAACCCCCGTCTGACTGTCTGTCTGAACGTCTGTCTGAACGTCTGTCTGAACGTCAGTCTGAACGTCAGTCTGAACGTCAGTCTGAACGTCAGTCTGAACGTCTGTCTGAACGTCTGTCTGAACGTCTGTCTGAACCGCTGTCTGACTGTCTGTCTGAACGTCAGTCTGAACGTCAGTCTGAACGTCAGTCTGAACGTCTGTCTGAACGTCTGTCTGAACGTCTGTCTGAACGTCTGTCTGAACGTCTGTCTGAACGTCTGTCTGAACGTCAGTCTGAACGTCAGTCTGAACGTCTGTCTGAACACCTGTCTGAACATCTGTCTGAACCCCTGTGGAACTGTCTAACATTGTCTAAAGTCTAAAATGTAATAATTTATTACTAAAAAACATTAATACAAGTCCCTGTAGAAGAGAAGTACTGCCAATATATTAGGACTATCTGGTGCAGATAAATATCTTCAGAGCTTTTCTGGAGTCCATTCCTCCACAGACATTATTTCCCTGACCCTATAGCTCCCTCTAGTGGAGCACTGTAGTACTGAACACGAATAAAGAACACAGAATAATGTATATTTGTGAATTTGTCCTTATGTGTAGGTCCGTCACAATAACTGAAAATAATCTGTTTTACTCTAGATGATCTATTGTCATATAAATTCTAAAAACAAAAAAAAAGTGCAATTAACGATTAATGATCAGGAACATTAAGACATTGTATTTATATTTTATTTATATAATTTCTGTAGGATGTAGGCCTGTCAGGTTAATTGCAAAAAAAAAAAAACAGTCTGAAATGTACAGTAATATCGTTCATCAATTAATTGTGGAATGATGAAACATCCACACAAAAATAATTATCGGGACAAACCTATTAAGACATACAGTACTGTGCAAATGTTTTAGGCACCAAAGCAAATTACACTCATCCTCATATGATTTGAACAGATTCAAATAAACATTAATACAGTAAAACTTATCAAGAATTTCCTATTTTTAACTGTTATATATCCTGTGAGCCGAGCTGAAGAACAAAGTGTAGAGATTCCAGATTTCTCCTGGATGCTCCTCAGCCAGCATGTGAATATTATGTTCAGTTCCGTCAGCAGCTCACCTGATTTACCACATTTACCAATTTATCAATTTACCAAACCAGCTGTTGATTAATATGATGAGAACTAGAAATAATAACTCTATTAAACTCAGATGAGGAGGAGAGATTAGGAGATTGTTTTAAGGAAAATTGGGCTGTAAAACCTTTTCTGCTCTTTGTAAAATTGCTGTAATGTGTTTTACTGAGATAATAAACTCACTTACTGCACAGATAAGAAGTTTTTTCTTTACTAAAATTCCCACAGGGGCCTAAAACATTTGCATAATACTGGAGATTGGGGAAAAAAAATTGGTAGAATACTTCTCTGACAGTTACTCCAACAAAAGCAGTATAAACTGTTTTAATACTCTTAATACTCTTAATTTCAGATGAAACAATAAATAAACAGATATACAAATACTTTTATTCATAAACTATAGTTAATGTTGATCGATAATCAAATTCTTGTGTTTTATGACGTTTTGTTTTTTTTCGCACTATAAGGTGCAGTTAAAATCCTTTAATTTCCCCAAACATTGTCAGTGCTCCTTATAATAATGTATAAATTCTACCAGTCAGGTATTAAGGAGCAGTAAAGCCACTCTGCTGAAGTACAGAGTTATACAGGAGTTTCAGTTTAGTTCTCTGGTAGTATTAGCATTAGCCACCTAGCCATTAGGTATACCTAGCGCTAAGTTCTAGCTCTTTTGTCGTTCAGAGGTGAGCATTATTAGCCTGTAGCCTGCTGCTAACCTTGGCTAGCACTGCTGGAGCAGCATTAGCATTAGCCGCTAACTGCACTAAGCATTAGTTCTTTCGCCGTCCAGAGGAGAGTATATCGGACTGTAGTCTGTGTGTTTACAATGTTAAAATAAGCTACGTGGGACGAACGACTAGCTAATATCTCTCTGGCTTACCGGAAAACACTACTGGTTAGCTGCTAATGCTAATGCTGCTGCACCCAGCCTTAGTGGAAATCTGGAAATCTAAGCGTACTGTAAATAAACGGAAGTGCTTCACTCACCCATGAATATGTTTGACTGTGAAATAAAATAAAGTATATTATGTGTGTGTGTGTGTGTGTGTGTGTTTAAGGCGAGTTCTCGGGGTCTGAAGGTTAATAAGGTGGAGGCGGTGGTTACTGATGCAGAAGGGCGAGTGGTTCACTCTCTGTTTGGTAAATGGAACGAGGCCCTGTTCCTCGGAGAGCCGCCCTCAGCCCTGTGCGTCTGGAGAGCAAGTGAGTTTATACTTCAATATATAACAATATTTCTTTATTGTTTTACATAAAATACAAACATACAGGAGGTTTATTATACATTATATATTGTATTTATTGTGTATTGTGATCTACAGCTGGTTAAGTAAACCAGAATATATTTTATATTTAAGATTCTTCAAAGTAGCTCCTCTTGTTTAGATGATCAGTTTTGAACATCTCTGCTGGATTTTCTCAGTCAGTTTTATGAGGTAGAGTCACCTGGAATTCAGGCTTTCAGTTAACAGCTGTGCTGAACTCATCAAGAGTTAATTACTTGAATTTCTTGTCTCTTAATAAAGTGTTTGAGAGCATCAGTTAAAGTAAAGTAGTGAAGAGGTAGAGTTACATGTATACAGTGAATAGTGAATATTTGAGTAATGTTCGAATCCAGGTTATGAGAAACAACAACTACTCATCTAAATAAGGAAGAAAATCAGTCAGTTAATCTGAAAAGAAGAATTTCAAGAGCTTTGAAAGTATCCTCAAGTGCAGTCACTGCAAAGACCATCAAAAACGGTATAATGATGAAACTGGCACTCATCAGGACCTGTGTCTGTGTGTGTAGATCCCATGCCGGAGGATCATGAGCAGTTCTATGGATTTACTCAGTTTGCGATTGAGTTAAACGAGTTGGACGAGAACATCAAACCCTTCTTACCTCCAACAGACACTCGCTTTAGGCCAGACCAGAGGTACACACACACACACACACACACACACACACACACACACACACACACTGTTTCCTTACTGGTCCTGTCGTCCCCCCATGTTAATCCCCCCATCAATACCAAACTCATTCACTTAATCAGTCTTCAGGCTTTATACATTGTCTTCAGTGTCTTATTATCTCATATACGTCCAGCGAAGTGCCAAATCCTGCTGGAAAATGAAATCCGTGTCTCCATAAAAGTAAAAGCACGCAGTTACACACTAGACCTCGAGCAGTTTGGACTGTGTGTCTCTCCACTCTTCCTCCAGACTCTGCTCCCTTCATTTACTTTAAATGAAATGTAAAATTTACTGATGATCAGTGATGGATTGGAGAGACATGTCTGTCATCTGCTGCTGTTGATCCACTGTGTTTTATTATCAAGTCTAAAGTCAGTGCAGTTTTGCAAGCCACTGTATATAAACTGTATATACACATAAACTTTATGAAGTCAGTTATTAAAGCACTGATTGGTCATTTATCGTGACTCGCTGAAGTAATATTTACTGTGATAGAGCTCTGTGAAAGTTGAGTAATTACAGTCGTACTCCGGTGTATTATATGGGCATTTTACCATTTTACATTGACCATAATGTAAAGAAAGTTGCAGTTTTTGGCTGAAAACGAAATTGAACAAATCAGGCATTGGGTACAAAACTGAACACTGATTACTAGCTTTAATTAGTGGCTTTGATATATATTTGTCTTGCTTTTCAATGTAAAATTTTTAATATTTTCTCTTATTCAGCCAAAAATGGAAAAAGCTTTTTTGTTTTGTGATTTTCACCCAAATAACTAATAATTCCTAATTGTTTCCTGTACGTTTTCAATAATTGCAACGTATCGACCAAAGATCCAACAATTTATGCTGTTTTCACCTCATAACGTAAGTAAAAATAAGAGAGAACTTAAAAATTATGATTTTCTTTGATTTTACCAAATTAAAAACCTCTGGAATATAATCAAGAGGAAGATGAATGATCACAAACCATCAAACCACCAAACTGAACTGCTTGAATTTTTGCACCAGGAGTAAAGCAGCATAAAGTTATCCAAAAGCAGTGTGTAAGACTGGTGGAGGAGAACATGATGCCAAAATGCATGAAGAAAACTGTGATTAAAAACCAACCAGGGTTATTCCACCAAATATTGATTATTTCTGAACTCTTAAAACTTTATGAATATGAACTTGTTTTCTTTGCATTATTTGAGGTCTGAAAGCTCTGCATCTTTTTTTTTTTGTTATTTCAGCCATTTCTCATTTTCTGTAAATAAATGCTCTAAATGAGAATATTTTTATGTGGAATTTGGGAGAAATGTTGTCTGTAGTTTATAGAATAAAACAACAATGTTCATTTTACTCAAACATAAACCTGTAACACACAGTAACCGCACTGTCCTCACTCTGTCGCAGGTTATTGGAGGAGGGGAACGTCTCGGCGGCTGAAGAACAGAAGGAGCGAATCGAGGCTCTGCAGAGGGAGAGGAGGCGTGTCCTACAGGAGAACAACATGAGCCACGCCCCTCGCTTCTTCAAGTGCGTAAGATCTGAGTATGAGTGTAGCTGTGTGCAATACTGGGCTTCATATTTTCAAAATTCTGGACATTTCTGACTCTTTGTGTTTGATTTCTGGGCAGGCGGTCGGAGGATGACGCGTGGCTGAGCAACGGCACGTACTGGGAGCTGAGGAAAGATCCCGGCTTCAGCAAACTGGACTTCCCTTTACTGTGGTGACGAAACCAGGACTTTCCCTGAGTGCTGCACTGGATCTGAACTGGGGGAAAGCTGTAGATGTGTTGGACATTTGAGACACCAAGTGGGCAACACTAAATAAATATTAAACAGACGTTTACTGAGGTCTAAATGATACAAAAATTATTGTTTTAATTATTGTTATAAATATTTAATTGGTGTGCAGTAATTGCATTAATACTCCGGTGTATTGTATGGGCATTTTACCATTTTACATTGATCATAATGTAAAAAAATGCAGTTTTTGGCTGAAAACTAAATAGAACAAATCAGGCATTTGGTACAAACCTGAACACTGATTACTAGCTTTAATTAATAGCTTTAATATATATATTTATATATATATATTTGTCTTGCTTTTCAATGTAAAAAAATATATATATATGTATGTCTTTTCTCTTATTCAGTCAAAAATGGAAAAAGCTTTTTTGTTTGCGATTTTCAACCAAATAACTAATAATTCCTAATTATTTCCTGTATGTTTTCAATAATTGCAAAATATCGACCAAAGATCCAACAATTTATGCTGTTTTCACCTCATAAAGTCCAGACCAAAGCCTTCAACCAAGCTTAATGTGTGTGTTACATCATATTCTGCACGTTTAGTTCAGTGACTGAGCGCACTAAACATCTTTACTACGTTGTGTCGTACGTATATCTTCAGAAAATATGAATTTAAAAAAACTAAACATTTTAGCAACCACTTACCAACCCCATAGCAACCACCACGGGTACCTTAGCAACACATTAGAAACCACCTAGCAACCACTTACCAACACCATAGCAACCACCACAGATACCAAAGCAACACTTTAGCAACCACTTACCAACCCCATAGCAACCACCACGGGTACCTTAGCAACACATTAGAAACCACCTAGCAACCACTTACCAACACCATAGCAACCACCACAGATACCAAAGCAACACTTTAGCAACCACTTACCAACCCCATAGCAACCACCACGGGTACCTTAGCAACACATTAGAAACCACCTAGCAACCACTTAGCAACACCATAGGAACGACCACAGATACTGTAGCATTACCATAGCAACCACCTAGTAACTGCTAAGCAACACCATAGCAACAACCACAGATACCAAAGCAACACCTTAGCAACCACTTACCAACACCATAGCAACCATTTAGCAACATCTTAGCAACCACTTAGCCACACCATAGCAACCACCACAGATACTGTAGCAATACCTTAGCAACCACCAAGTAACTGCTTAGCAACACCATAGCAACCACCACAAATACAATTGCATTGCCTTAGCAACCACTTACCAATACCATAAAAACCACCACAGATACCATAGCAACACTTTAGCAACCACCTACCAACACCTTAGCAAGCACTTAGCAAGACCATAGCAACAACCACAGATACTCTAGCAATACCTTTGCAACCACCTAGTAACTGCTTAGCAACACCATAGCAACCACCACAGATACTGTAGCAATACCTTAGCAACCACCAAGTAACTGCTTAGCAACACCATAGCAACCACCACAAATACAATTGCATTGCCTTAGCAACCACTTACCAATACCATAAAAACCACCACAGATGCCATAGCAACACTTTAGCAACCACCTACCAACACCTTAGCAAGCACTTAGCAAGACCATAGCAACAACCACAGATACTCTAGCAATACCTTTGCAACCACCTAGTAACTGCTTAGCAACACCATAGCAACCACCACAGATACTGTAGCAATACCTTAGCAACCACCAAGTAACTGCTTAGCAACACCATAGCAACCACCACAAATACAATTGCATTGCCTTAGCAACCACTTACCAATACCATAAAAACCACCACAGATACCATAGCAACACTTTAGCAACCACCTACCAACACCTTAGCAAGCACTTAGCAAGACCATAGCAACAACCACAGATACTCTAGCAATACCTTTGCAACCACCTAGTAACTGCTTAGCAACACCATAGCAACCACCACAGATACTGTAGCAATACCTTAGCAACCACCAAGTAACTGCTTAGCAACACCATAGCAACCACCACAAATACAATTGCATTGCCTTAGCAACCACTTACCAATACCATAAAAAACACCACAGATACCATAGCAACACTTTAGCAACCACCTACCAACACCTTAGCAAGCACTTAGCAAGACCATAGCAACAACCACAGATACTCTAGCAATACCTTTGCAACCACCTAGTAACTGCTTAGCAACACCATAGCAACCACCACGGATACAATAGCAACGCCTTAACAACAACCTAGCAACAACATAGCAACCAGCCGCGAGTCTGCACTGCAGTTTCTGCAGCTGAGTAAGTGCTGTGATGGTACTGCGGTGTGGTTTGTAGTGAAATGTTGTGTAAGTTGTGTAAATTGTGCAGGCTGCTCTGTGGGCTGTTTATTTATATATAAAGGGAAGATCGGGGTTATTGGGTCATTAGCAGCATGTTCTGCTTCAGTTATGATACACCAACTGCATCCAGTATCTCAGTACACACTTTATAATACTGATAATCAATCAATCAACTAATCAATCAATCAATCAATTAATCAATCAGCCTTTATATAAACTCAGAGCACGTTGAGGGTGGCCCTCATTTACAATAAAGCCAAACCGATACACAGTGAATGGATTGTCAAAGAAAATTATATATATATATATATTGCTAAAGACAGAGCTTTTTAATAAAATAATATATGAATATTATATGAGATAAAATAAGATACAAAACAAATCAATAAATAAATGAAAGCATCATTATCGGTTATTAATAGATAATTACTTTTCTAAAAGGTTTTATCTTATTATTTGTAATTTTCACTTTTCTCAGTGATGTGAATCAGGCAGTTGTTTTTTTTGTATTGTATCAAAATTTCTTACAAATATAAATAATCCTAAATTAATTGGAATAAAATATATTTTTCTTCATTAACTTTTATTTAAATTTCTACCAGTCAAAAGTTTGGACATACCTTAAATTCAGTGGTTTTTCATTATTTTAAAATGTTCTGTATTGTACATTAAAACTAAACTCATCCAAACTATGAAGAAAAAACAAAAAACATTACATTCTTGTTTAGATGATCAGTTTTGAACATCTCTGCTGGATTTTCTCAGTCAGTTTTATGAGGTAGAGTCTCCTGGAATTCAGGCTCTCAGTTAACAGCTGTGCTGAACTCATCAAGAGTTAATTACTTGAATTTCTTGTCTCTTAATAAAGTGTTTGAGAGCATCAGTTAAAGTAAAGTAGTGAAGAGGTAGAGTTACAGGTATACAGTGAATAGTGAATATTTGAGTAATGTTCGAATCCAGGTTATGAGAAGCAACAACTGCTTAATTAAATAAAGATTAAAAAATACTTTAAGAAATGAAGGTCAATTAATTCAAAAAGAAGAATTTCAAGAGCTTTGAAAGTTTACTGCAATCATTGCAAAGACCATCAAACGCATTATAATGATGAAACTGGCACTCATCAGGAACCACAAAAAACTGCAAGTTTCCCCAGATAAGAGCACCTAAATGCTAAGTTACTACATGATTCCTTATGTGTTCCTTCATAATCTAATAGATCACTTCACTATTCATTTACTATGTAGTAAAACTTTTGACTGGTATAGTTATATATATATATATATTGCAGCTCTAGCTCTGTTAGATAAACAGGAAATTCTGGATAACCTCAAATACAGAACTATTATCTCCAAACAGCGTCTTCTAAACATTTAAAAACAGAGGTCAGCGTGCTCTCTTTCAGTTTTAGCAGGAAATTCTTCTGTTTTTTTAGTTTTTACTTTGAATTACATCAGAAAACTAACATCAGCACATTTTTTAATTTGCGTGGATTAACAGAGAATAACAGAGAATAATCACAGTGTAAAGTTAATTTAATCCAGCAACAGTTTAATACAGTGAACAGTGCAGTAAATCAGCCAAAACAGCATGAAAAGCATCCAAATACTGTATATTAACCTTCACAACACATTGATAATCACTGAATAAAGCATTTATAAAGCATAATTTATATATTTCTGAACATTTTGTGACTTTACTCAGTGAATAAATGAGATTGTATTAATATAACATGAATGAGTGTTGGTTGTTACATTTAAAATGTCATATATATATATATATATATATATATATATATATATATATACGGTTTATATATATACGGTATATATATATACGGTTTATGAGAGTGAAAAACTCTTATTTAACCCTTAAAACCCTGCGTACGGATTTTACGTCCAAAACCGCATCTAGTTTTCTCATCTTAATTACTCAGGAATTCCTTCACACATAAACATAATCCATATATGGTTAGAAAGGGCGGAGCTTACTGCTTCCCAGTGCAGTAAAGCTAAATCTACAAGAAACCCATTGAGAGAAAAACACCTAAAAAAGTTTAAAGATCTCCTTCCCCAACCAATATTATTTACCTTTAGTGCTTCAAACATATTTACCACTTAGCAACCACTTAGCCACACCATAGGAACGACCGCAGATACTGTAGCAATACCATAGCAACCACCTAGTAACTGCTTAGCAACACCATAGCAACAACCACAGATACCAAAGCAACACCTTAGCAACCACTTACCAACACCATAGCAACCAACACAGATACCGTAGCAACACTTTAAAAACCACCTACCAACACCTTAGCAACTGTTTAGCAACATCTTAGCAACCACTTAGCCACACCATAGCAACCACCACAGATACTGTAGCAATACCTTAGCAACCACCAAGTAACTGCTTAGCAACACCATAGCAACCACCACAAATACAATTGCATTGCCTTAGCAACCACTTACCAAGACCATAAAAACCACTACAGATACCATAGCAACACTTTTTAGCAACCACCTACCAACACCTTAGCAAGCACTTAGCAACACCATAGCAACAACCACAGATACTCTAGCAATACATTTGCAACCACTTACCAACACCATAGCAACCAACACAGATACCGTAGCAACACTTTAAAAACCACCTACCAACACCTTAGCAACCGTTTAGCAACATCTTAGCAACCACTTAGCCACACCATAGCAACCACCACAGATACTGTAGCAATACCTTAGCAACCACCAAGTAACTGCTTAGCAACACCATAGCAACCACCACAAATACAATTGCATTGCCTTAGCAACCACTTACCAAGACCATAAAAACCACTACAGATACCATAGCAACACTTTTTAGCAACCACCTACCAACACCTTAGCAAGCACTTAGCAACACCATAGCAACAACCACAGATACTCTAGCAATACATTTGCAACCACCTAGTAACTGCTTAGCAACACCATAGCAACCACCACGGAAAAACTCTAATTACTCAGGAATTCCTTCACACATAAACAAAATCCATATATGGTTAGAAAGGGCGGAGCTTACTGCTTCCCAGTGCAGTAAAGCTAAATCTACAAGAAACCCATTAAGAACAAAAACACCTAAAAAAGTGAAAAATCTCCTTCCCCAACCAATATTATTTACCTTTAGTGCTTCAAACACATTTATATGATGTTTCAAAAACCAAATAATATCAGTAAATAAAGACTCAAAAGTGTCCACAGAAAAAGACACTGTGAAACTACCTGCTTTACTCAAACTAAAGCTAGGTATGGTGTGCGCACTACTTTATATAGTTTTTATTTTACTTGCATATTATTTTTGCACTAAACATTTTTATTTATTTAGACTAAAAAGTTTACATTTTTCTATATATTGTAGTTTTCTTTGTGTCCTGATTAAAATAGTGAAAGGCATAGGCTGCTCTGAGCAGGGTTGCCAGGTCCAACAAAAATATCCAGCCCAAAATCAGTCTAAAACCCGCCCTTCAGAAGCTTAAAATAGCCCAAAATATATGTCTATCACACGTTCGAAGCAAATGGCAAAACCACTATGAGTGTACGACTATTTTTTTTTAGTAGTATTGCTATATTTTAAAAATGTGTTAATATTATTGTAACATTAGTGTTTTATCAGTTGTTTTATAACAGTTTTATATCCCAGTCAAGAACATTTGCTAATAACATAATTAGCACAAAAAAAGAAAGAACTGACATTTATTTACTCATTTACTCATGTTCTTGCCCCTCCTACACTCTTTTTTCCTCTTTAACATTTTTTTCATCGCCTGGTGATTTCTGGTTACACTGTGATCTCTCTCTCTCTCTCTTTCTCTATTTCTCTCTCTCTCTCAAAAGTACAGCCCACTACCCCTCAATTTTCACCCGCGACTGGATTTTAAAACAAGCCCAATTTGGCGGGAAAACCGCAAACATGGCAACCCTGGCTCTGAGTGTCAGGATTTAGTATCTACATGTATCCTAGAGGTGTGATTATTGATTATCAAGAAAAATTAAATAAATCCGTCTGATGCTGTTTCTCCATGTATTTTATCAAAGTAATAATTAATAAACCATGTAATGAACTCAAATCATCAATATTCTTATGCTTTCAACTCATAAACACTCTAGTCTAAACATTTTTGAAAATATATCTTAGGTGTGAATATATTTAAAGTCTATAGATTCAAAAATAAGTACAAAAATAAATAAAAAACATGTGCTTGATACAATTTTGACTAAAACATAAAACATGATCAGTTCCAGGAAAAATAACAATTCTGCTTCCTTTTACATTTTAAATGATTGTATTTTTGAGCAGCCGTATGTCTTCTGGAGTAAAAGAGATCAGGGCATGTGTCTGTCTGATATAATTACTGTGTTATAAGACCTGAAAGAGGAACTGAAAACAAAAACGGAGAAAAAACACATAAAAAACAGCCTAGAGTTCAAAGGTTTACATTACATTACATTACATTACATTACATTACATTTGGCAGACGCTTTTGTCCAAAGCGACTTACAATAGTCAAGTACAATGTAAAATAAGTTTAAAGGTAAAACATCTTTGGATAGGGATTAAAGGAGGTCAAAGGGAGATAATGGGACAGAGGAGTGAAGGAGAGGAAGAAGGAAATGAGGTTAGAAGTAGTTAGTGTGTTAGAGGTGTTAGGAGAGTAAGTGCTCTTTGAAGAGCTCTGTCTTCAGGAGTTTATTAAAGATAGCGAGAGATTCTCCTGATCTGGTAGTAGAAGGTAGTTAGTTAGAGGTGTTAGGAGAGTAAGTGCTCTTTGAAGAGCTCTGTCTTCAGGAGTTTATTAAAGATAGTGAGAGATTCTCCTGATCTGGTAGTAGAAGGTAGTTAGTTAGAGGTGTTAGGAGAGTAAGTGCTCTTTGAAGAGCTCTGTCTTCAGGAGTTTATTAAAGATAGCGAGAGATTCTCCTGATCTGGTAGTGGAAGGTAGTTTGTTCCACCATTGGGGAACTCTGTATGAGAACAGTCTGGATTGCTTTGTGTGAATGTTTGGCAAAGCGAGGCGACGTTCATTTATGGTTTAATGCATAAAAGAACATTTCCAGTACATTAAACATTCACACTTCTACTGAATTTCTGCTCTGAATTTCTCTTTCTAAATAGAAAGATCATTCCTAGAATTTGAGGTCATGAGGTCATTAATAGGAGATTAATAGGCAAATGTCCATATATGGCTTTATGAATATACTACTCATTGCTTAAGAATGTGTAGACAGCCTTTAAATAAAGTGTTTAAACTAAAAACTAAAAAATAATGAGATTTTCTTAACTGGGATTTTCTTAAATTAAACACACAGGCTTGGACTCTATTTGCTTTCATTTAAAGGCTTAAAACAAACTCCCCGGTACGGAGGCCATGGTAATTTGTACCTAAAAACAGAGCTGTATTATATAATTTATTAACATGAATAAACTGATATACAGCTCTGGAAAAAAAAATAAGATATCACTTAAAAATGATGAGTTCAAACCACCTAGTAACTGCTTAGCAACACCATAGCAACCACCACGGATACAATAGCAACACATAGGCAACCACCTACCAACACCTTAGCAACTGCTTAGCAATCACTTAGCAACACCATAGCAACCACCACTTATACTGTATTAATAAAACTAAAAATTAAAAACCTCTGGAATATAATCAAGAGGAAGATGGATGATCACAAACCATCAAACCAAAGTGAACTGCTTGAATTTTTGCACCAGGAGTAAAGCAGCATAAAGTCATCCAAAAGCAGTGTGTAAGACTGGTGGAGGAGAACATGATGCCAACATGCATGAAAAACTGTGATTAAAAACCACCAGGGTTATTCCACCAAATATTGATTATTTCTGAACTCTTAAAACTTTATGAATATGAATTTGTTTTCTTTGCATTATTTGAGGTCTGAAAGCTCTGCATCTTTTTTTTTTGTTATTTCAGACATTTCTCATTTTCTGTAAATAAATGCTCTAAATGAGAATATTTTTATTTGGAATTTGGGAGAAATGTTGTCTGTAGTTTATAGAATAAAACAACAATGTTCATTTTACTCAAACATAAACCCTTTGTGTCTTGCTCTATTGTTTTATTTGGTAAAAGGAAAGATAATAATGATCTTATATGAAATACTAATGTCAGTAAAAAATTAAGAAGTAAATATGCTGAAGAAGTGTGTGTTTTATTTGTTGTGTTTCTGATTATTTTGAATGTAAATATACAGAAACATTGACTAACACGCTTATGTATGTACACTGATGTGCCAAAAGTCATGGGACAGTAGTACAGCAGTACTACAACTTCAGTTTCTGAATCAGTTTCTCTGATTTTGCTATTTGTAGGTTTATGTTTGAGTAAAATGAACATTGTTGTTTTATTCTATAAACTACAGACAACATTTCTCCCAAATTCTGGATCAAAATATTCTCATTTAGAGCATTTATTTACAGAAAATGAGAAATGTCTGAAATAACAAAAAAAAAAAAAGATGCAGAGCTTTCAGACCTCAAATAATGCAAAGAAAACAAGTTCATATTCATAAAGTTTTAAGAGTTCAGAAATCAATATTTGGTGGAATAACCCTGGTGGTTTTTAATCACAGTTTTCATGCATCTTGGCATCATGTTCTCCTCCACCAGTCTTACACACTGCTTTTGGATAACTTTATGCTGCTTTACTCCTGGTGCAAAAAATCAAGCAGTTCAGTTTGGTGGTTTGTTGGTTTGTGATCATCCATCTCTCATCATCCAAGTGGTTTACGTGGTTTTAATGGTTTTAATGGATTAATGAAAGAGTCTCACCCACAGGAAATAAACTCTCTATAATCAGTTACTGATCTTCCTTCCTGTGACCTGTTTACCGGACAAACAGGAAGAAGCCCATCATCCTCTCAGCTGTATACAGAATTTATTTACAGCATCTCTTACTGATTCATCTTTATTACAGGGAGATTTTAACTCTTTAATACTTATTTATTCATTTATTTAATCATCAGATAATATTCAATTGTTTAAAATATTTATAATAAAGTAATAAATTAGAATAATTAGTTATTTAAATAGCAGTATTTTGTCTGTAAGCAGCAGTTCATTTTGAATTATTACTGTTAGAACATTTAAGGGCCGTATATTACAGTGCCTTGCAAAAGTATTCGACCCCCTACAAACTTTTCAATCTTTTGCCACATTTCAGGTTCAAACATAAAGATATGAAATTGTCTTTTTTTTTTAAAGCATTAACAACAAGTGCAACAAAATCATGAAGTGGAACCAAATTTATTGGATATTTTAACTTTTTTTATTAATAAAAAACTGAAAAGTGGGCCGTGCAATATTATTAATCAGCCCCTTTACTTTCAGTGCAGCTGAAACTCACTCCAGATGTTCAGTGAGGATCTCTGAATGACTAATGTTGAATAAATAGAATCACCTGTGTGTGATAAAGTCTCTGTATAAATGCTTCTGCTCTGTGATCAGAGTCTCAGAGTTCAGGTTAAAGCTCAGAGAGCATCATGAAGACCAAGGAAAAACACACCAGGCAGCTCCGAGATACTGCTGTGGAGAAGTTTAAAGCCGGGTTTGGATACAAAAAGATTTCCCAAGCTTTAAACTCAATCTCAAGCAGCACCGTGCAAGAGATCATACTGTAATGGAGGGAGTAGCAGACCACCGCAAATCTACTAACCAAGACCCGAACGTCCCTCTAAACTTTCAGCTCAAACAAGACTGAGAGAACTGATCAGAGATGCAGCCAAGAGACCCATGATCACTCTGGATGAACTGCAGAGATCTACAGCAGAGGTAGAAGAATCAGTCTATAGGACAACAGTCAGTCATACACTGCACTAATCTGGCCTTTATGGAAGAGTGGCAGGAAGAAAGCTATTTCTCAAAGATATCCATTAAAAATTTTTCATTTCAAGTTTCCCACAAGCCACCTGGGAGACACACCAAACATGTGGAAGTAGGGGCTGTGATCAGATAAAACCAAAACCGAACTTTTTAGCCACAATGCAAAACATTATGTTTGGTGTAAAAGTAACACAGCTCGTCATCCTGAACACACCCCACATCCCCACTGTGAAACATGGTGGTGGCAGCATCATGGTTTGGGTCTGCTTTTCTTCAGCAGAAACAGATTTGGGAAGAAGGTTAAAATTGATGGGAAGATGGATGGAGCTAAATTGTTTCCCACAAATTATAATTTCATATCTTTATGTTTGAAGCCTGAAATGTGGCAAAAGGTCGAAAAGTTCAAGGGGGTTGAATACTTTTGCAAGGCACTGTATATATGTTTTTTAATTTCTGCCTGTCACAGTCTGAATTTTAGAAATATTTTAAATTAATTAACATAACTAATTACCACAGAACCTACTAATCGAATCACAGTGCCATTTATATATATATATATATATATATATATATATATATATATATATATATATATATATATATATATATATATATATATATATCAAACACCAGCCATTAATTAATCTCAGAAAACTGTTAGCATCATCAGTTAGCTGATAGCCATTATGGCTAATCTGCCATATTGAGCTTCATAATAAAAGTCCCAAAGGCCATATTAATGAAAGGATGTAGTATATACAAAAAACTGGTTATTTTGTTTTGACTATTTCATTCTATTTGAATGTAATAATTTAAAAATTATAACAATATAACAATGTTTACAATATGATAAGATACACTCTTATTCTGAAGTAAACATTTTGAGAAGTGTGCATGAAGTCATAAGATGTGAATTGTCTGACAGCAACACCATTGCAACCAATTGGTATACCATAGCAACATCACTGCAACACATTTGCAACCCCCTGGTATACCATAGTAATTACATACCAACCACGGTATACCATAGCAACCACATAGCAGTGTGACTGCGAACACCTGGGATACCACAGTAAGCGCCTTACAAACATTTTAAATTATCTTAGAAACAACATTATTAAACAATAGCAACCACTTAGCAACACCAGTATCACCACCTGGGATACCTTTGCAACCACTTAGAAATATCATGGTAACTATAGCGCTATAGACACAAACAAAGTACCAACGTAGTACCAACGTAGAAACCTATAGAACCGCCCTGGAATACCACTGCAACCTCATAGCAACAGCCTAGCAACTACATGGGAGCAGGAACCACTTCCTGTGTTTCCTTCAGTAAATACACTTTTCTAATTAAATATTGTTAAAATCTATTTCCAGTCAGTTTCTTCACATATATACTGTACAGCAGCAGTTTATCAGTCAGGTTAAAGAGGTGAGGCACATAAAAGACTGATAATAATAAATTAATAAATGTTTAAATACATAAATGTGTTTTCAGGAGGCATCATTCCTGTTTTTTGCTCAGGACTCCTGTTACAGTGATAGATGGATGGATGGATCCACTCACTCACTTACTCACTCACTCACTTACTCACTCACTCAATTACTCACTCACTCACTTACTCACTCACTCAATTACTCACTCACTCACTTACTCACTCACTCACTCACTCACTCACTTACTCACTCACTCACTCACTTACTCACTCACTCACTCACTTACTCACTCACTTACTCACTCACTCACTCACTCACTCACTTACTCACTCACTTACTCACTCACTTACTTACTCACTCACTCACTCACTCACTTACTCACTCACTTACTCACTCACTCACTCACTCCCTTACTCACTCACTTACTTACTCACTCACTCACTCACTTACTCACTCACTCACTCACTTACTCACTCACTCACTCACTTACTCACTCACTTACTCACTCACTCATTCACTCACTTACTCACTCACTTACTTACTCACTCACTCACTTACTCACTCACTCACTCACTTACTCACTCACTCACTTACTCACTCACTTACTCACTCACTCACTCACTCATTCACTCACTTACTCACTCACTTACTTACTCACTCACTCACTCACTCACTTACTCACTCACTTACTCACTCACTCACTCACTCCCTTACTCACTCACTTACTCACTCACTCACTCACTTACTTACTCACTTACTCACTCACTTACTCACTCACTTACTCACTCACTTACTTACTCACTCACTCACTCACTCACTTACTCACTCACTCACTCACTCACTTACTCACTCACTCACTCACTCACTCACTTACTCACTTACTCACTCACTTACTCACTCACTTACTCACTCACTCACTCACTTACTCACTCACTCACTCACTCACTCACTTACTCACTCACTTACTCACTCACTTACTTACTCACTCACTCACTTACTCACTTACTCACTCACTTACTCACTCACTTACTCACTCACTTACTCACTCACTCACTTACTCACTCACTTACTCACTCACTTACTCACTCACTCACTTACTCACTCATTACTCACTCACTCACTTACTCACTCACTTACTCACTCACTCACTTACTCACTCACTCACTCACTTACTCACTCACTCACTTACTCACTCACTTACTCATTCACTTACTCACTCACTCACTTACTCACTCACTTACTCACTCACTCACTCACTTACTCACTCACTTACTCACTCACTCACTTACTCACTCACTTACTCACTCACTCACTCACTTACTCACTCACTTACTCACTCACTCACTTACTCACTTACTCACTTACTCACTCACTCACTTACTCACTCACTCACTTACTCACTCACTCACTTACTCACTCACTCACTTACTCACTTACTCACTCACTCACTCACTTACTCACTCACTCACTCACTTACTCACTTACTCACTCACTTACTCACTCACTCACTTACTCACTTACTCACTTACTCACTCACTCACTTACTCACTCACTCACTCACTCACTTACTCACTCACTCACTTACTCACTCACTCACTTACTCACTCACTTACTCACTCACTCACTCACTCACTCACTCACTCACTCACTCACTCACTTACTCACTCACTCACTCACTCACTTACTCACTCACATACTCACTCACATACTCACTCACTCACTTACTCACTCACTCACTCACTCACTCCCTCACTTACTCACTTACTCACTCACTCACTCACTCACTTACTCATTTACTCACTCCCTCACTCACTCACTTACTCACTCACTCATTTACTCACTCACTCACTCACTCACTCACTTACTCACTTACTCACTTACTCACTTACTCACTCACTCACTTACTCACTCACTTACTCACTCACTCACTCACATACTCACTCACTTACTCACTCACTCACTCACTCCCTCACTTACTCACTTACTCACTCACTCACTCACTCACTTACTCATTTACTCACTCACTCACTCACTCACTCCCTCACTTACTCACTTACTCACTCACTCACTCACTCACTTACTCATTTACTCACTCCCTCACTCACTCACTTACTCACTCACTCATTTACTCACTCACTCCCTCACTCACTCACTCACTCACTCACTCACTCACTCACTCACTAACTAACTAACTTTATTGATCCCCGAGGGGAAATTCTAGACATCCAGCAGCAGGTATAATACACAAAGTTACAAAATAAAATATAAAGATACATATAAATACAATCAAATAGAAAATAGAATGTACAATGTAAAAAAAACAGTGTGTCTTTAGTGTGGGTGTGTGTGTAATGTAGAATGGAGGTAGTGCAGTTGAACAATAGACAGTGAACACCAGTTGATAAAGTGCATAAAGTGAGGATAACTGATGTCAGCCATACAGAAAGTGCAGATACACAGTTATATAATGATTCAAATTCAGCAGTGCAAAAGATACGTAAACAGTAGATGAAGGAACTATTGAATGAAGTACTAGTGCAAAATAGGGTAGAACTATAATACCTCATTTCCTCCTTTCTACTCTAATCTCTCCCATTCAGAACAGAGAGTGACGTTTCTCACATTGTGAAATAGTTTCCATGCTTCATCACCCTGTATATTCACGTCACAACCACTGACACCAATATCATCTACATAGGGGTGGTTGACATATTTGCCTATAAAAATGTTTTTAAAAAAATATATATAAAATTTAAGTAATGGAAATCACTGGGTTATATTCTACCAACTCTAATCTTTCCAAATATATATATATATATATATATGGTTTTGTAGATTTTTTCTAGAAATTTACATTTATTACTAGTTTACGGTCTTAGAGACTAAAATTGTCATATGGTGCACTAAAAATGATGAGTAAAAGTGACTTAAAAGTTTTGCAACTTTCTGCCTTTCCTTTTTTTAAGTAAATTTAATTTCAGATAAATTTAAGTAGAGTAAATAAGTGAACTGATCTTCTTTTTTAGTAAACTTTACTTCAGTTAGTTAAGTTGAACCACTGAATATTTTTTAAAGTGTGTAAACGTGTTTGATCTGTAGCTGAAGACGTGTTGAATTGTTCATGCTGTTCTTGTTCTGTTTCGAATATGTATTTAGATTTAATAAAATTATTTTAATTACTGTGATATTTCACTGTAACATAACATTTCACAAAACATAAAACGCAAAAAAAGACGTACTAATTCTCTTGATTAATCATGGGTGTGGTTGATTTTGGGCGTAACCTGAAATAAACCAATCAGAGTGTCACTTACTTGCTCATCCTTCTTTTTAAGGGTCAGGTGAGCTCTGTCTTTGGTGGATTGCTATTTTAACGGTGCAGCTACCTGGACGTGTCCAACAAACGCTTCTTCTCAGCAGAAGAAACTGAGCTGCTGGTTGACGCTGTGAAGAAGGAGCTCCAGCAGCTCATTTATTATGGGAACAGTAATGTTATTTTATTTACTATTCTGGGTTTGTTCTGTGCTGCCAAGATAGCAATGAACGTCTGACTGTTGGCGACTGTTGGCGTCTAGGTTTTATTCAGTCAGTGGAGCTCCTGTATTTTCTGATTTGTATTTCCGACAGTAATACACCAGAAATGTACCTGAACACATATCATTTCTGTATCAGTAGTGAAGCACCAGTGAAGCTGTAGTGCATCTCTGCTCTACAGCACTACTTTAGAGAGGTGAAACCACAGCTTCCTGTTTATTTAAGAGGTGGTAAACGGTGCTACCACACTGCGACAGTGTTAAAACCCTTCACACGTCTACGTCTACACAACCGTCTCACAGTAGAACACTTTCTAACTTTCTCATACTCTTTTTCACAGAGTATTTATTTTATATAACAGATCAGATGTGTAATAAATGCTTTATATTTCACTGCTCTGGTTTGCTGTATTTAAAGGTGAAAGTTTCAGGTTGACAGAGGCGGAGGAACTGGAACAATCTGAACAGCGTGATGTAAAAAACCCTAAAATACCCCTGATGTAGGTGGAGGATGCGGGAGTTCCATCTGCAGGTCTGATAAACAGACAGTGCTGTAAGAGTCGTTGGGTAAAAGTGACGTATCTTTCTGCTCTGTCTGGCAAATCCAATGGATAAATCTGGGTTTGGCGGTTCCAGAAGAGCTGTAGAATGACCTGTCTGACCTGTCTGCCACACTGAAAAAAAATCATGAGTAAAATTAACTTTAAAAAAGTGTCGCAACTTTCTGCATTTGCTTTTTTTAAGTAAATTTAATTTCAGATAAATTTAAGTAACTTCAACTCAATTTCAAGACTTAAATCAATCCCTTCTTTTAGTAAACTTTACTTCATTTATTCTTGCTGAATCTTTTGCTAAATATTTGAATGTGTGTTTTAACTAAAGTTATTTACATTTCAGTAATATTGTATAAATGAAGTAATTGTGATTAGGTAATATTGTATGCAGAGATTAAGTAAAGTTTACTAAAAGAAAGGATTGATTCAGTAAAAATAAATGAAGTAAAGTTTACTAAAAGAAAGGATTGATTCAGTGAAAATAAATGAAGTAAAGTTTACTAAAAGAAAGGATTGATTCAGTGAAAATAAATGAAGTAAAGTTTACTAAAAGAAAGGATTGATTCAATAAAATAAATGAAGTAAAGTTTAATAAAAGAAAGGATTGATTCAGTAAAAATAAATGAAGTAAAGTTTCCTAAAAGAAAGGATTGATTCAGTAAAAATAAATGAAGTAAAGTTTACTAAAAGAAAGGATTGATTCAGTAAAAATAAATGAAGTAAAGTTTACTAAAAGAAAGGATTGATTCAGTAAAAATAAATGAAGTAAAGTTTACTAAAAGAAAGGATTGATTCAGTAAAAATAAATGAAGTAAAGTTTACTAAAAGAAAGGATTGACTGAAGTTCAGTTCACTTATTTACTCTGTGTAACATTTAAATCTCAAAAACCGAGCTGAAGTTACTTTAATTTATCTGAAATTAAATTTACTTTAAAAAAAACAAATGCAGAAAGTTGCGAAACTTCTTTTGAAGTAAATTTTACGCATCATTTTTTTTCAGTGCAGGTGTAAAGTTTGGTAGAGGGGGGATCATGGTATGGGGTTGTTTTTTGGAAGCTGTGATCAGCACCTTACTTCCAGTGAATTGAACACTTAATGCTTTAGAATACCAAAATATTTTAGACAGTTTCACGCTTTCTACTTTGCAGAAACAGTTTTGGGACGGCCTCTTCCTGTTTCTATACGGGTAATTGATTAATTAAGCGAGTTTTTTGTAGAGGAAGAACTGGACTGGCCTGCCCAGAGTCCCGACCTCAACCTGATAGACCAACTTTGTGATGAGTTTAAGCAGGGGATGTGCTTCTAAAGGAATGGTTAAAATGGCCATAAACACACTCCTAAACCTTGTTTATAGCCTGTTGAAGAGTTGAAGCTGTTGTAGCTGCAAAGGCTAGACTGATTTTATATTAAACCCTGCATGCCACAATATATACTAGTCATAAAAAGTAATAAAATCAATTATGAATGATAAGTAACAGCTTAACAGAGTTTCCATCACAATGAGTTCCACTGTAAATCCTAAGAAACCCTAATGCTACCACAGAATACAGAACTTGTGTCTAGAAGAGAGCTAATAAATGTAGAAATGAAAGTGGGACCGCCTCCGCAATCACTTTTATTTCTTGTTTTTGAGAACACAAAACCTCCAACATCAAGTAATAATAACACTGATATGATCATGATTGAATTTCTTGATGCAGCAAGAAACAAAAACAAACCAAAAATCCAAAAATGATATATTTAGATTATAGGTTGTGACTTAGCTGGATTTAGAGTGTGTCGGTGTGTGTTTGGTATCGTGAGGGCACAAAAAAACTCCTTGCGCTTCTCAAAACGTGCAAAAGTGATTAACTAATTTTCTTAATTAATTAAGAATGTCGTTAATTTTGGGCATAATGTGAAATAAACCAATCAGTGTGCCAGTTGTCATTTCCTTTAAGAAGCAGGTGAGCTCTGACTTTGGCACGTTCATATCTTAATAGTGAACTGAGTGAACTGTGAACTGAGAGTGAACTGTGATTAATCACTTTTTGGGAAGCTGAGTTTAATTTCACTACTAACCACAACCAAACCTGATTACTGCTATTTTAAACTGGGCGGGTGTGATGCGGTCTTCTTTCAGAGCTGATGAATCCGATTCCAGGTTATGTTCAGTCAGAGAGAGAGAGAGAGAGAGAGAGCTCAGTTAGAAACTTCACTCCTTCGTTTCTTTGGTTTTACTATGAGTGAATGGAGGAGCTACTGAGCTCTGAGTTTCCTCTTCTGAAGTCTCCATTGCTCCACCAGCCGCTCGTGTTCAGTAAAACTGAGCCGGATCCTCTTTTAGAGGCTGTACGTGTGACGTAAGTACGTAAAGACGCAAAGATATCAGTATGACAAAAAAGCAAAAACAAACAAAATACGTAAGGGGACAAATACTTTTTTTTATGCCACTGTAGTTATATAAAAATATCAGTAATTAACATTGAGTTACTTTAAGTACGTTTTAAATACTAAGTAATTACTCAGCACTCCCTGGAAGTTAGTAATGCAGTGCTATTCATTAATTCCTGTATTTTTACCTATAACTATACCACAGTAGAGATAGTTCTTCAACATAAAACAATAAAACCCAATAAAAACAATTTTAATAGCTTTGGTTTATAAATAAGTAGGGTTGGTGCTTCTGTGTTGTTGTTTCTGCACTTTTAGCTGATTTTAGCTTTTTTTAGAGTTGTTTTCAGTCCTGGAGGAAACAGAAGTGTGTTCTGAGGACAGAATAATAATGGGTTTTTGTGTTTTTTGGTTCTGCAGTGGAATTGAGTTGAGGTCAGCGGGGCTGGAGGCAGAACAAGTCCACACATGATCCCCTCATATGATTCTGATTAGGGACCGGAATAAAAAAAAAAAAAAAAACATGGGGCGGGTGCATCTCTGCTTTGACTCACAGCTCAGCTAGCCTATGGCTGTTGAGCAGTATTTCCCCATGTGTTGAGTCAGAGGGCTGTGAGCTCAGTGTGAGGCTGTGAGTGGGCGGGGTGGGTATATGTGGTGCTTCAGAAGATAGTATCTGCTCATACTTTGAGGAACGTGGTGAAAGCGGTTGTGTTACTGGATAGTTCACTTATTCACTCTTCAGGATATTTGGATATTGGGTTCTCCATCATCCATTGACTGAAGAACGAGGTGGAAACTTCTGTTATTCTGCTCAACTACATCTATACACCTTCTGAAGAGCTCATAAAGGTAATCAGAGAGAGATCAGACTAAATATTGATACAGTTAAAACAGCTATAATCTAACACTTAATATTGATATACTATATGAATAGAGACCAGATAATAACCAGAGGTGGTACTGAAAAATTGTAATTATGTAAAAGTACCTTTACTTTGCTAAAATTCTACTCAAGTAAAAGTAAAAGTTAAAAAGAGTTAAAGTAAAAGTAAATACTCAATTTAAAATGTACTTTGAGTAAAAGTTACATAGTTACTTTTAATTGTTTGACGTAAAAAAGTACAACAAATCATAAATTAAAGAGCAGTATTTGTTCAGACCACCCCATAAAACATTTTCAAGAACAAGTGTTATAAGTTTCTATGATCCATTTTTTTTCTTTACTGTTAAAAAGTTATGGTCATATATGTGACTATAACCCATATTTTTATAGTTTTACAGTACATTATTATTTTTTTACTTGCCATTGCTATGCTTTAACTGCTATTTACATGTTTTTTTTTAACATCCAATCAGATGTTTCTAATAAAAACTTAAGGAATTATCATGAAAAACATTAAAAAACATACCTAAAAATGTTGGTCGGCGCATGCACAGTGCCCATCTCTCCCGCTAATGCGTAATAAACACTGCATGGAGAAGTTCAGCTGCGCTGCCATGGAGAACAAAACGTAATTTTTTTTAATTCAGACTATTTTTTTCCCCAGCATTTCATTTTTTACTCAGTAACAGGGAGTTTTACTTCTGTCAGAATGTACTTGAGTAAAACTAAAATTACCCATTTTAAAAACTACTTTAAAAATTACAAATTACTCATAAAATCTACTCAATTACAGTAATTTAAGTAAATGTAATTAGTTACTTTCCACCTCTGGATAATAATCTAAAATTAAACAGTAGGATATTTGGATATATATTGTATATACAGTATTGTTATGCCTGTTCTCCTGAAGAATCTTGAGCATCATTACAGTCACTTTTCAGCCAATCACTGAGCAGTTATGTAACGTTTACACAAACCTACACATCTGTTCTCTATCAGAGGCAGGGGGATGTGAAGATGCTGTAGTTTGGCAGGAGCTTTGGAAAGTGAGGGAAGTTTCAGATCTCTTCAGAGCTGTTTAGAACTGTTTAGAAGAGGATAAATGAGAGTTTTTTTCCATCATGAATCAGATGCACTCGTTTCTTATTGACTCATCTAAAGCTGTTGATCTTCACGCTACTCGCTTAAATTACGTGGAATAAAATATTTTTCTTTATTAACTTCCATTAAAATGTAAGACCTTTGCAGCAACTTCATACAGTACCAGTCAAAAGTTTGAGCACACCTTAAATTCAGTGTTTTTTTTCATTTTAAAATGTTCTGCATTGTATATTCATATTAAAGCCACATGGAATCATTTAGTAATGATTAGTACATTTCAGATTCTTGTTTAGATGATCAGTTTTACACATCTCTGCTGGATTTTCTCAGTCAGTTTTATGAGGTAGAGTCTCCTGGAATTCAGGCTTTCAGTTAACAGCTGTGCTGAACTCATCAAGAGTTAATTACTAGAATTTCTTGTCTCTTAATAAAGTGTTTGAGAGCATCAGTTAAAGTAAAGTAGTGAAGAGGTAGAGTTACAGGTATACAGTGAATAGTGAATATTCGAGTAATGTTCTATCATAATCCAGGTTATGAGAAGCAACAACTACTCAACTAAATATAGAAAAAATTAAGATTAGTTTATTGGAAAATAACAACGTTATAATGATGAAACTGGCACTCATCAGGACCACCGTAGGAAAGAAAAAGCAAGAATTCCCTCTGTTGCACAGAATCTTCATAGAGCAGAGGCCAGAGTGAAAACAGCAAAAACTGAGATTTCGGTTGTTTTTAAGGTTTCTATCAGAAATAATGTTTTATGTAAGAAAATATAATATATATACAGTATACCACTAAATCATTTTAAACTTTAAACTTTAAATGTTTTTTTAATAGTTTATCTTGTTTTATATTTGATTCGTGTGTTCTTTGTTCATTATTATTCATTTTATCATTTCTTATCATTTTACTTGAATTATACTACTATTATCTTTTTTATTATATATATATATATATTTATATATATATTTTTTTATTTTATTTTTTTTACTTTTTATGTGTCAGTTTGTTTTAATGGTCTTAGAATTTTTGGTTTTATATATATATATATATAATTTTTTTTATTCATATATATTAAATGGTTTAAAATTAATATTTTTTATTTAGTATTTTTTGCTATCTTATTCCTTATTAGTTCTAATTTCTGATTAAATGTTTTCAATCGCTTTTATACTGTAAATGCTCGGCTGCATTATAAATAAACGTACTCCTGAGTAAAAAATATATATATTTATTGATTAATTGATTGAAAAAATAAAAACTGCCCACTTTATATATATATATATATGTCAAAAAGTGGAAATCAGCAAAAAACTGGTTACTTTCTGTCTGCTGAACTCTCACTACCATGTACCATTTGCATATTTATTCAAAACAGACAACCTAAACGTGCAATTTGTACTGTGAGTATTATATGAGGGATTCATTCATTCAGCATGGGAACGAAAGAGGAACTGGTCAGAAACTTCCTTAGAATTACAGCTTTACTCTCAGATCCAGGTCAGATCATATTATATACAGTTTTAAAACATCTTATCATCTTATCAATAACTTTATTACTGCTGTTCTTCTCCTGTCAGATTAACTCTAATTCTAATTCTATTCTCTGCTGAAACTGAGACTCAGTTCTTAATCATGTTAATCTGAGCTAAAGGCTAAAGCTGCTGTTTCCATGTGGGTCAGCCAGACGTTTTCCTGTAGCAGTTTTTTTTTCTCCAGTTTCTAAGAGTCTTTATTTGAAGGTGTAGGAAACAGTCCTCACCGCTCTCTGACTTCATCTGTAATTTCTAATCTAAAGAAAAGAACTTCTACTTTTAATAGATACAGAGTTCTCTGTGTTTTATCTGTGTCTTTTTCTAGTTATTATGATGATGAAAGTGTGAATGTGCTGTAAGTGCGTAAGTGTGTAAATGCTGCTGCAGTAGAGAGGACAGTAATCACATTTTTGTTTTTAGTGCTAACTTTTGTATGATTAAAATGAATCATGTAGTAACTTTTAAAAAGTGTCAAACAAACCAAAATACTCCCTTATTGTATCTGGGGAGCTGTTTGTTAACTTGCGGTTTCTGAGGCTGGTAACTCTGATTAACGTATCCTGTACAACAGAGGAAACTCTTGGCCTTTCCTGGGACAATCCTGATGAGTGCCAGTTCCATCATCATAACGTTTTTAATCGCTATTACAGTTCCTGCACTTGAGGATACTTTCAAAGTCTTTGAAATGTTTCTTTTCGGATTTACTGACCTTAATTTTTTCTTAAAGTTACTTAGTTAAGTAGTTGTTGCTTCTTATAATATCCTCCTGAGACCCACACTTTTGCTAGGTGTGCATTTTTAATTTCTCCTAGCTATTTGTGATTAGTAGGACCTAACCAGTAGAAAAACTTTGTCTTTGTAAGGGAAGTAATGTTTTATTTCAATTAACATTATTTTAATTCACAGTTAAAAATGATCCATTGCCATTTGGGATCAGAAGGAAGCATACGCTAAAACATTTTTTTTTTTTCAAAAGTAAAATTGCATGAGAATTTCTGTCTGGACTGGCTGTAAAAACTTTAACTGGGATTCCCACCATCTTGTATTTAATCAATTGAGTGTAATGATGTCATGTGACCACTAGATGGTATGGTGCAGAGAAGCAGAAATGTAATGTCCCCACATGAGGACACTTGGTCTCAAGAGGATATAAATTAGAACATTACTCAAATATTCACTATTCACTGTATACCTGTAACTCTACCTCTTCACTACTTTGCTTTAACTGATGCTCTCAAACACTTTATTAAGAGACAAGAAATTCAAGTAATTAACTCTTGATGAGTTCAGCACAGCTGTTAACTGAAAGCCTGAATTCCAGGTGACTCTACCTCATAAAACTGACTGAGAAAATCCAGCAGAGATGTTCAAAACTGTCTGTATCTAAGTAAGAGGCGCTATTTTGTAAAATATAAAACATATTCTGGTTTGTTTAACACTTTTTTGTTACTCACAGGTTTTTGCCTCTGACTCTGAGTCTGTGATTGGGTGGAAGATGCTCGGCAGCGCCACACAAAGGCTGATTCATCAGATCGATCGGGACGGATCTCTGATCTCCGTTTCCCGACCGAACGACTCGGAGAAGCTGAAGCCGCTGGCCGTGGTGATCAAGCGTCCGGCCGTGTGGTTCTGGCAATCAACCAAATACAGACCCACCACCTTCACCCTCAACGACCTTCTGCTGGGGGATCCCATCCAAACAGGTACCTACCGATAAAACCCATCAGCAGACTCTAGACTTGATAATAAATCACAGTGGATCAACACCAGCAGATGACAGACATGTCTCTCCAAACCACAAATCACTGATTGGTGGAAACTTCACACTAGACCTCGAGCAGTTTGGACTGTGTGTCTCTCCACTCTTCCTCCAGACTCTGATCCCTTGATTTACAAATTAAAGTAAATTAAGTAAAATTTACTGATGATCAGTGATGGTTTGGAGAGTCATGTCTGTCATCTGCTGGTGTTGATCCACTGTGTTTTATTATCAAGTCTAAAGTCAGTGCAGTTTTGTTTTCCCACAAAATCTTACAGCACTTCATATCTTACAGCTTCCCTCTGCTACTGACAACTTTACAACTTTTATAGAGATGAGGATTTCATTTTCCAGCAGGACTTGACGCACTGCCCACACTGCTAAAAAAAGAACCAATTGGTCTTATATAATATTCTAATTTTCTGAGACACTGATTTTTGGGTTTTTATTGGCTGTAAGCTTCATAATCATCAACAATAAAATAAATAAACACTTAAAATAGATCCCTCTGTGTTTAATACATTTATATAATATCTGAGTTAATCATTTTGAACTGAATTACTGAAATAAAGTCACTTTTCTGTAAGGGGGCGCTTGCGCCATGGTCCTCCTGCCTCTAGAGGGAGACTACCTTCTGCCACTCGCAATAATCAGGCTCATTGATCCCACCTGGTTAGTGCCTTTATAAAGACCGCCCACTGTTCAGACAGTGCAGAGTCTTGAATCTGTCCAGGTCACACTAGCAGCAGAGAGCTGTCTTAGTTTGAGAAATAAATAAATAAATAAATAAATAAATAAATAAAGAAAGAAAGAAAGAAAGAAAGAAAGAAAGAAAGAAAGAAAGAAATAACTAATACTTAGTTCCTATTCCAGCCTCCTTAGGTGTTCTCCCCTGAAGCTGCTTTCTGTTTCCTTCTCTTTTGAGGTTTTCAGTGTTTCTTCCTATTTGTTTTTGTTTGAGTAAAAGACTCAATATTGATCTGTAAAAGAAACTCCTTTTCCTCTTTCCTGAGTATCCGTATTTGAGTTCCTCGATACAAACCGAGTGCCAGCGGTTTGATCGAATTTCCCTTTAGTTTGTTTGGCGCCTTTGTTCTCGTTTTCCCGCCCTTTTCCTTCTCCTTTGTCTAAGTTGCAGCAGTGCTGCAGCCATTTTGTTTCTCCTCAAATAAATTCCCTCACTCTGAAAAAACACACCCCAACCCCTACGAGCAGTTTGCGTTCAAGCATTTCACAGTGTGAAATCCAACACCAACCCCATTCTTTTCACCACTCTTTGCTTTTGTTTATCAAGTTTTTTTGTATTTATTTTGACCTTGTGGTAATCTGGTCTGCACTTGAGTCCACCCTGGTGGAGATATCCATTAGGGAGTAAAAAATAAACATAGCAGCAATCCTGAGGTAATTCTTACCCTCTATTTGGATTGCTGTCCCCTTACATTTTCAATGATATTCTAATAAGTAGCAAGTAATTGTAAAACAAAAAGAAATGAATACATATTTTTAAAGGTTTTAAATCAATAGAAACGACCAATTGTCTTCAAGAAGTCAATCTAATTAGTACAAACAGTCTATCTGTGTGTAATTTAGTCTCAGTATAAATACAGCTGCTTTGTATCGACCTCAGTGGTTTGTTAGTGAACACTAGTGAACGAACAGCTTCATAAAGACCAGGGCCAGACAGATCAGAGATAAAGATGTGGAGCAGAAGTTTAAAGCAGGGTTCTGCTTATTAACAACTATATCAAATATCCCAAACCTACCAAAACTAACAGCCTAGTTGTGGAGAGCTCTAATTAAAGACGCAGCCAAGAGGCCCATGGTCACTCTGGAGGAGCTGCAGAGATCCACAGATCAGATGTATGGGAGAACCTGTCCACAGGACAGCTATTAGACATGTACTCTACAAATCTGGCCTTAATGGAATGGAACCAATTACCTAAAAGATTTAAAGTTTTTATGTACAGTGAACTTAACAAATATATATATATATATTTTTCCCTGAACTATATTTTTATTTATACAATTATTAAGTACTATATGCTACATTGGTTTTAGTAAATATTACATAATTAATATAATTTCCGGCAGCTTAACCAGAACACGAAATATACAATAGTATATTAATTTTTTTGTTGTATCAATTGCTTTTTTCTTTATAATAATTCTACTTTAAATGTGATAGTCAGGTGAGTAAAATTGTAGATTTGTATTTAGTCTTCTCATCAATTTAATTCAAGTATTGTCTCTGTTTCTTTTTCCAGTTATTATGATGAAATTGTGAATGTGCTGCAGTAGAGAATTCAGTAATCGCATTTTTTAACAATATTATTTTTTTCCATAATATTTTTACAATATATATTTTTTTCTTAATATTTTTACAATATTACATTTTTTAAAATCTTTTTTCACTCTTTAATTTTTTTTATAGTGCACCTTTTTTAGTTTCTTTTACATTTTATTTAATTATACTTTTTATACAGTATTCATTTTTTTTCTTTTTTTTTTTTTCTTTTTTTTTTTGAATGTATATGTGCCCACAAATGTTCAGCTAACTCAAAATAGTTGATTAATGTTTGGTTATTTCCAAGTAATATCCACGTTTTAACGTAAAACAGACTTCATTTATTTGAGTTAAACAAACAGAGGATTTACAGTGTATTTTTAAATGCGAACCGTAACAAGTCCATGTAGAGGGACACAGAAAACATGTGGACCAAAATATGATATTATTGGTCTTAATGCAAAACGTTAAGTGTGGTGAAAAAATAACACTGCACATCACCCTGGACACATCATCGTTCACCACTGTGAAACATGGTGGTGGCGGCATCATGCTGTGGGATGCCTTTTTTTTAGCATTAATGGGAAGATGGTGGTTTTGCACCCGGTATGTTAAATTGAACTGGTAATGGTTTACTCAGTTCCTCTCTAAACTGGTTAAGAAATCCTTTTAAGTAGCCACTGCTGTCGCTATCGCTAATGCTAATAATAAACCGCACAGATCTGTTTTAAAAGGAGGAAGTCTGGAAGGCTTCCCACAGTGTAGATTTACCCTTTAGCTGAGTTTCAGTGCCTCTTTTTCAGCTGTCAGTCAGTAATATCCATGTTAAAACGCACTGTGTCAGTTCCTACAGCATAAAGCAGAGATAAGACTTACGTTTTAACGGCCCAAAGAGCTTCTGCTTATCTCTGCTAATGTATAACCAGCCTGCGGGGCCTCAAACACGCTTCAGAAACGTACAGAAACTGGGGTTTATAGGTTTCTGTAGGTCTGATATGTTTTATCTTGTATTTTTGCACTGAATATAAACACCAGAAATGTCAGTAAAGAACACAAATGGATGCAGTGTGAGGTGGTAATTACAATAATTTATACAATAATACAAAAGCACAATATTTATTTAAATATTTATACATTGGAAATATACAATATTTACATGGAATATACCATGTTTCCTTATTCTATATTAATAAAGAACCCTTTTTAGTTCGACTTAATAAGTGAAAATGCTGAATAATGAATATATATAATAATTAATATATAAAATATATATAATACGAAAACAAAGGCTTTGGAAAATTTATGTAACATCAAGTATGCTTAAAAGCATTAAAAGTATGTTTAAATTAGGTAAAGAATAATAAAAGAGCTAAAAAAAAAAATAAATAAATAAAAATAAATAAATATATATATATATATTTATTTTTTTTATTTTTTTAGCTGTTTTAGTATTCTTTACCTAATTTAAACATACTTTTAATGCTTTTAAGCATACTTGATGTTACATAAATTTTCCAAAGCCTTTGTTTTCGTATTATATATACTAAAAAATATACTTTATGACAGTACACATTACTGGTAAATATACTTTCACTTTTTTATATATAAAATGTATTTTTAAGCAATATGCTTTATGTTGATTAAATACTCCTAAAAGTGTATTTTCCCAGTAACATGGTGTACACAATATGTGCATTAATACGCACAGTTGTATATTTACAATATACTTCATTGTACTTCAATATACTTCAATGTATTAAAAATCTGACTAACTAAATGAGACGAGATTGAGATTGAGACCACTCTTTATGATTTTGAGACCAGACTTGAGTGCTATGGAGGACTTTTTACTACTTTCATTTATTTACATAACTATTTATTTCTGCATTAATTTATTTCTCGATTTATTTATTTCAGTTTTTCCATGTCCTTATATGATAATGAAGGGGGCGTGTTTTTCACACACAGGCTTAGCAAGCAAGCCCAGAGAGAGAGGAGCTGAAATGTCGGGTGAAGTTCAGTATTGGATCTGCTCAGAGAAGCAGCAGCTCTCCTCAAAGAAATGGATTATAGTCTGTATTACGATCTAAATGATCTTTATTATATAATCTCCCACGTTACCAAAGTAACCGCCAAATGGGCAAAACATGTACAATCCATATATGGTATCTGACATCGATCAACCAATAGGAATGTGGCATCATTGCTGGACAGTCCCTTCATTATCATATAAGGACAAGGAAAAACATAAATAAATAAATTGGAAAATAAATAAATACAGAAATAAAATAACGGAAAAAATTAATGCAGAAATAAATAGTAAATAAAATAAAATAATAAACAAATTTAGAAAAAATAAACAATGTTAATTGAAAAACCCATAAATAACAATATATTATGATATTTATTTTTATGTATATGTATTTATTTGATATAATAATTAGAATAATTCTTTACCGTTTTAGTCACCATATTACTTTTATTGAGTGATTTACATACATTTTTATTTATTTATTTATTTTTAATTTTGGCAGTTTTGGTCCCCCATAGAGTACTAAAACACTAATAATAATATTAATATATTAATATTACTCTCTCTCTCTGTATCTGTCAGTGGTGGAGGAAACTGACTTACTGGGGTATAAGGAGAAGCATGTATCTAATGTTGGTGGATCAGTGGAGGCGGGAGCGGTGGGGATGAAGCTGAAAGCTGAAGGACACGGAGCGTCTAAGCTCTCAGCGTCTCTCGGGATGATTCGTAAAGACATGGTGAAAATGCAGAAACTCCTTCAGGACTCCAGATACAGGTGAGGAGAAGAACCAGGAGACCAGGAGCACAAATAAACATTACGTACGCCATATTTCACGCTCACCGGCACTTTCGTTTCAGGCGTACGCATGTTTTTTGTACGTATGTATTGTGTTTTTGGCATTTGGCAACACTTAGAAGCAATGCATTGAAATTACAACTATTAAGATATCTCTCTATCCTTTACGCACACATTGTAGTAAACCATTATTGGACTAAATAAAGTAAATTAATCAGACAATTAAACAGTAAATTAATCAGACAATTTCATTGTCTTACTGAAATAATCATTCAACGTGTTTCCACTTAGCCTAGATTATATAAACATGCATAAAATGTTGCGCTGGAGTTGATGGAGACGGCAGAGTTGGCATTATTGGAAAATATTGACCATTATGCTTTTTTTTGGCCCATGATGACGACTGGCTTATAATAAACAGAGGTGGAAAAAGTACTGAAAAATTGTAATTAAGTAAAAGTACCTTTACTTTGCTAAAATTCTACTCAAGTAAAAGTAAAAGTACCCATCTAAAAATCTACTCGAGTAAAAGTAAAAAAGTACTCAATTTAAAATATACTTTGAGTAAAAGTTACATAGTTACTTTTAATTATGTAATTAAGTGATTTATTAACTATTTAATAATAGTTTTAATGAACTATTATTCCACATAATAATTTGGATCTTTCAGGCAGTTTTTGTTCAGACCAAACCATAAAACATTTTCAAGAACAAGTGGTACAGGTTTCTATGATCCATTTTTTTCTTTACTGTTAAAAAGTTATAAACTGTATTTTTATAGTTTTACAGTTCATTATTATTTTTAAATTAACATAGCTGTGCTTTAACTGCTATTTACGTGTTTTTTTTTACATTTAAGCAGATTTTTTAATGATAAAAATACTCACCACCACATGCTTTCACAGGTTTGATGTGGAAGTTTTGAGAGCTAACAGCTCTGTCCATGTGCCAATTTTTTTTATTATTATTCAGACAATTGTTTTTTTTCCCCAAGCATTTTATTTTTACTCAGTAATGGGGAGTTTTCCAATGTAGCAAAGTAAATTACTTGTGTCAAAATGTACTTGAGTAAAAGTAAAATTACCTATTTTAAAAATTACAAATTACTCATAAAATCTACTCAATTACAGTAATGTGAGTAAACGTAAATCATTACTTCCCACCTCTGCTTATAAACCGTTTCAGATTTCCAAGCTCATGGTTGGGATGGGATAAGATTATAAGCTTAGAGTGTGACGGGTGAACTCATTTAAAGCATTGTAACGGGGTGAGTGCATCAGGCTGGGCCTCATCAGGCTCTCCTACTGTTACTGCAAACTCTGCACACTGTGAACGCTGTAGCAAAAAATTATTTCTCAAAAAAAAAGAGTAAAAATGAGTTTTCTTGTTTTTCTAATGTTCCCGTGTTTGACGACCTACAGGAAGGTGGATCTCCAGCACGGCCTGATCCAGCAGACTCTGGGTAAATCTCAGCATTACTTCACTTTAGTGGTAGAACGGATCTTCACTTCCTGTGAATGCACCATCGAGTATAGCGGTATGGAGGAGGGGAAGTGTGGCGGCGTGCTGAAGGCTCTAGGGATCTACCCTGCAGAGGTGAGTATCTGAGACTTCAAAATTATCAGTTTCTCTGATTTTGCTATTTATAGGTTTAAGTTTGAGTAAAATGAACATTGTTGTTTTATTCTATAAACTACAGACAACATTTCTTGTAAATTCCATTATTGAAAACCTCTGGAATATAATCAAGAGGAAGATGGATGATCACAAACCATCAAATCAAACTGAACTGCTTGAATTTTTGCACCAGGAGTAAAGCAGCATAAAGTTATCCAAAAGCAGTGTGTAAGACTGGTGTCACTTAAAAATGATGAGTTCAAACCACCTAGTAACTGCTTAGCAACACCATAGCAACCACCACGGATACAATAGCAACACATAGGCAACCACCTACCAACACCTTAGCAACTGCTTAGCAATCACTTAGCAACACCATAGCAACCACCACTTATACTGTATTAATAAAACTAAAAATTAAAAACCTCTGGAATATAATCAAGAGGAAGATGGATGATCACAAACCATCAAACCACCAAACTGAACTGCTTGAATTTCTGCACCAGGAGTAAAGCAGCATAAAGTTATCCAAAAGCAGTGTGTAAGACTGGTGGAGGAGAACATGATGCCAAGATGCATGAAAAAAACTGTGATTAAAAACCACCAGGGTTTATTCCACCAGATATTGATGATTTCTGAACTCTTAAAACTTTATGAATATGAACTAGTTTTCTTTGCATTATTTGAGGTCTAAAATTGAATGCAAAAGATGCAGAACTGCATCTTTTTCCATACTTCAGCCATTTCTCATTTTCTGTAAATAAATGCTCTAAATGACAAGATTCTTATTAGGTATGTGGGAGAAATGTTGTCTGTAGTTTATAGAATAAAACAACAATGTTCATTTCAATCAAACGTAAACCTATAAATAGCAAATTAAGAGAAACTGATCATTTTGAAGTGATCTCTTAATTTTATACATTATAGATAGAGATTATAGTTTATAGATTATTCTAGTGATGAACAATATATTATATATATTAAAGTCAATGATATAATTATAAATGATGATAAATGAACATTCAGTAGGTCAGAGGCATATTTTCATATATATATATATTAGTGAATGTATTGTCACCTAATGTAATGACAGGCCCTGTGTAAAGAGTAGAGAAGGATAAACTCTTTTTAATACATTACAGAATTAAATGCAATTCAATTCAATTCAGTTAAAAGTGTGCCTTCAAGATTTTGATGGTGTTTGATGATTGGTCAATAATGTGTGTGTGTGTGTGTGTGTGTGTGTTCAGTTGTGTCTGAGGGAGAGCGGCAATCTGAAGTATGATACGAATGTGGCTATAGACTTACCTGCAGGCAGTGTTCTGGCCTACAGCGTCATACAGCTGGACATCAAAACTGACGGCCGTTATGGTGAGTGCTCAGTACTAATCTAATCATGAATTTACCTCAGCAGTGCTATTCTAATCATGAATTTGCCACAACAGTTTTATTCTATTCATAAATGTACCTCAGTAGTGCTGTTCTAATCATGAATTTACCTCAGCACTGCTATTCTAATCATGCTTTTACCTCAGCAGAGCTATTCTAATCATGATTTTACCTCAGCAGAGCTATTCTAATCATAATTTACCTCAGCAGTGCTATTCTAATTGTAAATTTACCTCAGCAGTGCTATTCTAATCATGAATTCACCTTAGCACTGCTATTTTAATCATGAATTAACCTCAGCAGTGCTATACCAATCATGAATTTACTTTAGCAGACAATCTTTTGATAATGTTACTATCCTAGTCCTGTACAGCTCGCAAGTTTCAGCTGGAAAACAAACAGTTAGTGAAGAGATAGTAAACACATACCAAGTATGATAAGTGATGCTTACTTAATTGATGTTTTATTTCATTTAATTGATGTTGAGAGTTGAGAGTAAAAATGAACTTAAACCTGCCGGAGGTTATTGTTCAACATATATTTTCAGTATATTATTTTTATATTTATTAACTGGATTTGTTGTGTGTGTGTTTGTGTGTGTGTGTGTGTGTGTGTTCAGAACTCTCCGCCTGTTTCGATGGGTTTCAGTCAGATGATGAAAGTTCTCAGCCTTCGCTTTATGGTGAAGAAGAGGTGGTGGACGGATTATCAGTGGAGTGGCCATGTTTACAGAAGGGTTCTTCACTGAGTGTACTGAAGGAAGGTTTGTACATTTAATTAACTTCATTTAATTTGTTAATATTCATCCATTTCCGCATTTTAGCCATGAATTAAACATTTATAAATGTTTCCTTCTTCCGTATTCTACAGTAAACCTCAAGTTCTGGTCTATTTTCATACATAAGGTGCTCCGTATTATAAGGCACATTATGCAACACTAGTAAGGAACAGGGATTTCACCATGTTTTCCTTCTAATTTAGCAGATATTCAGCTGTAAAGCTGAAAGTTAAATGAATTAAACAAGACTGTAGTTCTTAAAAAAAAACGAGTCCTGGATGTTAATCTACACAGATTTATCTACTGAAAACTGTTTATTTGGGTGAGTAAAGCGATTCCATGTATTACCAGTAAGCTTAGATTTACAGATTTCCACTAACGGTGCGTGTCCACTGGCACTTGAGCCCCTACTCATCCTATTCATTTCAATGTAGAGAGTCGCCGCATGCCACGGTGCATGCTGGGTTGCGTTGTGTTAAGTGCAGCCCTGCCCTCTGGCAAAAAAAAGTTCAGCAGAGCTCAAATTTTCTTTAATGAATCCGGCCACCTCGCTGCGTCCAGCCAATCAGGGAACAGGAGGCTGCGACGTCACACACAGACGAGCCTTAAACCCAAAAAAGAGACGCTGAAAATGGCGAATATATCGATTTATAGAGCTATAGATTACAGTGAGGTTTATTAAAAATTTTAAATATTAAACTTATGATTATAAACCTACTTATGTTGCTTCATTTAAATTCTAAAACATCACGGACATGCCCACACGCAGCAAGCCGGGAGATCCGGCTTTGAAAAAAGTGCGTTGAAGAAAAGTGCCAGTGGACACGTACCGTAAGGCTGGGTGCAGCAGCATTAGCATTAGCATTAGCTTACCACTAGCGCTAGCTGCTGTTAGCAGCTAATTCCGGCCGACAGCAAAACACTGAGGAACCCTGAATGTTCCAAGCACTTTGTTCCACAATATTTAAGCTTGTTTTAACCAGATAAACACGCAGATTACAGTTTGATATACTCAACTCTGAATAGAGAAAGAGCTAGCACTTAGCACAGGCAGCGACTAATGCTAATACTAATCCAGTTTCGAGTCTCAGTGCTGGAGAACTAAACTGAAACTCCTGTATAACTCTGTACTTCAGTGGAGTGTCTTAACTGCTGCTTAACACCTGACTGGTAGAATTCATACATAAAGAGCACTGGATATAAGCCTGGATAAGTTGAATTTGCTTAATAAATTTGAGGAAACCGGTTGCCCTAAAAAAGTTAAGTAATGGGGAATTAAAACTTGAGTTAGCATAACTTAGAACATCAAGTTATTACAGCTAAAAGGGAAGTTGATTTAACTTTTTTATTTTTGTTATACTGTAACAACAGATAAGTTGAGTTTACTTAACTTTTTTAAGGCAGCCGGTTTACTCAATTTTTTTTAAGTAATGGGGAATAAAAACTTGAGTTAGCATAAATTAAAACATCAAGTTATTACAATTAAAGGGGAAGTTGATTTATTTGTAAGGTAGCCCAGAGGGGGAATCACTACACACTGATGGTGAGTGTTATTCAGAAACTGTTGGACACGCCCAGTATGCAAATATATTGTGACAGAAGCCAATAGAAAAGAAGCTGTTAATGACAAAACAGACTAAACTCAGTTATTATCTTATTATAAGTTGGTTCAACTCAAAGATCTCAGTTTGAATAGTACAGTACAGTATATGAGCCCACAAATTCAGTTCAACTAACTCAAAATAGTTGAGTATTGTTTAGAAATATCCAATTTTTCGTAAAACAGACTTAAATCATTTGAGTTTAAACAACATATAGTTTTACAGTGTAAGAAGCACTGAATTTGTTTTTCGGAAAATGTAATTATAGTGTGAAAAATACAGTATTTACGGTTAAAGTGTGTGTGTTCTGGTTTCTGCAGTGCTCTGCGGTGTGAAGGCTAGTCTGAGTGTGTTGGCCCAGTTGCCGGTTCCGACCCGCTCGTCTCTTCTGCTCCTGTTCCGTCAGATTCTGCTGAAACCGACTCTAAAGCTCCTCTACTGTTTGGAGTACAAGGTGAGCATCAGAACCGAGCAGATACTGAGATAAATCTACAGACTTACTCCTGTTTCATTTCAGCTTCTCATCGTTTAATAAAACCCCTATCCAGATAAATCTCTCCATCCAGATAGAGTGAATCTGATTCTGATTGGATGTAGAGAAGTATAAACATATACCATTCTGACTCCCTATTGGTTTATACTGTGATATAAACCAGCAAGATCACAGCAGACGTATGTAGTCTAGTATGAAGATGATCTGTGTAGAGACTCAAGAGAACTCCAGATAAACTCCAGTCCAACTAAACTTCTTTAATATATTTAATATATTTACATTCTACTGTATGTAAAATACATTCATTTATAATCAGCATATATGCAGCTGAAACACTAGAGAACAGCCTAGAGAAAAATCCCAAATTATATTATCAACATTAACATTTTAATATTATATTTTAACATTATAGTCATTATAGCTCTTAGAAAAATGTATTTTGGGGAGGGTGGGGGTGGAGGTAGTATACTATACTATAGGACTCTGTGGGCGTGGCCTAAGCTTTTGTTCTTAATTTTGTTCTTTATTTTTCCCCTATACATTACTTTTACTTTTATACTTTAAGTAGTTTTAAAATCAGTACTTTTTCAAAACACTTTTACTTAAAGAGTAAAAAGCTTGAGTTGATACTTTTTCAACTAATACAGTGTTTTCTACAGTATTTTATTAAATTCTAGTATCTATACTTCTACCTACAATGATTGGAATGAATGAAGATACTTTTCACACCTTTCCTACTAAGTATTCCACAGCCAACTGTCAGTGATATTAAAACACAGTGGAAGCAACTGGAGGCGTCCACAGATCTCCAAACTTCATGTAGCTTCAGATTAGATCAAGAACAGTAGAGCGTAGAGAGACTCGTGGAATATAGAGAGTTTACATGACTGAGCAGTTCAATTCCATCCAAACTTTATACAGGCCAAAGCAGGCCAATCTCACACATTTAGCCCTCCTACTATCCTCAAATTCAGTAACACTCAATATGATCCCAGCAATTTAACCCTTGTGTGGTGTTCGGGTCTGCGGGACCCGTTTTCATTTTTCATCAAATGATACTAAAAAAATATTTTATCTAACTCAAACTCATTGGCATTGGCTCATTTTTTGTGAAAAAATATATATTAAAACACATTTTTGATAAACACACACTGTACACCCCCCCCCCCCCCACACACACACACATTTATATTACATACAGTGTGTTTGGCCAAGGGCTAATAAACATTGCTTCATTTGTAAATTTGAAACTAAACAAATGTTCTACTCATATCTTGAGTTTAATTCATTTTCTTTTACATTTTATTAAAAAAACTAATAAAAAAAAGAGTAGCACTTTTTAAAAGAAATGTAACATAAGAAAGGTAAAGGGCAAATATTAACCATGTAAGCTGTTTATATTGCTTGAAATTTAGGTGAAGCGAGCATGTGTAAAGCATTTTAATGTAAAATTGCTTAATTTTGCTGAATTAAATACAAGTAACAAAGTAAACGAGTAACAAAAATATGAACACCACACAAGGGTTAAACTTCCAAAAAAAGATTATAATTACATTTAAATAAACGTGTTAGCAATGTTTTTTTTATTCGCCAGTTACTTTATGTTTATTAAATGAATTATCAGTGTTTTTGACATTATTATGATGTTAACTTAGTATTATATAAGTATTTTAAGCATTGTGTTGTTAGGTCAGGGCCTAAAGTGAAGTTACATTTAGAGAAAGATAATAAAACTGAATGTCAGACTGACCTCAGCACTGTTACCACACCAATATGTGTAAAAAAATATATATTTCTTATTTTTTTATGGCAATAAATAAGCCTTACTAAAACAGATTGAAACAAGACAAGACTATAAAGATGAATCACAAAACTAATGTCAACCATTTTTTTCCAAGACTCAAAAATTCCCCAAAGATAATAGGAGGGTTAAAATACAGACAATGGGGAACACATTAGCACAGTATTGTAATATTAAAGTTGTTGCATGATAATTGCATGATAATTCAATTACACATCACTTCTATACACATTAGAATTGGGAAATAATATTTTTTTACAAATCCCAAATGAATAAAACAAGCAAAATAAACCACTACTTTATAAAAAAACGTTGTACATATATCTATATTGTAAGAATGCACAATTCATAATTTAATTATTGTTACAGGAACATCTGAATAATATATTTCTAATCTGTTTTTCGTCTCTAAGTTGGAGACATTCTGCAGAAATCCCAGCCTTCCTGTGGACGACGCTTCAGACAAGCTAGTAGAGGACTTTCTGGATCTGATATGGCCTCACAGAACCATTATTAAGAGAACCTCTACAGAACCAGTCACTCAAAACGGATCTTCATCACCTTCACTGTCCAATCAGAACGGAGTTCATACACCAGCAACCAATCAGAACGGGGCTCATACATCACAAGCCAATCAGAACGGGGCTCATATACCAGCAGCCAATCAGAACGGAGCTCATACACCAGCAGCCAATCAGAATGGAGCTCACTACAATGGGATTTCATCGCAGACAGTGTATTTAAATGGCTCCTCCTCTACAGCTGAGGCGGGTCGGCCGGTCCGGACTGCGCTGTACATGCTGGTCAGCGCCGCTGAGGGTGAGTCAATATTTATATTTCTATACAATATCAGTCAAAAATTCAGTGTTTTATCATTATTTTAAAATGTTCTGCACTTTTAGATTAACACTAAACTCATCCAAACTATGAAGAAAAACATACAGAATTATTTACTAAACATAAAAAGTGTTAAACAAACCAGAATATATTTATTTTATATTTTACATTATCCAAAAGTAGCACCTTTTGCTTAGATACAGACAGTTTTGAACATCTCTGCTGGATTTTCTCAGTCAGTTTTATGAGGTAGAGTCTCCTGGAATTCAGGCTTTCAGTTAACAGCTGTGCTGAACTCATCAAGAGTTAATTACTTGAATTTCTCGTCTCTTAATAAAGTGTTTGAGAGCATCAGTTAAAGTGAATGGTGAATATTTGAGTAATGTTCTAATCCAGGTTATGAGAAGCAAGAACTACTCAACTAAGAAAACAATTAAAAAATGATTTTAAGAAAAAAATGAAGGGCAGTTAATCTGAAAAAAAAAATTCTTAAGTTCAATCACAATTAAGACCATCAATAAAAATAAAAATAAAAATGAATGATGGAACTGGCACTCATCAGGACTGCACAGGAAAGGAAGAGCAAGAGTTTTTCTCGGTTGAACAGGATAAGTATCAGCTCCGCTGATAAGAGCAATTAGTACTTTAATACTTCACAGAGTATTTTGGTTTGTTTAACACTTTTAAGTTACTACATTATTCCTTATGTGTTCCTTCATAGTCTAATTGGGGGGCGAGTCTTAGGAAGTTTAAAGTGCCTATAGTGCCTATATTTCAATACAAATACATATATATTTGACGCCACATATCCAGTGTTGGGAGTAACGGCGTTAAAACTAACGGCGTTACTAACGGCGTTACTTTTTTTCAGTAACGAGTAATCTAACTAATTACTATGACTGTAACTATAACGCTGTTACCATTTCCGACACCCCGTTACTGCACGTTACTTTAGCCGCTCTTTTTTTTTTTTAACTTCGCTTTGCCCTGGTTAACCCCTCCTTTTTCCGGTGAACTTGAGCTTCTGGCCGCTGTGCCTGTGGTTTGGCGTGGTGAAGTGAGGCACAATTGTGACGATTTGCTGCTCTAATTAATTCAGTGATTGCCGTGGACAACCCAAGTTCCGAATTAAGGACGTTAAGCTCTTTTTAGCTGCTCCGGTTTTTGTGGTGCTGCTGCTTTCTATTTTAGAGCTCAGATTCTCTGCCCGAATCCCACCTGACCTGAGGACCGACCCGAAATCAGGCTCCTATTTTTATTTTATATAAAGCTCTGGTGTGATAATCACAATGTTGCTAAGTAACCAACTATTATTGTTCACTAAAGCGAACGAAATAGCGAAAACTGAAAGTGAAAAAACATTTGTGTTAACTGAATCTAATAACAACGGTAATTAAAAAAACATAAAAAAAAAACATAACTATCTCGAACTGTATTTTGTGTTCATAAAACTAACTAAAACAAACTGAAATTACTGATAGAATACCCTCATTTTCGTGTTTAATTTATTTATAAGCGCTGTTGTACAGCGGAGTTGTACAGCGGGCGGTGTTGTGGCGAGCGCGCGGCACCTCGTGGTCCGTTAGTTCTTGTGTAAAGCGCTCGCGCCGCAAAATACGACAAAAAAAACCACTGAGAAACTGCAGAACTATGTATGGGATTACAATATGAGCGCCAGGCAGATGAAAGAGAAACAGGAGATACAGTATGTGAGAACATTTACCTGTGAGTAGCTCATACACCAGAACAGGCAAATCTCTCTCTCTCTCTGTCTCTCTATCTTTCTCTCTCACGTTTCTTAGATTGATCTCTCTGATAAGATGTGTGAAAACTAATAAAAACTAGCAAGCCCACCCTAAAAACTTACTGAACAGAAAAAATAAAAACAAAATCAAATTAAACTATAATAAAAATGAAAAATGTAATCACGTAGCTCTGGGCGCACGTGAACGCCTCTGCGTTTGACTTGCAGCACTGTGTGTAGCTGTTCTTAAAAATCATTTAAATTAAATAATAGTTCTATGCTTTTATGTTACAGTTTTAATTAACATAATTCTGATCATATTTCGATAATTCAATCAGCCCGAAAACAGACAGTTTATGGGGCGGATCGGGTCGGGCTCATAATGACAGTTCATGGTTCGGGTTGGGTCGGGCTCATAATGACAGTTCATGGTTCGGGTTGGGTCGGGCTCGGGCAGAACGTGCACGGGCTCCGGCTGGGTCGGGTCAGATTTTTTGGGTCCGATCTAAGCTCTATTCTCTTTTGGTGAAGCTGTTATATTAATACCATTTTAACGGTCATTTGATTGTTGTTTTTGTCCATTATTTTGTTTTGTTTATATATACATATTTCCTTTGAGTGTGGCTTGGTTTGTTTAATTTCATCCCCAGACGCGTTTTTCCGTTTTTTTCGTTTTTTTCAGTATTACAAGTTTTAGTAATTTTCTTTGGTTGTGTGGAGAATTTTGTTTTGTTTTTTTGAAATTCGTTAGATTATATTTTTGTCAACATTTTGGGTTTATTTTCGTTTGTTATTTTTCTAATAATAATAGTAAACGCATAATTGATTTCCTTTTTGTTTGACGGGCGAATAATAAAAAGTAACGCTATAGTTACTTTTACTGGTAACTAATTACTTTTATAGTGGAGTAACTCCGTTAGTAACTCAGTTACTTTTTGGAGAAGTAACGAGTAACTATAACTAATTACTTTTTACGTTAAGTAACGTGCCCAACACTGCACATATCACTACAATACAATGTATTGCAATATCGATATACAGTACATTGTTCCACCCCTAATTACAACCCTTATCCCCATTAGTGTATTTTTTTCTGTATGACATAACACTAATCTAGCAGATGTTCTTTATTTATATTTATATTTATATTTATATGTTTGTGTTTATAGGACTGAAGGATGAAGGACTCATCTACCTAGAAAGCCTCTGCTCTCCAGAAGAACTCCGTGGATTAAATTATTTGGTAAGTATTTAATTCTCTAAATTAAAACACACTTTCATTAGATGTTTTTATTTTTCTGAATTCTGTGATTTTTTTTTCAATAATATCCAATTATTTCGCAAATATTTCCAATTATTATGACCTAACTGCAACTAGTGCACCAAGTAGTGCACCATGGCTGTACCAACTGCAATATGTTTGTGTATATATTTTTATAATTTATAACAGCAAAAAAAAATATATAGGATTTTATTTGCAGATTTCACCAGAATGATGATAATAGCGTATTTTTCACACTATAATGTGCACTTAAAATCCTTTAATTTTCCAAAAATCTTTAGTGCTCCTTATGTATGAATTAAGTACAGTTATAGCTATACTGTTATACAGGAGTTTCACTGAAAATTCTCCAGCACTAAGGCTGGAGCAGTATTAGCATTAGCCGCTAACTGTGCTAAGTGCAAGCTCTTTCACTGTTCTGAGACGAGTATATTGAACTGTAGCCTGCTGCTAACCCTGGCTAACGCTGCTGGAGCAGCATTAGCACTAGCCGCTAATTGCGCTAAGTGCTAGCACGTTCAGAGGAGAATATATCGTACTGTAGTCTGCGTTTTTACCATGCTAAAACAAGCTACATGGAATGAACCGCTAGCTAATATTGCCCTGGCTTACCAGAACACTCAGGGTTCTTCAATGTAGCGCTGTTGGGGGAATTTGGTTGTTGGGCTAGAGGTTAGCCGCTAATGCTAATGCTAATGCTGCCCCCAGCCTTACTGTAAATAAGCGGAAATGTTTTAATCACCCAAAAAACAATCTTTAAACAGACTTTAAAATAAAAAATTTTTATTAAGAATTACAGTTTTGTTTATTTAGCTTAGCTTTACTTTAGTTACCCCACCACCACCACCCAGTGGCGAACTGCTGAATTAGAAGGAAAACATGGCGACACCATTGTTCCTTACTTGTCTCGCATAATGTGCTTTATAATCTGGTGCACCTTACATTGTTAAAAATACGGTAGTAAAACACTCTGTTTACCTATGATTAACTCTCTTAATCTAATGCAACATAATTACATTAAACACACTGAGACCCGCTCTTTACCTGTCTTCTCAGGTGAATCTTCTGACGGACAGCGAGAAGCCCCTCCCTCGTGACAGTCTGCCAGATGTACTGCAGAGCGACGCCCAGTTCCTGAAGGTGGAGGCTCTGTTCCGATTGGGCGGAGTTACCCTGAGGAGGGAGGGGCAGCTGTGGGCGGAGGTGGAGTCAGGCACTGAATTCCTCCCAGCAGTGCTGTGTGTAGTCATTCATGGCCTCGCCTACCTGAGCCAGGATCTATAATAGATAATATATATATATATATATATATATATATATATATAGATGTATATCATTTTATATTATATAATACATTTATTTAATATCTATGTTTTATGTAATACTTTATTAAGCAGTTAAATTGCATAATAATATATCTGGCGTGCTCTGAAGGATGTGACCATTTGATATGATCCTTTATTTGCTTGTCAATATTGATAACAGCATTGATGTATTATTGATAGATGGATGGATTGGTTGGTTTGATGGATGCATTGGTGGTTTGGTATTGGTATTGGTTGGTTGCATGGAGGGATGGTTTGATGGATGGATGAATGGCTGGATGGATGGTTTGATAGGTCATTGGATGGATAGTTTGGTAGATGATTAGAGAAATAAATGGGTGTTTCATGGATGGATGGATGGATGGTTTGATGAGCAGATTAATGGATGGTTTGTTGGATGGTTGAATGGATGGTATGATCGGTGAATGGATGGACGGATGGATGATTTGATGGATGGCTGAACAGATGGTTTGATGAGTAGATGGATGGATGGTTTGTTGGATGGATGAATGGATGGTTTGATCGGTGAATGGATGGACGAATGGATGGTTTGCTGGATGACTGAATGGATGGATGGTTTGGTAGATGAATAGTTTAATTCTTTATTGAATGGATGGACATGTTTTTTTAGACTTGGATGGATGGTTTGATGGATGAATGGTTGGGTAGATGATTAGATGGATAAATGGTTAGGTGGATGAATGGGTAGATGAATGGATGGAAGAGTTGGCAGATCAATGAAGGGGTGGATGGATGGATGGATGGATGGTTTGATGGACGATTTGATTGTTGAATGGATGGATGATTTGCTAGATGAATGGTTTGATTGTTTGTTGAATGGATGGATGGATAGTTGTTTAGAATGGATGGATGGTTTGATGGATGGATGGATGGATGAATGAATGGTTAATGGGTGGATGGATGGATGGATAGTTAAATGGATGGATGGTTTGATGGATGAATTGGTGGATGGATAGATGAGTTGGTAGATGAATGATTTGATTGTTGAATGGTTGGATGGATGGATGTTTAGAATTGATGGGTAGATGGATGGATGGTTTAATGGATGGTTAGATTGTTGAAGAAAAGTTATGGATGGATGGATGAATGGATGGATGGATGGATGGATAGTTGGATGAATGAATGGTTTAATATATAATTGGGTGAATGTTTGGTTAGATGATTGGAGAGAGGGAGTAAACAGGTACAACTGATGTTGAAATAGACAGTGATAAAAAACTTCCCGGTTATGTGTATATAGAATGTAAATATTATATTTTAATTTGATTAATCAAACATTTATCTGACTTTGTATATATTTATAAACATTTAGTTTAAAGTGACAGACATATCTCATTTCAAACGTATTTTATTACAGTTAGTTTTGACATTTAAAAAAAGCCAGTTCTCAAACTACAACTACATCAAATCTACGTGACAGTATTTAATTCATTGTATCCAGATGTTCTGATTGGTTGTTTATTGTATGCAAATGTGTGAATGATTAGCCACTGCCTTATATATATATATATTTATGTTTTGTGTTCTGTATTGTATAATGATATGTAATGTTAATGATGCTGTGCTGCTTTAATAGTAAATAGTAATATAGTAAAATATGTATTAACTTAGCATGTACTATTGAAAAGCTAATATCAGAAAATACATTTATTAAATATGTTTTTAATATATATGTATAGTGCTTATAATGTTGAGATGTTCTCATACCCAGTCAGGAGTTGGTCTACTGCAACAGTCATTGGTGTAGGACCTTCATCTATTGTTGATAAAAGTTAATCAGCTGTGTTTATTCCTCTTGATTATGAAGTTTATTTTAAATTCTGTTACTTTTACTGTTCTTTCTTTTACATATGGATTAAAATATTAATATTGTGCATGTACTTTTTGTTATTGTATGCTATTTTTCCTATTTTTCTATTAATACATGTTATTAAAAACACTATTTTAATAGAAGTGCATTCAGAATATCCGTGTTTAAATAACTATGGCTAAATAAACAGCAGAATGAGAAAGAGAATTAAATATGTCAGATACTGTTGCAATGGTGAAAACTATACCCTGCCTATTACTACAAACATACTGTGAAGCACGGTGGTGGCAGCATCATGTTGTGGAGATGCTTCTCAAGTGGAAGCAGATGTCAGTGCAGAGAGGAAAAATTTCTAGCGCAGAAAAATGGGGAAAAGAGTCTAAAAGCGGAGAGAGTGCGCATTTCTAGCGCAGAAAAACAAGCCAAAGAGTCTAAAAGTGGAGAGAGTGTGCATTTCTAGCGCAGAAAAACGGGCCAAAGAGTCTAAAAGTGGAGAGGGTGCGCATTTCTAGCGCAGAAAAACGGGCCAAAGAGTCTAAAAGCGGAGAGGGTGCGCATTTCTAGCGCAGAAAAACGGGCCAAAGAGTCTAAAAGTGGAGAGGGTGCGCATTTCTAGCGCAGAAAAACGGGCCAAAGAGTCTAAAAGCGGAGAGAGTGCGCATTTCTAGTGCAGAAAAACGGGGCAGAGAGTCTAAAAGCGGAGAGGGTGCGCATTTCTAGCGCAGAAAAACGGGCCAAAGAGTCTAAAAGCGGAGAGGGTGTGCATTTCTAGCGCAGAAAAACGGGCCAAAGAGTCTAAAAGTGGAGAGGGTGCGCATTTCTAGCGCAGAAAAACGGGCCAAAGAGTCTAAAAGTGGAGAGGGTGCGCATTTCTAGCGCAGAAAAACGGGCCAAAGAGTCTAAAAGTGGAGAGGGTGCGCATTTGGTGAAAATGGTAAAATGGTGTGTAAATGAAATAATCAGGAAAATGTATTATTTAAAGTGGTATATTTCATTATTTATTATTACAGAGTCTGTGGCCCATGACTTCAAATATATTTCTCCTTCTGGCCCCCAACAAAAAAAGTTTGGACACCCCTGGTTTAGATGATTTTGCTCTGCAACTCGAAGTTTGAGCCCCAGCCAAAGTTTTTTTATGGGATTAAGGTCCGCAGAATGGCTAACCCACTCCGGAATTTTAATATGCTTCTTCTTCAGCTACTCTGCCTCACCTGACGACATCTAATCCCCACAACCCTTCTTTAAATCATTAAGGAGTTCACTGGCAAACTTTAGACAGGCTGCACACGAGCCATCTTATGTTAAAGTGTGTTACTAATGGTTTTCTTGGTGATTGTGCTCCCAGCTTCCTTGAGATCATTAACCACCTCCTCCATGTAATTCTGGGCTGACACTTCACCTTTCTCAGAATTATCCTGAACCCACAAGGTGAGCTTTTGCATGGAGAGCTCCAGAGCGAGGGCAATTAACTGTTTTTCAGTGGTCTCCTTCTCTCCAAGCTTCTTTTTGATGGTCTTGTACCATTTTTTTTGGACTATAAGGTGCACTATCAATGAATGTCTAGTTTCTGGTCTATTTGGGTGTCGCTGTGTTTTAATGGAAGCTGGGGAAAGTAAACAGTAAACTGTGATTCTTAAAAAACATTTTCTTTTAAAGTCAAACAAACAGATGTTAATCTACACAGATTTCTCTCCTGAAAACTGTTTATTTGGGTGAGTAAAGTGCTTCCGTTTATTTACAGTAAGATTAGATTTCCAATATTTTATTTAAGGATGAGTTTTCACTGAAGTTTCTCCAGCACTAAGGCTGGGTGCAGCAGCATTAGCATTAGCTTCCAACAGCGGTGCTAACGGGACATAAATGCGGCCTGATAGCGCTAGACTGAGGAACCCTGAGTGTTCTGGTAAACCAGGGTGCTATCAGCTAGCGTTTTTTTCCCATTTAGCTTTATTTTTAAAACGGTAAACACGCAGACTACAGTCCAATATACTCACCTCTAACTGAAAGAGTGAAAGAGCTAGCCCTACGGTTAGCGGCTAATGCTAATACTGCTGCAACCAGCCTTAGTGCTGGAGAAACTTCAGTGAAAACTCACCCTTATATAAGATATTGGAAATCTAATCTTACTGTAAATAAACGGAAGCACTTTACTCACCCAAATAAACAGTTTTCAGGAGAGAAATCTGTGTAGATTAACATCCAGCACTTGTTTGACTTTAAAAGAAAATGTTTTTTAAGAATCACAGTTTACTGTTTACTTTCCCCAGCTGGAGAAACTTCACTTGACTGGGAGAATTCATACATAAGGAGCACCGGATTATAAAAAAATACAGTAGTTCATTCCAGGCTTGGGCAGATCGACAGTTCTTGTCCCTGATGTCATTTGTTAACTGATAGATTTTTGGAGAGTTTTGAATGGAAGAGACTGATTCTGGAAAGTGGATGAGCCAGCAGACTTCTTCTGAGAGAGGGATCTGTACCTACTGTCCATGGTGAGTCAGCAGATGAGGGAGAGTTTTGTGCTTCTACCTCAGTTAAGCATGAATGTTTAGCTGATTTGCATAAAAGTCACTGATTCTGTGTTAGTAGAAGATCAAATGCGTACTTTACTTTAAGTTGATTAAATACAAATTCATTTATAATTTAACTTAATGTTTGTTTTCTGTAATTTTAGATATTCTGTTTAAGTCTATATAGAAATTATACACTGTTTGTGACATTGTTATGGGTTTAAATAATCAATGAATTATTTTCCCTACTTTAAATAACACACAGCCTCCTCTGAAACCACTGGTAAAAAAAGGGTAAAATCTTCAGTAAGTTTATTGCGTTTCCTCTGGGGTGATTTTGACACAGTGTGGGACTCTGGAAACACTGGAAAAACTGACCAGTCTTGCTTAACACACGACCATACGACTCTGCTGAGGCAGCGTTTATGACACACAGTGTAAAACACAGCTAGTTTTTACTACAGATACAGAACAGCCTTTAGAGCTGAACACATCTTTAAAAAACAGACAAAAAATGCATTTTTAACTCAACATAAAGAAAATATAAGACAGGCTGATTATAAAGACAGAACACATTTTGCACATTGGGTTCACAATACACTTATATTAAGGATATGTGGCAGAGATATGATATATGTGGTGGAAAAGCAGTAAAAACACTGAGGTTTTGTAAACAGATTCTTTATATCAGGATCTAAACGCTTTAATACACAGTTTTACACTTAGTGTGCAGGTCGGGACTTTGGCTAAGAGCTGGTCTCTTCACTTCTGAGAACAAAAACATGGAGATTTGAGCCTCGTCCACACGTATCTGGATATTTATCCGTTTTTCATACTATTTACATACTAAGTAGTGTACTATCAAAGTCAGAAAGTTATAACATCCAATTCTAAACAGAGCGTTATATTAAAGTCCTTATATAAGAGCCATTACACAAGACCAGTGTCCCATCTCTGTGAATTGGAAGAGGAAACATACAGGAAAATTAATGTCTCATTACTGTTTTGCACAGTTCATTTTATTTGGCTCAAAAATGTGCAAAAAATCAGATTGCTGGGTTTGTTCTGGCTGCTGCACTTGCGCAGATCTCCACGTCACCCTCCCCCACCCTCAGCACAACCAGCAAGCTCTGTCCATTATGGGGAAGTGTGTTACTAATGGTTTTCTTCGTGACTGTGCTCCCAGCTCCCTTGAGATCATTAACAAACACCTCCCATGTAATTCCTTATCCCACAAGGTTATCTTTTGCATAGAGCTCTAAAAGGGGAGATGATAAAATACCGCAAAATAAAGGTCAAAGTACTGATTCTGAAAAATTTCTCTACATCACTAATAAAATCTGATAATCTGATTTAATCTTATAATCTGATTCAGTGAACAGTTTGTAGCCTTTGGCTCAAAAATGCATCAAAAAATCTGATTTTTTATTTGTTCTGGCTACTGTGCTTGCACAGGTCTCCATATCACCCTCATTCACTCTTGGCACAACCAGCAAGCTTAGTGAGTTACTAATGGTTTTCTTGGTGACTGTGCTCCCAGCTTCCTTGAGATCATTAACAAATTCCTCCCATGTAATGCTGGACTGACACTTTACCTTTCTCAAAAATCATCCTGACCCCATGAGGTCAGTTTTTGCATGGAGCTCTGAATGGAAAATGGAAGTCTAACTTATTCAGAAACATTTTTAATCCATTGACAAAATCTGATAAAAAATAGTGAACAATTAATAGTGTAAAGTATATTCTATTTTCATTCGACATTCAGCTTTTTTATATGTATAGGAGATTAGTTGATTACTAGATCAGAACTTTGGACAATACAGAGCTGGATGAGCCAACAGACTTTGTTTGAGGGAGGGATCTGTATCTACTGTCTGTGGTAGGTCAGCAGATGAAGGAGATGTAATAATGTTTTGTGGTTCTATCACAGTTAAGCAAAAACTAGCTTGTTTGTGTTTTTGCCTTTTAGCACAAGCTAACGCTAATGTGTGGTAAACAGTTAGCATAAACATGGGGCGTGGCTAGCAACAGCTGATTTGCATAAAAGTGACAGAGACTAAAACTTGTAAGAACAGAGCTTGTGTTGTGTATAGAATGTAAATCTATTCTTAGTCGTGTAAAAATAGGTATAATATATCTTTGATCTTTAATATATCCAAATACATGTGGGCGGGGCCTAAAACACAACCACAGTGTTCTAGTAGAGCCCTTTTCGTCATCATCTAGAATTTGCCAGACGCCACAGTACAATCCTACTCTGATTACAAATCAATTAAAAAGGTGTGAACAAACACAAAAACAGCCAAACAAACAAAGAAACAAAGAAACAAGTAAAACAACGACCAAAATGAACAACTGCACATTAAAAAAAAGACCAATTAACCAATAAATTACAAACACAGCCTCTGCATCTTCACACCCGGGTCTTTTCTCTCTTTTATAACGATGGAACGAATAGAAAGTTATCCTTGAAAATGTTCAAATATCAAAATAAATAGGTCCTCTTCCCTTTGAGTTCCAGTAGAAAAAATTGCATCGCGTGCACGGAGAGAGTGGGCGGGGCTTAAGGGAAGCTGGAAAGAGGATGTGGCTCTCACACAGTTGGTCGGTCAGAACGGATTACTTCCTTCAGCCCCGCCCACATCACGTCTGTGCCAACACACACACACAGTCGTACTCTGAAAGCTGGAGCCGGTTCAGTAGACCCAGTTGACGGGAACCCACTGCGGTTCTGAGAACAGTTTGTCCAGTCTGGCCTGTAGCGTCTCAAACGCAGCGTCCAGGTTATTATTGACGATGGTCAGATCAAAGTAGTGATTATAAGCTCTCTGGATACGAGCGCTCTCATCCACCGTCTTCTTCAGATCCACATCCTGAGAGACAGCAAACATACAGAACAGTTACACACATACAGTACAATATAGAACCAGCTTTACCACAGTTAGTTCCGACCCTGCGATGATGTGATTGGCTGAGAGGCGTTGCGTGAGTACCGTTATCAGCCGGTAACGCACTGTGACCGAAGCTCTCCATGTATTAATCTGCTACATACAGATTTTGCAGGGTCACTATTTTGCAAAACTGCAACTAGATTCTTTCTGAGATTATTTTATATAACTTGATTTATAACCACCTACCAACACCTTAGCAACCATTTAGCAACACCATAGCAACACCTTAGCAACCACTTAGCAAAACCTTGGAAACAATATAGCAACCACCACGGATACTATAGCAACACCTTAGCAACCACTTAGCAACACCTTGGAATCAATATAGCAACCATCACAGATTCCAAAGCAACACCTTAGTAACCACCTAGTAACACATCAGCAACCACTTAGCAACCACCATGGATACCATAGCAAACACCTTAGCAACCACTTAGCAACACCTTGGAAACAATATAGCAACCACCTAGCAACCACCACAGACACCATAGCAACACCATGGAAACCACTTAGCAACAATTTAGCAACCACCACGAATACCATAGCAACACCTTAGCAACAACTTAGCTACCACCACAGATACCATAGCAACAGCCTAGCAACACCTTCGCAACCCCTACAGACACCACAGCAACACCTTAGCAACCACTGGATACCATAGCAATATCATAGCAACCACCACAGATAACATAGCAACACCCTAGCAATCCCTTAGCAATACCTAGAAAAAATATAGCAAACACCGCAGATACCACATAACACCTTAGCAATCACCTAGCAACACCTTAGCAACCACCTTATCAATCGCTAAGCAACACCACAGTAAACTGTGGGAGCTATTTTAGCTGCACCACCTTCAGGAAATGCACTTTTCTGATGATTTATTTTATTACTATAAAAGGGAAAACACGTTAAACAGACTCTCTCGCTCAGTTTTTTAGGAAGTGATCTGAACGTACCGTCAGCTGTTTAGTGGTGATTCCAGCATCTACTACAGCTTTGTGCATCTCCTTCAGAGTATCAAACTCAGGAGCAGCGACGAAAACCACGTACGGCATAAACTCTGCTGTTCTCAGAACCTTCAGAGCCTGGAGAGAAAACCAGAAACAGAACATTAAAAACTAGAAATTTATTACACAGATTCACGTATTATTAAACACTAATTCAAAAAAATAAAAAAAACTAACAAATGTTATTAGGTTTGGATGGATTTGAGCTGCTCGGTCATGGAAACTCTCTATATTCCATGAGTCTCTACAACAAAAGGACACAAAATTACGTAACACGCTGCTCTTTAATAAGCTTTCAGAGACTACATTTGGGTAGTGTACCTCTTGGTGAGAGATTGAGTTAACTGCTAGACACTTTGCCCAGTTGACAGTCTGTGAAACTAGTGCATTATTGGATTGGGGGAGACAGGGTGGTTATTTCAACTGATTGTTCATTATCTAAATCAGGGGTGTCCAAACTTTTTTTTGGGGGGGCCTGAAGGAGAAATATATTTGAAGTCACGGGCCACAGACTCTGTAATAAAACAAATAATGAAATATACCACTTTAAATAATACATTTTCCTGATTACTTTCATTTACACACCATTTTACTCCACTTACTATCTTTATCTTTGACAGTGTTGTGTAAACTAAGATTTTTCAAATTGAGGTTTAATTTCATGATGTCTCTTAATATTAAACTCCTTAATTACGGCAACTTTTAGACTCTTTGGCCCGTTTTTCTGAGCTAGAAATGCGAACTCTCTCCGCTTTTAGACTCTTTGTCCCGTTTTTCTGCGCTAGAAATGCGCACTCTCCAGTTTTAGACTCTTTGGCCCGTTTCTGACACCTAGCGTTCAAACTTTGAATCTCACATTATAAAAACCTGCTTAACAGCGGGCCAACTTTCATTCTATTTCTAAAATACCTCACGGGCCGCTCCAAAAAAGGAAACAGGCCACAAATGGCCCGCGGGGCGTAGTTTGGACACCCCTGGTCTAGACTGTCTACCAACAAGTCATCAGCTCCTTTGTTTGCTATAATGTCGCAAACAAGAAAAACAGATCATATCGTATTTAGAAACTAGTCTAAGTTTAAGTTTTAGGTTTGGGATCCAACAAGGGTTGTGTTTGAGTATGGAGGTCAAACTTCTTGTTCTGGTTCGCAAACCTAATTTTTAATTTACTTATTTTTTTCTAATCTACTTTTTTCCAATTTTCTCCCCAATTTGCAAGGCTAATTATTCAACCCACTCATCAGGACTTCCCCTATCACTACTGATGACCCGTCACCAGGAGGATGAAGACTAGAAGCACACGTCTCCTCCGATACATGTGAAGTCAGACTCCGTTTTTTTTTTAACTGCTGCTGATGCTGTAGCATTGCCGAGTAGCGCTATCACAGCGCTAACGCTCGGAGGAAAGCAGCGCAGCGACTCGGTTCTGATACATCAGCTCACAGACGCAGCCTTGTGCTGATCTACATCACCCTAGGAGTGATGAGGGGAAAGAGAGAGTGCCATCTACTGTACTGTACCCACCCAGAGAGAGAGAGCAAGGACTATTGTGTCAAGCTGCATGACCAGGATTTGAACCGGCGATCTCCTGATCTCAGTAGCAGCACTTTAGACTGCTGGAGCACTCAAAGCCCCCCTGTATGATGTGACGTTTTGAGGGTTCCAAATTGGTTGTTTAAAATTGGTGTAAATGAAGCAAGACTATCTTCTGTTGTAGAAAGTTCTCCAGCTTTTACACTCTTCAAGAATTTTCTCCATCATCTGTTGTGTTTTTTAAAGTTCTTTTCCTGTAATTTTATAAAGTGAACTGTCAGCATTTGAAGGTTCTTATTGGGAAATGTTGGGTCAATGTGAGAGGAACCGAAACTCAAAAGCAGAACATATTAGTAAAACTACTGCAGTAATCAGAGGAAATATCAGAGAAAAGATATTCAGTGGAGTTAAAGAGCCAACAAACCGTAAATCATATTATTTTTCATTAAAGTTGATGTCTGTAAGTTTTGGTATTTGGGGGATTTAGCTCCCTCTCTGGTGAGAATGGGTAATTGCAGCGAGCATGCGGAAGAATCATTTTAAACTGGGAGGGTGTGATGCGAATCCGTGTATCATTCGTTCATTTGATATTCAATTGAGAATCAAAATCGGAAAATTAAAAAACCAATTCGTTTTTTCGTTTTTTCGTTTTTGAATATAATACCAAAAAACGAATAACGGCTTGTATTTTGTATTTTTATTTGGTTATCCAAACAAAAATTGGAAATTTAAAAAACGGACCAGGAGCCGAATTTGATTTTGATTTTGAACTTGACCCATTTGTGTGCCCCGGAAGTTACTGATTTGTTTATTCTTGGTGGGTTTCTGTTGCGCGGGAGTTCACTGCAGTGTTATCTACACAGTCTGTATTGCTGTAGGCTTTGGATGGAGTTGAGGATGGAGAGTTTTATCTTGTTCAGAGGAACTAAACGCGTTGCAGTGAAAGAAGACGATATGACAACAGAAAATACATGTCTTTTTCGGTTAAGGTCGTGTTGAACACAGAACCTTCTAACACTCATTGCAGAACATCGCTGGATCCCCATTTGCTGCAACGTGCACGAAATCTCTTCATGCGTCTTACCACCTTGAACTTGACCCATTTGTGTGCCCCGGAAGTTACTGATTTGTTTATTCTTGGTGGGTTTCTGTTGCGCGGGAGTTCACTGCAGTGTTATCTACACAGTCTGTATTGCTGTAGGCAGCATGGCCGGACTGGAACCACATTCTGGCCTAATTAAAGATCTTTTTGAAGGTGGTAAGATGCATGAAGAGATTTCGTGCACGTTGCAGCAAATGGGGATCCAGCGATGTTCTGCAATGAGTGTTAGAAGGTTCTGTGTTCAACACGACCTTAACCGAAAAAGACATGTATTTTCTGTTGTCATATCGTCTTCTTTCACTGCAACGCGTTTAGTTCCTCTGAACAAGATAAAACTCTCCATCCTCAACTCCATCCAAAGCCTACAGCAATACAGACTGTGTAGATAACACTGCAGTGAACTCCCGCGCAACAGAAACCCACCAAGAATAAACAAATCAGTAACTTCCGGGGCACACAAATGGGTCAAGTTCAAAATCAAAATCAAATTCGGCTCCTGGTCCGTTTTTTAAATTTCCAATTTTTGTTTGGATAACCAAATAAAAATACAAAATACAAGCCGTTATTCGTTTTTTGGTATTATATTCAAAAACGAAAAAACGAAAAAACGAATTGGTTTTTTAATTTTCCGATTTTGATTCTCAATTGAATATCAAATGAACGAATGATACACGGATTGATGCGGTCTCCTTTCAGTGCGGATGAATCTGATTCCAGGTTATGTTCAGTCAGAGAGAGAGAGAGAGAGAGAGAGCTCAGTCAGAAGCTTCACTCCTTCGTTTCTTTGGTTTTACTATGAGTGAATGGAGGAGCTACTGAGCTCTGAGTTTCCTCTTCTGAAGTCCCCATTGCTCCACCAGCCGCTAGCGTTCAGTAAAACTGAGCCGGATCCTCTTTTAGAGGCTGTACGTGTGACTTAAGTACGTAAAGACGCGTGACGTGGCCAGAAGAAGAACTCCTGCGAAAAGAGACTCGACGCCCCAGTTTTTAGAATGAATGTGAAATTTTGCTGCTGCAGCTCAGCCAATCAGCTCTCCCTTCTGCTCTGCCTCTAAACCCATACATCACCCAGTGCCCCTAAACCCAAACTACTCCCCTCATATTTTAGCATTTTTCAGATTTGAGCTGAGGGTTAAATCAGCTAAAATCAGAGAGTTTAATACCTTTTAAGCGTGAGATTATCTATTTCATTAAATTTGATAAATTGATTAAATATAAGTCTAATATAAGTCCAGATGTAAATATTACAACAGCAGAAAACTACACAATGACAGAAGCTACACACTGTTTTACTGGGGTGTAATGATTCATAAAAGTCACAAAAATATTCACACTCTAGAGGGAACTTTCTATGGAGTGTTTAAGCAAAATCATATTTTTTTTAATACTGAAAAATACTACTTATTTTTTTTTCTCAATAACAACAATATCAACTGGTTTAATAGCTTAGATATAATTTTAAAGCTTGAAATTTTAAAGCTAGTTATTATAAGTCAGTCAGCTTTTAATTCTTTTCTTAAATACTGGTATTATGATTATTATTTTTTTTTTTAATTAATTATTTTTTTGGAGGAGGGAGCGGATATTTTTCAAGGCGGAGTAATACATGGAGAGCATCGGTTACAGTGCATTACCGGCTGATAATGTCACTCATAAAATGCCTCTCAGCCAATCACATTGCAGGGTCGGAGCTAACTGTGGTATAATATGAAATAATGATGTTGTTAAATGTGTATTTTTCCTGTTATTTATATAAATAAATAAATAAAATATATCAATTCAAATTTTGAAAAAAAACAAGATAAAATAAACTAAAAAATAAATAAATAAATAAATAATCTAGATATACCAAAAATCTAATTTAGGCTGAAAGTATGATTATAGCATTATATTTCTGGACTAGATCAGCTAATGTCTGAGGGTAAAGAGACGCACCTGAGGATTCACATCCAGGATGCAGGTGCGTCCGTTTTTGACCACCTGGTGGATGGACTCGATCTTGGTGCCGTACAGATTGCCGTCGTACTCGCCGTGCTCCAGATAACGCCCCGCCTTAATATCCATCTCCATCTCCATCCGAGACACGAACTGATACGTCTGACCATCCTGCTCATCGTCCCTCGGCCGCCGAGACGTGACTGAGACACACAAACACAATATATTTTAGATTTTTAATCATTTATACATTTATTTTACTCAGAAATCGCTAAAATCTGTCTTTTCTACTCTTTACATTTTATTAAAAACAGTCTCGTTACTCCTATTTCATTTTAGCTCGTTTTCATTCCGGCTTCTCATCGTTCAATAAAACCCCTATCCAGATAAATCTCTCCATCCAGATAGAGTGAATCTGATTGTGATTGGATGTAGAGAAGTATAAACATATACCATTCCCACTCCCTATTGGTTTATACTGTGATCCATCATCACACCTGGAGACTCAAGAGAACTCCAGACTAACTCCAGTCCAACTAAACTTCTTTAATATATTTACATTCTACTAAGTAAAATACATTAATTTATAATCAGCATATATGCAGCTGAAACACTAGAGAACAGCCTAGAGCAAAATCCCAAATTATATAATCAACATTTTAATATTTTAACATGGCTTTTAGTAAAATGAGATGGGGGGGGGGGTTCTTAATGGTTATATATTTTTCCTCTTACATTACTTTTTACTTTTATACTTTAAGGGCCGTTCCACCCAATGGGAGCCATTTGCTTGTTGTAACTCTTTAAATTAAATTAAACCTATTTTTCTAATCTAAAAACACATATAAACTATTAAAAACATGTACTGGTCAAACTCAGCAGCAGCTTTACTCAAGGTTTCGAATTTGAAGATTAAAGAAGGTTATAAAAGTCATGTGACATCATTTAAAAATCATGTTTAAAAGCAGCTCAACTAATTCCTTTGATTTATTCTCAAGAAAGACTTTAACTTCTTTTTTTTACCTTTAAAAATGGTTGATTTATTGATTTATAACAAGTCACACAACAATGCAATAAAAATGGCATCTCTGAAAGATTTTAATATATTTAAAAGTTAATTATAGTTAATTATATTTCATGGTAAAGTTCAGAAGTGGAAAGTAATGAATCACATTTACTAAAGTTACTGTAATTGAGTAGATTTTATGAGTAATTTGTAATTTCTAAACTAGTTTTTAAACTAGGTAATTTTACATTTACTCAAGTACATTTTGATACAAGTAATTTACTTTGCTACATTACAAAACTCCCCATTACTGAGTAAAAAAAATGCTGGGGAAAAAAAACAATTGTTTGAATTTAAAAATAATTGGCTGTCAGCTTTCAAAACTTCCACATCAAACCTGAGACAACATGTGGTGTAAGTACTTTTATCATTAAACAATCTACTTAAATGTTAACAAAAAATAATAAGGACCTGTAAATCTATAAAATTACAGTTTATAGTCACCTATATTACCATAACTTTTTAATAGTAAAGAAAAAAAATGGATCATAGAAACCTATACCACTTGTTTTATGGTTTGGTCTGAACAAATACTACCTAAAACGTCCAAATTATTATGTGCAATAATAGTTCTTTAAAAACGATTTAATTTATGATTTGTTTTGTTTTGATTTGTTATTTTTTACATCAAATAATTAAAAGTAACTATGCAACTTTTACTCAAAGTACATTTTAAATTGAGTACTTTTTGACTTTTACTCGAGTAGATTTTTAGATGGGTACTTTTACTTAATTACAATTTTTCAGTACTTTTTCCACCTCTGGTAAAGTTTATAGTTAGAGAGCGGGGAAGCAGGTAACAAATTATTAAATTAATTTTTTATTAATGTTTTTTAATTACATATCTTACTTTTGTAATTAGGTTAATGTACAATACACTACGCTTAATAATAAAATGTATTTTAAAATGATTTTGTGTGCACATTTATACATGTAATTTCTTTGGGACAGAAATGGCAACGATTTGGCAGAATATGCTTTTAAGTAGTTTTGAAAGCAGTACTTTTTTAAACACTTTTATTTAAAGAGTAAAAAGCTTGAGTTGATACTTTTTCAACTTCTACAGAAGTATTTTAAACCCTAGTATCTATACTTCTACCTACAGAGAAATGAATGGAGATGCTTTTATGTTTTCTTTAAACTTATATTTATTTTGACCACTTTCCATTTGGGGGCGCTGCAGGTTTAAAGGTAATTGTAATGCAGCAGGTAGAGCAATATTTTATATAACACGCTGAAATTGAGTTACTGGAGTGTATTTAGAGGGAAAATTAAAGATTTTGTCTGACTATCTGCAGACAAAAGAACAATAAATAGATTTGTTTATGCCATTTTTTTATTTATGGATGGAGCATTGAAGAATCTAGAGTTTTTCTGAGTAAAGACCCACAGTATTAATATAAAAAAAATAAAATCTGCAATCAGAATTTATTATAAAAAAAAGGTATACTTGTAAATTCAAAACAGAAAATAGAAATATTAAATATATATATTTTAAAGATATTTGGTTACTTTATTAGTCTTTGCAGTTATTCGAAAATTATTTGTGTTAGATTTTGTGAGTCTTTGCTTTAATTTTTTTTATTTGTGGATTTTCTGTGGATTTTTCTTCAATCTCTAATTTGCCCCGTTTCATTTTTTTTCATTTTGATTGCACAAATTTTACTCCATTAAATTCTCCTTACTAATTCTACATACATTTTTTTTACTGTATTCAAAATACTCTCAAACACACACAGCATGTAAAAAATCCAACATTTTATTCATTTTTTAAAAACCTTTTTATTTATTTTTTTTAAATACTTTCAAAACATCTAAACATCTTTCTACATAAGCTTTAATCACTCTGCACATTTTCTGCATATTTACGCTATCACTAGAGTTTGGAATTGTATCCGCCTATAATCTGATCATTACTCTCCGGCAAAGAACAGATGAGTGACAGGACAGGGGGCCAATCAGATTTCAGCTGGGACCAATGCCACTGTAGCCCCGCCCCTAAAACACCACTGGGACGGAGGTATGGTACTAATGAACTGCCGCTAATCAGAGTCAAACGCCACTACCGCAACTCAACCTCTCATTATATTGCGGCTTAGTTTACGTTTATTTGTTTGTTTTGTTTATAGTCACTACAAGTTTAGGTTAAAATACTGACTGAGTTATAGTTTATAGTTTACTGAAGTGGAGCTGCTGCTTTTAATTGGATGCTAAATGTATGGGGTGGAGGCAATTGGAGACGGTTGGAGGCTTCTAGACACTACTGAGGACTGTTGGAGGCTACTGGAGATTACTGGAGAGGCTGTTGGAGACTACTGGAGAGACTGTTGGAGACTACTGGAGAGACTGTTGGAGGCTACTAAAGACTGTTGGAGGCTACTGGAGACTGTTGGTGGCTGTTGGAGACTCTTGGAGGCTATTGGAGACTGTTGGAGACTACTGGAGACTGATGGAGGCTACTGGAGACTGATGGAGGCTACTGGAAGCTGTTGGAGGCTACTGGAGCATGTTGGAGGCTAATAGGGACTATTGGAGCCTACTAGAGGCTACTGGAAGCTGTTAGAGACTACTGGAGACTGATGGAGGCTACTGGAGACAGTTGAAGACTGCGGTGGACTGACTGATCGATGGACACTGAGGTATGATAACGCTACCTTAAAAACAGACAATAGCCATTTAAATATCAAAAAAGTCAGTAAATCCAGTGTGCATTGGTTGGGTTTAAAGATTTTTGCGTATGTGTAATATAAGTTAGTCTTTAACTGGGTCTTCCTAATTGAAAGTTCAGAGTTTGAAAATAAATTGTGATTTAGCTGTGTGTGGACCCACTGTGGTTTAATTTCAGGGTAATGATAATAATGCTCAAAGTAGGGGACGAAATAAATGAGGGCAATGCCCTAAAAAAATCATTATTTTGTAATTATATTCAATTATCTTCTGTTAAATTTTACCAGATAATGGAGTATGCAGCTGTGGGAGGAATGTTTGACATAAATATGTAAAAATGTCTTATCTGCTTGCTAAAAAAAGATGTTTAAAATAAATGTAACACACAATATTAAATGAGAGAGGCTGAGGAGGGTGTTAGAGAAAAAAGGACACGTTCAGTATGTAAACGTTAAACGTTAAATACAAGCATTAAACATCTTTTATAGAATTATTGCTCCAGGAGTGTTCTAAGCATAAGGTCATCCAAAAGCAGTGTGTAAGACTGGTGGAGGAGAACATGATGCCAAGACGCATGAAAAAATGTGATTAAAATTAGCTGTGTTTATTCTATTAAACATTGATTTCTGTACTATTAATATATTAGTATTGTTGTTTTAAATGAATATGAACTTGTTTTCTTTGCATTACTTCTGGTTTGAAAGCTCTGCATCTTTTTTGTTATTTCAGACATTTTTCATTTTCTGCAAAAAAATGATATTTTTATTTGGAATTTGGAAGAAATGTTGTCAGTGGATTATAAAATAAGACAACAATGTTTATTTTGCCCAAATATATACCTATAAATAATTTTAAAACTTGCACTATAGTGTACTCTATAGAATGTACACTACATACTTATACACAGTATTTTGTCCAATGAAAAACAAGTATTTCCAAAACTGCAACTTTACAGGGAAAGAAAAAAACCCTAAACTTTCAGTGGAAGTCAATGCCAAAAGAGTTTATTTCAGGTAATTTTGAAGAGTTTCTATTGGTCCGTTTATCAATAAATTTTAGCACAGTGTAAGGGACAGTTTATCTGTTCAAATTATGTAGTATACAAAAAATCGGCAAAAATGGTGTGTGTGTGTGTGTGTGTGTGTGTGTGTGTGTGTGTGTGTGTGTGTGTGTGTGTGTGTACTCACATGGTACCGTGGTTCCGTAGCGGGTGGGTTGCATCACCATCAGCCGGTTCTTCAGGCTGCGCCGCCCGACTCCCTGTGCTCCAATCAGAACCAGCGTTTTCCTCTGGAACGGGGGCATACACGCCACCTCCTCATAGATCTGCAGCTCATGCCTGTCAAACTCTGCACTCCAGCAGCCAGACACACACACACACACACACACACACACTCAGTAACACAGCCAGATTACGCCCAGGTGAGGTCATGACTGGAGATCAGAAGCTCAGGTGACTCACCTGCATTCTTAGCTGTGAGGTACATCATCTTCTTCTTCTTCTTACCACTGACCGTCCCACACAGGATCCCTGACAACCAATCAAACAACAGAGTTCAGTGATTTCACCATCTGACCACCAGAGGGCACTACAGGAGTTTACACTCTACACACAACCCCGACAGGTCTTTATTACCTGCATCAGGTGTGTTAAATATAAGGGTGCAGGTAACCTCTGCAGGGTGTTGAACATGGTAATATGATATGACCATATATATCATAACAATTAAGCATATACTTAAATATTATGAGTTTCTTTGATTTTACCAAATTGAAAACCTCTGGAATATAATCAAGAGGAAGATGGATGATCACAAACCATCAAACCACCAAACTGAACTGCTTGAATTTTTGCACCAGGAGTAAAGCAGCATAAAGTTATCCAAAAGCAGTGTGAAAGACTGGTAGAGGAGAACATGATGCCAAGATGCATGAATTAAAACTGTGATTAAAAACCAACCAGGGTTATTCCAGCAAATATTGATTATTTCTGAACTCTTAAAACTTAAAAAAAAAATTACATTCCAAATATTAACCTTTTTTTTTCTTTGCATTATTTGAGGTTTGAAAGTTCTGCATATTTTTTGTTATTTCAGACGTTTCTCATTTTCTGTAAATAAATGCTCTAAATGAGAATATTTTTATTTGTAATTTGGGAGAAATGTTGTCTGTAGTTTATAGAACAAAACAACAATGTTCATTTTACTCAAACATAAACCTATAAATAGCAAAATCAGAGAAACTGATTCAGAAAAGTGCTCTCTTCATTTTTTCCACAGCTGTATGTTGTAAACTTAGAGTACCAGTCTAAAGTTTGGACACACCTTAACTTAAATTCAGTGTTTGTTCATTATTTTGAAATGTTCTGTATTGTAGATTAATACTAATCTCAGCCAAACTATGAAGAAAACATATGGAATTACTTACTAAACAAAAAAAATGTTAAAAACAAACCAGAATATGTTTTATATCTTTCTTAGATACAGACAGTTTTGTACATCTCTGCTGGATTTTCTCAGTCAGCTTTATGAGGTAGAGTCCCCTGGAATTCAGGCTTTCAGTTAACAGCTGTGCTGAACTCATCAAGAGTTAATTACTGGAATTTCTTGTCTCCTTAATACCTGACTGGTAGAATTCATACATAAAGAGCACCAGATTATAAGAAACACTGATGATTTTGGGAAAAATTTAAGGATTTTAAGTGCACCTTAACCATAAAAATATGGTAGCTAAACTTTGCCTTCATTAGAAGCATTCATCACAAACATTTGAACATTTAGTGCATATCACAGTTCATATAATCGTAATTTCTTAACATCGTAACGCACCTGTTCCATCCCAGTCCTTTGGAACGAAAGCTTTCCTCTTCTCCTCCAGAAACTGACTGGGAATAAGTCCTGTAGCTCCTCCCACTGTATGACACGCCTGTCAATCACACAATCATCAATCAGTCCAGTCTGAACCAGCAGATTTAAATACATGCAGTAAAACCAGGCAGTAAAATCTGACCTGCCACCAGTTCGGATCTTCTCTATTCACGATCTGCAGAATATCTCCTCTCTGGAAGCCAAGCCCCGCCTCCCTGCACGGGATCAGATTGTCATTGGCTGGATTGTAGTCGAAGTGAGGCTGGACGTAAACCTGAGAGAGAGAGAGAAGGAGGCCAAAAGGTCAATAATCACTATTAATATTAGGGTCTTTCCACTGAATGTGTGCTATTTGCTTGTTGTAACTCTTCCAAAAAAATATACTATTTTATAATCTTTTTTTCAATTCTGAATCTAATAACACATATATTTAACTATTCAAAACATGTACTGCTCAAACTCAGGCAGCTTTACTTAAATTCTAATCTGAAGATGGTTACAAAACTCATGTAACATTTTAAAAAGCATGTTTTTAAAAGCAAGTCCACTAATTCCTTTTTTTTTTCTCTCAAGATTTTTTTTTCCTGTTACTGGCACTCACTCCTGTTACTTTTTATGTTTTGAGTAACAGGAATGAGTTTTTTTTTAGCATAGAATTAGCAAAAACTTGAAAAATATCTAAATGGCGGCCATGCTAATAGCATGAGGACACTGAGCACATTCTAGTGATTTTCACAAAATTTGTATTTAAACAAAAATAAACCAATAAGATGTAAGAATTGATTTAGGTAACAGGACTGAGTGCTGAGATTGAGCTCCTCAGTTATCGTTATAATAAGATTAAATATACAGAAAAACTAATGAGGGAACTTAATTTTGGTCTTCCCTTGATATTCAGTAGAACCAGATGATGTCACTTCCTGTTGTGTATATGTGACTTCCTGTTGTAGAATCTTCCAGATGTTTCAGATGTGGTAATGTGTTAAAGTAACAGGACTGAGTGAAACCCAGGGACTCAACTAAAATGTGTATTTTAAATTAAATATTATGTATATATTATTAAAATATATTTTAAAGCATAGATGGGATTTGGGAGTAGATCTGTGTGAACAATGCAATTAAAACCGGTATGCATTGTTCACACACTGCCACACTGCTATTGGCACTACGGAGCGCTGTGTAGAACAGCACCACCAAAGAAGATACAGCAGATACAGCTCGCTCACTAACGCTAACTAGTTAGCGTAACAAGCTAACACACTGGAGTGACGATAGCTCAGCTTTGTGGAGCCAAACTCTCGTTTCGCTATGTCCTTTTCACGAGAAAAATGAGAACAGCACTTTATCTGAGGAGCTCCTGCTGCTGTTCCTCACTGTATGAGTGTTTTTATCCGAGTAAAATAGAAAAACAACAGCAAACAGCCATTATTCACTCAGAAAAAAGAGGAAGAAAAGAAAGCTCAGAGAAAAGTTCGGAATCATTTATTCAGCACAAGAGATAAAACTCCCTAAGGTGCAAATAAACTTCAAGAGCAGTAACTATAGCCCTTTTTAAATATACTGTGTTTGAAAAATACTGTAGCTTGAAGGATAATTTTTATGCACACAAAACTGAATGTATTTGTTAAATGGAGAGAGAAGGAATTTGTGGCTGATTTTAATACTGTAACGCCTCTAATGGCTTCAATTTAATTTTAAATTGATATTAAACTTGTGTTTTACTTGTGCAATAGAGATTCTGAGAAATATGTCTTTGAATACTTAAACATTGAGTGTTATTTTTGGATCATTTTATTGTTTATGGAATATTCAAAATATTTTTTAAGGTCTATTTTTTACATTCCTCAGCTGTTTTCTGATAATAAAGTGTGATTTTATATATTTTATATATATTGTGTAATATTGTGTAAAGTAAACCCAGTACTAGTCAAAGCTTTAATAGATGACTTAAACCAAAATATATGTCCAAATCCAACAGAAAAAGACAGAAGTGTGTGTGTGTGTGTGTGTGTGTGTGTGTTCTGCCCCAGATAGCATGTGGAGTGTTATTAATAGGGCTCACAGGGATCACTTTCGAGCACAAAGCATCCTGGGATAGTACCAGCTGAATGTGTGTTATTTGTGTGTGTGTGTGTTTTAACTACAATAAAGAGCCACTTCAAAGAGAATTAACACTCGTAGAAGAGAACCACGCCCTAAACAGAGGATCTCCACAGGTTATTTAACCCCTGAACCAGATGCTCCTGTTATTCAGTAAAGTTTATAAATTATTCAGTATCTGCTATACAGGAGGCGTATCAACAAAACCATTCAGTACATATTAAAAATCACTCAGTATTTACTATAAAATGTCAAATCTACTATAAATATCTTTAATTCCACAATAACAGATCAATAACAGATGTGAAATCTAATCTAAAAGTTAGTCGTTATAATAACTGCTATAACTATGCTATAAATAAATATCTATATCTATTAATAAGTCCTCCATGATTCAATATCTATTATGACTCGCTATAAATGATTCAGCTATAAATGATTCAGTCCATACAATACAAAACATTATTTACTATCAACCCTACATGACACAGAATCTACTATAAAAGTCAGTGTCTACAATAAATGATTCAGTACTTAGTAATCTAGTATAAATGATTCAGTGTCTACAGTAAATGATTCAGTATTTAGTAATCTAGTATAAATGACCCATTATCTACAATAAATGATTCAGTGTCTAGTATAAATGATTCAGTATCTAGATAAGATGATCCAGTATATAGTATAAATGATTCAGTATCTAGTATAAATGATTCAGTATCCAGTATAAATGATTCAGTATCTAGATAAGATGATCCAGTATATTGTATAAATGATTCAGTATCTAGTATAAATGATTCAGTATCTAGATAAGATGATCCAGTATATAGTATAAATAATTCAGTATATAGTATAAATGAATAAATATGTACAATAAGTGATTTAGTATATAGTTTTAATGATTCAGTGTCTAGTGTAAATGATTTGGTATCTATCATAAATGATTCAGTATCTAGTGTAAATAATTAGTATCTACAGTAAGTAATTCAGTATCTAGTGTAAATGAGTCAGTATCTACAACAAGTGAATCAGTGTCTAGTGTAAATGATTCAGTATGTAGTGTAAATGAATCAGCATCTACAATAAGTGATTCAGTATCTAGTGTAAATGATTCAGTATCTAGTGTAAATGATTCAGTATGTAGTGTAAATGATTCAGTATGTAGTGTAAATGAATCAGCATCTACAATAAGTGATTCAGTATCTAGTGTAAATGATTCAGTATGTAGTGTAAATGATTCAGTATGTAGTGTAAATGAATCAGCATCTACAACAAGTGATTCAGTATCTAGTGTAAATGATTCAGTATGTAGTGTAAATGATTCAGTATGTAGTGTAAATGAATCAGCATCTACAACAAGTGATTCAGTATCTAGTGTAAATGATTCAGTATGTAGTGTAAATGATTCAGTATGTAGTGTAAATGAATCAGCATCTACAATAAGTGATTCAGTATCTAGTGTAAATGATTCAGTATCTAGTGTAAATGATTCAGTATCTAGTGTAAATGAATCAGCATCTACAACAAGTGATTCAGTGTATAGTGTAAATGATTCAGTATCTACAGTAAGTAATTTAGTATCTAGTTTAAATGACTCAGTATCTAGTATAAGTGATTCAGTATCTACATGTTTTGTCTTTACAGTAAATGATTAAGTATCTATAACAATTTTATAACATGAAATGTACTTTAAATGTTTTGGTCTTTACAATAAATGACTCAGTATTTACTATAAATTTAGTATAGATTTAGTATCAATTGTAAGTAATGTAATTTACTACAAATGTGTTTGCAATAAACGAATTAGTATCTACTGTACATATACTATATAATAAATAATATATATGTATGTGTATTATAAGTGCAGTATAACCTGTGGAGGGCAGGGGGCGTCTCTGTAGCTGGGCAGGATTTTGAGGGTGATTCCTCCACTGCAGTCCTTCAGCATCTCCTGCAGTTCAGTGGGATTATTCCCCACCTCCTTCCCGTTCACCTCCTTTATAACGTCCCCCGCATGCAGCAGCCCCTGCCTGTCTATCATCCCCCCGTGAAGAATCCGAGCGATCACCAGATCCTCCTTCTCCACTCGGAACGTAACACCCTGAGACACACAGAACAAACACACTTACAGTACCAAACATAAGAGACCCCTTAAATATTATGAGTTTCTTTAATTTTACCAAATTGAAAACCTCTGGAATATAATCAAGAGGAAGATGGATGATCACAAGCCATCAAACCACCAAACTGAACTGCTTGAATTTTTACACCAGGAGTAAAGCAGCATAAAGTTATCCAAAAGCAGTGTGTAAGACTGGTGGAGGAGAACATGATGCCAAGATGCATGAAAAAAAAAACTGTGATTAACAACCAGGGTTATTCCACCAAATATTGATTTCTGAACTCTTAAAACTTTATGAATATGAACTTGTTTTCTTTGCATTATTTGAGGTTTGAAAGCTCTGCATCTTTTTTGTTATTTCAGCCATTTCTCTATTCATTTTCTGTAAATAAATGCTCTAAATGAGAATATTTGTATTGGTGATTTGGGAGAAACGTTGTCTGTAGTTTATAGAATAAAACAACATCTTCATTTTACTCAAACATAAACCTATAAATAAATAAAATATAATGCAGTATATTTGAACATACTGGTGCTGTAAATAATAACTCACTAGAGGCTCTCCTGCTTTCTTGCGGATGCCGATCATCCGGACTGCGTCTGCCTGCATCAGGGCGTTGTTCACAGCTGCATCGTTGTTCATCTCTAAAGGGGGCGGAGCCTCATAGCATTTAGATGCCACCATATCATGGGCCTCCAGGAGAGACTGTTAGAAAAGAGAGAAAAAAGTGGTGAACAAATAAGAGATACTGTACTGCTCCTATAGAGTCTACACTCTGGTGATGTCCACAATGTCTACAAGAGCGCTTGCTTTTAAAGAGGCACACTTTTAGGGACACAAACTTTGAATTTACTGTCTTTGGCTTTTAAGGTGGAACGGATCAAAAGAATTTAGGTGCAGTTTTATGTGGACTGTTTGTAATTTCTGTACAACACAAGCAAAAAAGATTCTTAAAGCACTTCAGTGCTTAATGTAATATATGGGTCTTTTTAAGGTGGAATTGAAATTGTGAACATGAAACTAAAAACTTCATTCACTGGCGGCTGTAGTAAGTAGTGAGGAATTATTTGCTCATATATGAGAATTTCTACAGTAAACTCAAATATTAGCCTAATTTAACACACAGTCTGACAGGTGTGAGAAAGGTGTGTGAGACAGGTGTGTGATGAGCTCAGGTGAGTTGTGTACCTGGAAGTGAGGCTCCTGTAGGATACGGGAGAGTTCTGCAGCGCTGTCGTCTCGAACGCTCAGTCCACTGATATCTCCCAGTATCTCAGTTACCAGCTCCACGTTATTCTCCTGCACCGCCTCCAGCTTAACATCCTCTAAACGCTCATGAGCCTACACACACACACACACACACACACACACACATTAATACTAAACAGTTTTATGAGGTAGAGTCACCTAGAATTCAGGCTTTCAGTTAACAGCTGTGCTGAAATCATCAAGAGTTAATTACTTGAATTCAGAGACTGTAAAAAAAGATGGACGTCGTGTCGCCGTTCCCATTCATTCAGTGAAAATGAAGCCAAAATCTTCCACCATGTTGGTGATCCTGAAACCCGAGTCTGTAGAGCGCAGTAGAGACCAGAGGAGGGAGAAAGACTGTGGAGAGACCGCCTACTCATTTAAATAACCCCGCCCCTGAGGGCTGCCTCCACAGAGCTCTACACAGTCTATGGTCCCACCCATACAGTTATTGGTCCCACCCCGGCTAGGTGTAACTCAGCCCTTTTACACACCAATAACCACACCTTTTTAAATAGAGCTGAATAACGTTTAAAAAACAAATTCTGTGGGGATATAAAAATTGACAATATAAGTTGTTCCATTTAAATAATGGAGGTAGAATTCCAGTATATTGGGGGAAATGTGATTGAAACTTGTTCTGTTTTGCCATTGAAACCTATGGGGATGGGTGGGGTTACACAGCTTTCTGAAACCGAACAGCAGGGGGCGCCCGACCTGTGGTGCCTTCACATTTGAGAGACGATGCTCTGTCCAGCTATATACAGTGTATGCTTGAATGTCTTGTCTCTTAATAAAGTGTTTGAGAGCATCAGTTAAAGTAAAGTAGTGAAGAGGTAGAGTTACAGGTATACAGTGAATAGTGAATATTTGAGTAATGTTCTAATCCAGGTTATGAGAAGCAACAACTAATCAACTAAATAAAGAAAGACCATCAAAAACTAAAGATGCGACCAATCTGATACAGTATCGATACCAATATTGATGTATTTTAACGTATCGGATCTCAGGCAAGTGCAACTGCACTCTGGTATTTATTAACTACAGACTGGAGTAAATTATAGTCATAATTCACATATCCTATAAAACCACAGGATCTACAAACACTAACCAGCACAAACACACCCATCTGTTATTAAAAACAGTGAATAATTAAGTTCAGAAATACAGTTAGCATTGCCAGTTAGCCATTAGCCATCTCCATTAAGATCTGCAGTCAGTTAGCCTAGCTAGCATCGGGCCGACAGCTGCATTCAGGCATTCTGAATGTAATAAGTAACTAACGCAAGTAAACTAGTCATCATCCACATCTAATATCAAACCACAGATCCTCCCCACTCTAACCAGCACTAATAAATCAATCTGTTATTAAAAACACAAAACAAGGATTAATTCAGCTCAGAAAATAAAGTTAGCATCGCCGGTTAGCCATTAGCCACTGCAGCTAATCCATCACGCTATGTGTCAAAATAAAAGTCTCCTGCACAACCAGTACAAAAGATTAGTCTAAAGCCCTGTATTTAATATTTAACATATTTAATACTTAACTTTTTTTTTTTCAATATTTAATAAAAATTAAAATATTCAATTTGAAAGAAAACTATTGTGTGTTTGTATATAAAATGTGTAAAATAAATGACTTTGGAATGCATTTACATTAAATGCACTTGTGTATTCTCTTTAAAGTGCTGTGTGGTCAGTTTCAGCCCCATTATGTAACCTTAATCATAGTCCTAAAAATAAACTAAAAGAGCCCTTTTATCGGTATTTGTATCGGTATCAGCAGTTTTATCAGTTTTATATCAGAAACAGATCGGAGTTAAAAAAAAAAAGTGGATCGTCTCATCTAGGCCTGGACAATAATTCGATATCGGTATTTATCGCGATAAGAAATGTTTCAATAACTGTGATATCATTTTTATGGTATATCGATATGTATTATTTGCAGAATCTGTCAAATCTGTTCTTGATCTGTTAAATTTGTTTACAAAAGAATAAGAAGCTCTGCCTCTGTTGTAATTTAAAGTTATTTTTAGTTAGTTAGTTATATAGGCTTATGTTTGACAGGGATGTTATGTTTTTTTTTTGCTATATGCAAATAAAACTGAGCATTGATTTATCTTGACTATTTTTTATTTCTTAAGTATTATAAAGTTTTTGTGAAATGAGGTTTCAAAAACTTAAATTAAATTTTCAGACAGTAGTAGATACATATTTCAATTGCAGGGATTCTTAGCAGTTTTCTGAGGCCTTCTAAGTATTTATATCGATATCAAAATTGTAATGTATCGACTGATATTAAGGAATATATCGTGATATAAATTTTGGCCATATCGTCCAGCACAGGTCCCATCACTATCAAAAATGTTAGGATGATGAAACTGGCACTCATTAGGACCGCCCTAGGAAAGGAAGCGCAAGAGTGTCTTTAGAGTTACCAGCCTCAGAAACTGCAAGTTTGTTTTGGTTTGTTTAACACTTTTAAGTTACTGGATGATTTTAGTATTAATTTAAAATAATGTAGTAAAAAATCCATAACATTTTCTCATATAGAAGCAGTTTGTAGTTATACCTTGGCGAGGGAGCGGACGATGGGGCTCTCCATGATGCCTTTGAGGAAGATGAGGTCGATGTCTTTGGCCCCGGTGGAGGGGGGCAGCTCCCCCAGGTTCTCCAGCACCTGCTGCATAGCTGCACACAGTCAGATACAGTCATTACCATCACACTCTGCACATTGCAAAAATCTACATCACCAATTATACAACAGTTAGTTCTGACATCACAGTCTGATTGGTTGAGAAGTGTTTTAACCGTGCTGATATTTGTGATAACAGCACTGCCGACGCGTTGCCGAGTAACGGCATATTTATACACACAGGACAGTTTTTAATCAACGCCTCCACCAGCATTAGCTTAGCACAGGCTAGTGCCCAGCCAAGACACCTTCGCCCACAGCCAGTAGCACTGGCTTGTCTTTTGTGGAAAAAAGGAGAAGAAAATCCATCAGTCACCTCGGCCGCAGTTTGATAGCCGGAACGGTACCCAGCTAGGCTAAGCTAAGCTAATGCTAAGCTTAAGCAAGCTACGATAACCTAACCACAGTCCAGCCGGCTAGCTAACCAACACCAACAAAAACAGGCAGAAATGCTCGCAAACGTACAGCTTCCACATGAAGACCCGACTCAGCGGAGCAGGAGATGAGAGTTTTAGCGCTATTTCACGCTCCTAACGTTTACCATGTTTGTTTAATTCCAATTTGGATTTTAAGCTAATGTTCATGGTGCTACTCTGTAAAAACTGTACGCTGTTTTGTAGTTAGGTCACAGTTCTGTTACACTATTATTATTATTTTTTTTAATATTTAAAATACACCTCATGGATGCACTGGGACGCATCATCAGTGATGTATCCTGAGGTCATCGGGTGTTTCGGGTCTTGCAACATCATACACCCTCACCCAGGCGACCCAGCCAGGGGTCTTGCGTCCAGCCCAACTTGCGTCCCAGTAGCAACCCACGGATCTGCCCTCTTCATCCAAAGCCACCTAGTAGCCTTTTCGGCGTCTTCGCTTGCGGACTTGATGGCCCTCTTCTTTGCTGCTCCCACGATGCCCAGGCGGCTGAGGACCTTGCACAGAGACCTCCCTGCAAATCCCCTGCAGCCTACTTCTATGGGCTCGTAGAACGTCTTCCAGCCTCCTCCCCTGCACTCCTCCACAAGTTCCTGGTATTTAGCCCTCTTCCTCTCATTTGCTTCCTCGATGTTTTCTTCCCAGGGCACTGTCAACTCCAGTATGATCAGCTGTTTTGAAGACTGAGAGGTCATGATCATATCTGGACGGAGGGTTGTTGTTGCGATCTGCTGGGGGAACCTCATTTGCTTACCCAGGTCGACCTGCAGCTGCCAGTCAGATGCTGTATGGAGTAGGCCTGCTGTCGCATGTTTGTTTGTTCTGGGTTTTTCTCCAGCTTTCACAAAGTAGATTGCCATCTTTGGAGCATGATGGTTCTTGCTGGAGCTGATGGCTGAAGCTACGCTCTCAGCGACTGCCTTAAGCACCTGGTCATGGCGCCAGCGATAGCGACCATCTGCTAGAGCCTTCGGGCAGCCGCTGAGGAGGTGTTCTAAAGAGCCTCTACCAGAGCACAGCGGGCAGGAAGGTGTCTCACTTTTCCCCCACACATGGAGGTTCGCTGGGCTTGGCAGGACGTCGTAGACAGCTTGGACCAGGAAACGGACCCGCTGGAAAAACGGAACTTGTCAATCACCTTCCCCTTTTTCAGGACCATCGATCGTGATTTGGAGGGCTTAAAACTCATCCTTGCCCAGGTCATGAGCTTTTCAAGCCCTTGCAGGATCCACCTGCACCCTGGGACTGACGTGGTTGTTACAGTGAGGTCATCCATAAAGGCTCTGATGGGAGGCTGTCGTACACCTGACTTGGTCAGGGGCCCTCTGCATTCCACCTCAGCTGACTTGACTACCATGTTCATGGCCAGGGAAAAGTTTCACACAAGTTGTGGAACTACTTTTTGGCGGAAGGCACAGTCCGAATTAAAGCATATTCATTCTGAAATTCTTAAGGTTCTTTGATTTATTTATTTATTTTTTTAAATCATTTTGTAAAAAAAACAAACAAAAAAAAAAAACTGTTGTATAAAAGCAATAGAGCACTCGAGGTCGTGTGTTATCGCGAATAACATCACTGCTGTGATGATCTACGACCAAAACTCAGCAGTGTTTTATTGCATAAATATCTTCTGTCAGTCATGATTGTAGTTATTTTCCAGTGGTTTTGTAGTCCAGCAGTGGAACGTTCACTGACTGTAGGTCAGCGGTCAGTTTGTTATGGAACTGCTAATAGTGTGAGCCAGAGTACACAGCCCGGGGGTGCAGGTTTACAGAGTACACACCACTCTGCACGCTTGTGTGTGTGTGTGTGTGTGTGTGTGTCAGAGACAGAGAGGTCTATTTTAATCAAATGTTTAAAAACTCAAACGTTTAAATAAGACTGGGTTGAAAACTTGATGAGTTTATATATTTGGAGCGTTTCTCCCTCTGGTTGGTTTGTTTTCACACAGGCATAAACACAAAAAACGCACCAAAATGTGCACCAATGAAACACGCGAGCACATCGTGTCCTCTGATTAGTCTGAGCTGTCTGGCGAGGGAGTAAGAAAGTAAATATAGTGAGAAGATTCTGTTTCTTAGGTTTAAGTTTGAGTAAAATAAATATTGTTGTTTTATTCTATAAACTACAGACAACATTTCTTCCAAATTCCAAATAAAAATATTGTCAGAAAATGAGACCTTAAATAATGCAAAGAAAACAAGTTCATATTCATAAAGTTTTAAGAGTTCAGAAATCAATATTTGGTGGAATAACCCTGGTTGGTTTTTAATCACAGTTTTCTTCATGCATCTTGGCATCATGTTCTCCTCCACCAGTCTTACACACTGCTTTTGAATAACATTATGCTGCTTTACTCCTGGTGCAAAAATTCAAGCAGTTCAGTTTGGTGGTTTGATGGTTTGTGATCATCCATCTTCCTCTTGATTATATTCCAGAGGATTTTAATTTGGTAAAATCAAAGAAACTCAAAGAAATGTTGGTTTCTTTTTTTTTTTTTAAGATGTATAGGTAGTAAACAGGTAGAGTTGCTTTGATCCACACCTGAGTGCGATTACTGTTTTCACACCTGCTCAATCGAACCGGACTAAACCCTATTCGGACAGGATTATTTTCTCAGGGGGTTCTGGGGTAATTTTCTCTTTTATGGGCGTTTTTATCCTCTGTGATTTTATTCCCGTCCAGAACGATCATGTACGTGTTTTGTCAGACGTCCTCTGAGAAAATTACAGGCTGAATTCTCTACTGTTCTTCTCTGAACTCCGTGGTCCTCCAGTAATTTTAGTCCCGTCCGGACCTGTCCCAATATTTATGGTATAAATCAGCCATAAAATTAAAAACTTGCATTTTTTTTTTGCTATAAAGTTGTTTTTGTGTACAGAAACCACAGAACTTCTTCAGAACAGATCTTGTGGAGTTCATACCTCTCTGGCTCTCAGCAGAATAAGAGCTGAGACATTGGGCAGATGATTTTAATGTTATGGCTGATTAGTTTATGTGTTTTTATACTGTAAATACGTCTGTAAGAAACACAGACAGTAGAATTGTGGAACAGTGGGTACAGAGGATCAAACAGGCAGGAGGCCTAGAGCAGCAAATTACACAGGAATGCAGGATACAAACACACACACACACACACTTTCAAAAACAGCATACCATCGCACAATCCATCTTATCCTTATAATAAAACACACACCCTCATATTTGGCTAATCTGTGTTGAATGAACATAATTACAGTTCATTCAGCAACTCTAGTTACCACACACATAGTTATTTATTGTTAATTTTATATGTATTTATTTTGTTTGTTCAAAGTTTAAAGTGTGTAGTTGTGTAGTATTTTAGTATGTAAAAATATAGACCACTTAAAAATGATGAGTTTCTTTGATTTTACCTAATTAAAAACCTCTGGAATATAATCAAGAGGAAGATGGATGATCACAAACCATCAAACCACCAAACTGAACTGCTTGAATTTTTACACCAGGAGTAAAGCAGCATAAAGTTATCCAAAAGCAGTGTGTAAGACTGGTGGAGGAGGACATGATGCCAAGATGCATGAAAACTGTGATTAACAACCAGGGTTATTCCACCAAATATTGATTTTCTTTGCATTATTTGAGGTCTGAAAGCTCTGCGTCTTTTTTGTTATTTCAGACATTTCTCATTTTCTGTAAATAAATGCTCTAAATGAGAATATTTTTATTTGGAATTTGGGAGAAATGTTGTCTGTAGTTTATAGAATAAAACAACAATGTTCATTTTACTCAAACATAAACCTATAAATAGTAAAATCAGAGAAACTGGTTCAGAAACTGAAGTGCTTTCTTCATTTATTTACAGAGCTGTATATATATATATATATATATATATATATATATATATATATATATATATATATATATATAGTACACTCTAAGAAATATAAGTACAGATTTGTACTTAAAAGAGTACAAAGCTCGTTGCTGGGGCTGTACCTTATATTGAGGCACAAAAAAGTACCTTTCAGTGAAAGTCCTTTTTTGTACCCATGGTTTTTGTGGCAGTAAAGATCATAAAGATTATAAACATTATCATCAACTAAAAATGGCTCAAAAACTTGATGATACAAAATTGTCTGGCTTTCAAATAAAAAAATGTGCAATTTAAATATATATTGTTCATTAGTACAGTGATGCAGAATACTGAATGTACCTTTTGGCTGGTTAAATGGTACAAATCTGTACTTATTGCTGTTAGAAATGACTTTGTACTTCAGAGGGAACAAATCTGACCCTGTAAAGACCAATATTATACCTTTGAGGGTACAATTATGAAGAGAGTACCTTTGAGTACAAAAAAGTACTCATGTCGTACCTCTGTTTTTTAGAGTGTATGTCACACCAGTAAAGCTTCCTGAGGCCCTGCTGTTATAGACTGAGTGTGAGATCATTTCCACGAACTCTATCTGAGAGATAAACTGCCCTCTGTTTCGGTCACACACGGGTCACGGCCTGATCCTCACAACTCAAACACCACCCTAAACCAACACACACCCCTCCAACACACGCTAAGCTTAGCATAGCGCTAACCTGCATTAGCACTACTGCTCTATAACCCTCACATCTACACCTCAGTTCTGAGAATTCTGCTTCACTCACTGTGTGACTAATAATACACCATATATCGTGTTGTAGAATGCAATCAAATGCTCACAGCAATGCTCCAAGGAAGTTTATCGAAAGTAGAGACAGGAGCTCCAACAAAAGAAGGATAAACTGTTTTTAATATTTTTAAAATTTGATTTCATAAGAAACAGTGTATCCGTGTATCATTCATGCTTTTAATTTTCAGTTGAGAACCCAAAATCAGAAAATGAAAAAAAAAACAATTAATTATTTTGTTTTTGAATATAATACCAAATACAAATAATGGCTCGTAGAAGCTGAACTTGATTTAGATTTGTCACCAGCGTCTTATTCAGATTTCCCTTCCACCTTTAAATGCCTACTGCAGTAACATACAGACAGTCATCAATTATCAGTAAAAGGTTTATTTCCATGTTCATGACTGTAATTTAATGTATTTATGTTCCTTTGGTTGCAAAAAAACTAAAAATCGAAAATGCAGCAGAAAACCCCAGAAGTAACGCATGCTCTCCCCACACAAGAGACAAGGGGGTTATGGTCTTATTGTATGACAATTTATTGTCTAATTGTAAAAGTAAAACTAGAGCATTAATAATCACTTTAAAATGTACATAACTGATGATAATCACAGCAGCCCTGTAACAAATCATGAGCAGAAAATGCTCATTTCCCTCCTTTTCCTGCTTATATCCTTTATACTCTCGTAATATTACAACTTTAATCTTGTCATACTACAATTACAACTTCATTACGACAGAGGTCTGACAGGTTAAGTACAGTAATAAAGTCATTGCACTGTGCAGTGCCTGATCCGGTCATAGAAACTATAACACAACTACAGGTGTGTTATACGCTCTAAGTCACAGATTCAACAGTGAACAGAAGAATTAGAGTCAGTCTGACAAGTGATAAGCAGTGATACAATCATTGATAAAATAAAGATAATAGCTTTTGTATGGGTTATTTAGCACTGCAGCTACTGGACTACAATATATTTTCCTCAATACTGCTAAAATATCTAAAATACTTCAAGAATACACTACTGCAACAAAATAAAAAAAAATACATTTTATTATTGCATACAATATGATATGGCACACTGAGATATTAAAAAAATAATTAAAATAATTAAAAATTAAAAAAATAAAATAATTAATAATTAAAAAAGAATTTTATCAGATTTGTAACAGGAGTCAATAGTCCAGAATGTAATGATACTAATAATATTAATAATATTATTAATAGTAAAATAAATGATACTGGACAGATATAATCTAGTCTCTAATAGATATATAATAGGAAATTATGAGAACAGTGTGAATTTTTCTTTTGCTCAAAACAGTAAAAAAGTAGTACCCTGATATGATAATTAGGGGTGGTGATATGGCCCCATATGTTTAAGGTATAATATCGTTTATGATATTAAAAAATGTTGGAGATATTATTGTGTACGATACGATATGGCACACCCCTACTGCTACTACAACTATTATTAATACATTGCCAGGCTACGACAAATCTGAAAAATAAGCTTTTGTTATAAAATAAAAATGTAATAAATTATAAAATATCTGACCTTTGGAAGAGTCCGCCCCCTCGCCGGTACCCCCCGCATCCGGAGGTGAATCGGCTCCGTTTGAGAAGGATTCACCCACAGCCAGAACCATTACTGACCACTACTGACCCCCACCAATCACCACGGACCACTACTGATCACCACTGACCCCCACAGATCACTACTTATCACTACTGACCCCAGAGACCGGATGAAAAAGCAAAGAAATAGATCCAGAGTTCGAATGGCAACCAAGCGTATACAGATGTGATCTCACACACACACTCAAACACACACTCAATGACCTTTACTTTAATACCACGAACACACACACACACACACTCCGCCCACCCCTCCCACCCCCCAAACTCCTAATCCCACAATCCCCTCCTGCTGTTTAGCATAAAATGAGACCCAGCCCCTCAGTAACTGCCCATCACAACCCCCCTCCTTCTCCCCCTCATCCTCTCCCGCCTCTATCTGCCCTCCAAAGCCACCCAGCCTTACGTAATCCTTCTTATATAAACCCCTGATACATCCCGAGCCTGGCCTGGGGTCCAGACCCCACTGTCTTCCCTCAGCACACCTCTCTCTCTCATCCCTCTCTCTCTCTCTCATTTTCTTCCTCTCTTTTCAGTCATAGACACTGTGTTCATCAGAACACAGCAGGAACTCTATTCCCACACCCACCGCTGTGGAACTACCACTCTAAATTAGGGGTGGGCGATATGGCTCTAAAATAATATCACGATATTTCAGGGTATTTTTGCGATAACGATATACTTGGCAATATAGGAAAACAGAAAAATAATTCATTAATTTCAGGAATATAGTATAAGAGTATAACAGAATAATCATAATGTGGCAAAATAAATAATATAGCATAAAATAATATAATGCAGCAAATAATATTGCAGAATATTTAGTGCATGCATATAAACTGCAAACAAAAACAATTATACAATAAATACACCTAAAGCTTCACAGTAAATAATAGACTACTTTTAAAAAATCTCTATCACAATGTAGATTTTTAATATCATGATATTTTTGTGTCACGGTATATTGTATACCATATAATATTGCCCAGCTCTACTCTAAATTATAATTTTCTGCATCTGTTTCACCTTAAAATCTACTGAGTAAAAATAATCCTGTATTTTTCCTCGCCCACCTCAGTCCACATGCTCCCCTCACCCCAGATGGTGGAGAAGTGAATGTGTAAAGCTGTCCATTACGGGTTGATCAAAGCACAATTTGTATTTACTGATGTGAAGCAAACGTGAATACATTCCTCAACTGTAGGGGGAGCTCAAGAGCAAGCAAAAACATAACTGCACTATACGTATTTATTGAGTGCAGTATTCAGCTATTTTATACTTCCCTGTAAAGAAGTATTTCCAATAGGACTCTCTGGAGTAGATAAAAAAAAACATAAACCTATTAGAACCATGCCTAAATGAGTTGGAACAATGTGGGGAGGTGGGGATGAGTTTGGTATTTGGGGAAGTTGGGAATGATTTGGAAAATATGGGATAAGTTGGGGAGTTGAGATTGATTTGACATAGTTAGGGATGATTTGGGAATAGGTTTTGGATTATTTGGGGAGGTGGAGATGATTTGGGGATACGTTAGGGATGATTTGGGGATAAGTTACAGATGATTTGGGGAGGCGAGATGATTTGGGGAGGAGTTACGGATGATTTGGGGATAAGTTACAGATGATTTGGGGAGGCGAGATGATTTGGGGAGGAGTTACGGATGATTTGGGGATAAGTTAGGGATGATTTGGGGATAAGTTACAGATGATTTGGGGAGGCGAGATGATTTGGGGATGAGTTACAGATGATTTGGGGAGGCAAGATGATTGGGGATAAATTACGGATGATTGTGGGATGAATTAGGGTTGATTTGGGAAGGCAGGCCTGATTTGGGGAGGCGAGATGATTTGGGGAGGAGTTACGGATGATTTGGGGATACGTTAGGGATGATTTGGGGATAAGTTACAGATGATTTGGGGAGGCGAGATGATTTGGGGATGAGTTACAGATGATTTGGGGAGGCAAGATGATTGGGGATAAATTACGGATGATTTTGGGATGAATTAGGGTTGATTTGGGAAGGCAGGCCTGATTTGGGGAGGTGGGGATGATTTTGGGATAAATTAGGAATGATTTGGGAAAAGTTACTTTTAAAAGTGATTTTGGGAGGTAGGGATGGGTTAAGGATGAGTTGATGATAAGCTGGGAAGTTGGGGATTAGTTGGGATGAGCAGGAGAGTTGGGGATGAGTAGGTGATTATTTAGGGAGTTGGCGATGAGCTGGGGATGAGTTGGTGATTATTTGCGAAGTTGGGGATGAGTTGGGATGAGTTGGTGATTATTTGGGGAGTTGGGGATGAGTTGGGATGAGTTGGTGATTATTTGGGGAGTTGGCGATGAGCTGGGGATGAGTTGGTGATTATTTGGGGAGTTGGCGATGAGCTGGGGATGAGTTGGTGATTATTTGCGAAGTTGGGGGTGAGTTGGGATGAGTTGGTGATTATTTGGGGAGTTGGCGATGAGCTGGGGATGAGTTGGTGATTATTTGGGGAGTTGGCGATGAGCTGGGGATGAGTTGGTGATTATTTGCGAAGTTGGGGATGAGTTGGGATGAGTTGGTGATTATTTGGGGAGTTGGCGATGAGCTGGGGATGAGTTGGTGATTATTTGGGGAGTTGGCGATGAGCTGGGGATGAGTTGGTGATTATTTGCGGAGTTGGGATGAGTTGGTGATTATTTGGGGAGTTGGCGATGAGTTGGTGAATAATATTTAAGTTGGGATGAGCTGGGGTGATGATCCAATATCCTGACCTCATTAACTCAGCTCTTGTCTCTGAATGCAATTAAATCTCTCATTTTAGAAGCAACAATAATTGAGCCGGTGTGCCAATTGTTGTCTATATTGTATTCATATCAATACTGGCCTACAGGTGAGTTGTCTGTGTGAACAGAAAAGCGACTCTGGCAGAAATCATAAAGCATGTATTATATTATATTTTAACCCCAGGGCTCTATTTTATCTAGGGTTTTAGATTAACCCTAGATAAAATTAGATTTAGACCCAAACGATATCCAGAAAGCAGGTCTGGGGTCAGTGCAAGTTCTAATATCAGTGCAGTGAATATCCAGAGTACAGGCCGGTGAATCTGATCTCAGATCAGCTCTGAGTGTATCTTCTCTACACAGCTGTACCGTAAGAGGATAGGACCGGTCCTGTTTAATCCAGCTACCATCCCCCCTCCCCCATCTCTCTCTCTCTCCCTCTCTCTCTCTCTCTCTTTCTCTCTCTCCTCCCCCCACAGTGGGGTCTGATGTAAATCTGAGGGATTTGAATCCCGTCTCAAAAGTCTGGGATTACAGAAATGTACTCTGTGTGATTTTGGCCGTAGATACACTACCATTTCAGAGTCTCAAACGGCCTCAGAAATGAACATATACCCACCACTCAGCCAACACACTCGCACAAAACTAAACTGTACACCCCCCCCCCTTTACACTCACAAAGAACTGAACTTCACCCACACACACCCAGTCAGCACACAGAGGCTGACATGACTATTTGCTGCACTCTAAAAAACTATAAACTCTACCTCAGTAACTGCTGTGATTATATATGTTCTATATGTTACAGTATGTTACACATCTCTGCACCTTATCCCCACTATACACTTTATTATACCGTATCGGTACTGCACTGTCCTGTCTTTAAATTGTCTCGTCTTTTGTATTTATTGTATTTATTGTTATTTAGTGTTATAATTTTATAATTTTATGTTGCACTGTCGTCACTCCTGCACTTTATGTTGTCTATTGCTTGTTGTTCTATGTTGCACCATGGTTCCGGAGGAACGTAATTTCATCACACTGTGTACCTGTACTCAGATGTAATGACAATAAAAGCCTCTTGATTTGATATATATATATATATATATATATATATATATATAGCAGTTTTTGTGTTTGGTATAATATTGTTTTTTGGTGTAAGAGTTCTTCTAGTCAATAAATCTTATATCATTGGAAAGCCTGTTAATTTATCTTTTAAATTCAACCACATTAGTAAGGATTATGCATTTGTGGGCTGAGCAGCAGAAATGAAAATTGGGTTGGGTTGTGCCCAAAAAAAAATCTGCTGTTTTCATTGACTCTTGGTTTGGGCTTCTGGTTTCTCCAGGTGCAGAACCTGTGAGTATGAGGTTGGTGCTCATGCCACTTTTGACTGATCTGGATACAGATAGAGCCAGTGTGATAGGCCAACTTCAAGCCGGTGCTCCACGAAACCAAGTTTCTGTATTATTTGAAGAAAGCTCTGGTACCAGTATCTCCAAATTTAAAATCCATAAGTTCCATATATTGCTGGATTTCAAAGACTAAAAAGACTTCCAAGTCTAAAAAGAGAGAGCCCAAAAAGATCCTTAAACACCAAATGAGTCAAAGTATAATGTAATGAAAACAGCTTTCATTTAGGAAATGTAGCGTGAGTTAGACCCTTTCTTAATCTGCAAGATGCTGAGAAACTGATCCATGCTTTTGTTTTTTCACATCTTGATGACTGTAATGCATTATTTACTGGACTGCCCAAAACTACAATTGACAGACTACAGCTTGTTCAGAACGCTGCAGCCAGAGTCCTAACACGCACAAAAAAGAGAGAACATATAACACTCGTTTTAGCTTCACTTCATTGGCTGCCTGGGTCATTTAGGATTGATTTTAAAATACTTTTACTGGTTTATAAATCTCTTAATGGGTTAAACCGCACCTACATACATCTCTGACTGTCTCACAGAATATGTTCCAAATCGTGTGTTGAGACCATCAGAAGCTGCTCTATTAACCCTTGTGTGGTGTTCATATTTTTGTTACTCGTTTACTTTGTTACTTGTATTTAATTCAGCAAAATTAAGCAATTTTACATTAAAATGCTTTACACATGCTCGCTTCACCTAAATTGCAAGCAATATAAACAGCTTACATGGTTAATATTTGCCCTTTACCTTTCTTATGTTACATTTCTTTTAAAAAGTGCTACTCTTTTTTTATTAGTTTTTTAATAAAATGTAAAAGAAAATGAATTAAACTCAAGATATGAGTAGAAAATTAGTTTAGTTTCAAATTTACAAATGAGGCAATGTTTATTAGCCCTTGGCCAAACAGACTGTATGTAATATAAATGTGTGTGTGTGTGGGGTGTGGGGGGGGGGGGGGGGGGGTACAGTGTGTGTTTATCGAAAATGTGTTTTGATATATGTTTTTCACAAAAAATGAGCCAATGCCAATGAGTTTGAGTTAGAAAAAATATTTATATATTTTTTTGTATTTATATATATATATTTTTATATATTTATGTATATTTATATATTTGATGAAAAATGAAAACGGGTCCCACAGACCGAACACCACACAAGGGTTAAACATTCCCAGAATGAATCACAAAAAGACGGGTGAAGCAGCTTTTTCTGTTTTTATGCCCCAAAAATATGGAACTCTTTACCAATTAATATTCGTCAGGCATCGAGTGTTACGAGCTTTAAAAGGCAGCTAAAAACCTTAGCTTAGCTTTTTACTAGTTCTGTTCCGCTTATATTTATTATTATTATTTTTAAAAGCTTGTGTTGTTCTTATTCTTATTTTATAATTTTTGTTCAAATCTATTTTATTTTATATTTTATTTTAATATAAATGTCTTATTTCCTACTATTTTATGAAATTGTTACTTTTTAATTGTTTTATTTGTTTTATATTGCTGATTTATTTAATTTATTGTAAAGCACTTTGAGCTGCATTTTTATGTATGAAAGGTGCTATATAAATAAAGTTTATTATTATTATTATTATTATTATTATTATTGTTATTATTATTATTATTATTATTATTAAAGGCAGAATGAGCTGTTTTCCTGGGATTTCGCAATTTTTTATGGACGCAAACCACATACTCAGCTCTGCTGCTCATTTCACAAATGCACGTTCCTTACAAATGTTTTCCATTTAAAAGAGAAATTAACAGACATTTCAATGATATAAGATTTATTACAAAGAATTGTAATTGTAGGATTGATACAACAAATTAATAATCTACCAAACACATATTACCTTACTTTTTCTGCTATGTTTTATTTGAACCCTCAGAAGTCAAAAAATACAAATTTCTATTTAAGATTTGCTATTTGATGCGAAATTATATCCTTATTGACTCACTTAAAGGACTACATTCCATTTACATATTACATAATATACCATATGTTTCATACTGTATGGCACATAATCAATGAACGTCTATTTTCTGGTCTATTTTCATACATAAGGCACACTGAATTATAAGGAGCATTATGCGACACTAGTAAGGAACAGGAGTGGTGTCGACATGTTTTCCATTTGATTCAAAAGGCTGTAAAGCTAAGCTAGGTTAAAAAAAAAACTTTGGGTGAGTAAAGCACTTCCGATTATTTACAGTAAGCTTAGATTTCCAGATTTCCACTAAGGCTGGGTGCAGCAGCATTAGCATTAGCAGCTAGCCGTGGTTAATGCTAGTAAATCACACCTGACAGCGCTAAACCGAGGAACCCTGAGTATTCCAGTAAGCCAGGGCAATATTAGCTAGCGGTTTGTCCCACGTAGCTTGTTTTAACATGGTAAATATACATACTACAGTCCAATATACTCACTTCTGAATGATGAAAGAGCTAGAGCTTATTGCGGTTAGCAGGTAATGCTAATGCTGCTCCAGCAGTGCTAGCCGGGGTTAGCAGCAGGCTTCAGGCCAATATACTCACCTCTGATCGGTGAAAGAGCTAGTGCTTAGCATGGTTAGCGGCTAATGCTAATGCTGCTTGAGAATTAAACTGAGAACTAAACTCCTGTGTAACTCTGTACTTCAGCGGAGTGGCTTTACTGCTCTTTAATACCTAATACTTTATATACTTTATATATTTTTTTAACGGTTTAGGTGGTCAACCACCATGATCTGATTAAGCCAAATAAACAGCATGATTGGCTTGACTAGTATCACCAAGCTGACCAAGTGACCAATCTATATGAGCAGCAATCAAATCCTCACAACAATTCCACACATGCTTTAAAATCTAGTTTAAAATCTTCTCTGGACAGTAGATACTCAACCTTATTTATCTTGTCCTTATTATATTTTTATTTTATTTATTTTTTATTATTATTATTCTTATAGTTATTATATTATTATTTTTATTATTTTTAATAGTTTTGTATTTTTGCTTTTTATCTTATTTTGATTTTCTTTTATTGTTATTACTATTTTTATTATTATTATTGCTTTTACTTTTGTTAGTTCATTTATTTACAAGTTAGTTTTAGCTAATTTTAACCCATTTTTGTTGTATTAATCTTACTTTCTTTTGATTTTAATGTTTTGTCAATTAAACCATACTTAATTATAATCAATGTATTTTTAATTAATTAATTTATTTTATTATTATTATTATTATTATTATTATTATTATTATTATTATTATTATTATTATTATTATTATTATTATTTTAATCCATTTTTATATTTTATCTACTGATATTTTACAATAATTAAATTTACCTTTTATTTTCTCTGTCATGTCAATCCCTGTTTCTATAAATGCTCGGCTACATTGAAAATGAGGGCTGCCCTCCATGTAAATCCGAGTTAAAATAAAGGTTGATTGATTGTTAATAACCTTGATATTAAAATTAGATTTTCTCGCCAGTATTAGTGAACATACAGTATACTGAATTATATCAAGAGTTAATTTACAGATACTCAACATCTGGTTCATCCCCAAGGGTCTAAAGCACAGCTATGACATTGAAATCCTCCACAAATTAACTTCCCATCTGCCTTTAAATTAGATTTAATTGAAGTTAAGGACGACACACTGACACCTCTCTCCAGTATCTCCTTAAAAACTCACACCGACACTCTGACAAAGAAGCTGATGACTATCGTTCTATCATTGAAAAGTTACTTTATTCCAGTAATTAAGTTGAAAATGTGAAACTCCTATATATAGATGTATTAAACACAGAGTGATCTATTTTAAGCGTTCATTTCTTTTATTGTTGATGATCATGAAATCAATGAAAACCCAAAAATCAGTGTCTCAGAAAATTAGAATATTATATGAGACCAATTGGTACTTTTGTCAGTGTGGGCAGTGTGCCAAGTCCTGCTGAAAAATGAAATCCACATCTCCATAAATGTTGTAAAGTTGTCAGTATCAGAGGGAAGCTGTAAGATATGAAGTGCTGTAAGATTTTGTGGGAAAACAAAACTGCACTGACTTTAGACTTGATAATAAAACACAGTGGATCAACACCAGCAGATGACAGACATGACTCTCCAAACCATCACTGATCATTAAAGCTGCAACTATTAGTCGATATAATCGACATTGTCGATTAATTAAATTTGTCGACTACAAATTTAATTGTCGAATAATCGTTAATTCTTAACAGTAAATGTACCCCATTACACAAAGTGCTGGGGACAGAAGCGCAATGGGAGATAAATAGGGGTAAATGTCTCACTCACACAGTGTACACTCAACTTATTCTCTAAAAGTCTCTAAAAGTGCCCAAACACAACAGATTAAATATTTATTCACTAAATATCAGAACTTTCCACGTTTAAACACCATCCAGACTTTTAAATGCCTTTTAAATCTCATGTTTAGCTATTTTTATTGTTTTAGAGATGGAGGACATGGCAGAAATGATAGTTGACTAATCGACTAATCAAAAAAATTAACATTAGATTAGTCGACTACCAAAATAATCATCAGTTACAGCCCTAGTGATCAGTAAATTTTACATTTCATTTGTAAATGAAGGGAGCAGAGTCTGGAGGAAGAGTGGAGAGACACACAGTCCAAACTGCTCGAGGTCTAGTGTGAAGTTTCCACCAATCAGTGATTTGTGGTTTGGAGAGACATGTCATCTGCTGGTGAAATCAAAGAATCACTGAATTTAACCATTAATTGATTGTTTCAACGAAATATTGAATAAATATGTAATAATTATCTAACAGCAAAACTTGTGGTAGCTAACTTTAATAAAGCCCTAATTAGTGAATTACTACTGTACACTAGGGGTGGGCAATATTATATTGTATACAATATATTGTGACACAGAAATATCATGATATTAAAAATCCATATCATGATAATAGGGCTGTTCTGTCTTAAAAGTAGTCTATTATTTACTGTGAAGCTTTAGGTGTATTTATTGTATAATTGTTTTAGTTTGCAGTTTATATGCATGCACTAAATATTCTGCAATATTTTTTGCTGCATTATATTATTTTATGCTATATTATTTTTTTTGCCACATTATGATTATACTGTTATACTATTATACTATATTCCTGAAATTAATGAATTATTTTAGTTTTCCTATATCGCCAAGTATATCGTTATCGCAAAAATACACTGAAATATCGTGATATTATTTTAGAGCCATATCGCCCACCCCTACTGTACAATAGGGGTGGGAAAAACTGGCATTTTACTCTACGATATTATCACAATACTTTGATTCTGTGATACTCTGTATATATCACAAGATAATTATCTACGATACTTTATACAGCTGTGTTATTAGTGAAGAGAATAAAATACTTACAAATAAATAAATACCAGATTTTATGGAATTACTGGTGTTATTCAGTTTCACACAGTTTAACAAATTATATTCTTCACTGCAGGTTAAATAACACCATTTATTTGATTATAGTGTTATTAAATGGAGTAATAAAGCAGTAACTTTAGTAAGAGTTTAGACCGTCTATGTATCAATAATTACCATATTTTTCGCACTATAAGACGCACTTAAAATCCTTTAATTCCAAAAATTATACAGGAGTTTCAGTTTAGTTCTCCAGCACCGAGACTGGAGCAGTATTAGCGTTAGCCGCTACCCACACTGAGCGCTAGCTCTTTCACCGTTCAGAGGTAAGTACTCTTGTCCTGTAGCCTGCTGCTAACCCTGGCTAGCACTGCTGGAGCAGCATTAGCATTGGCCGCTAACCTGCAGCTTTAGTGGAAATCTGGAAATCATAGATTACTGTAATTAAACAAAAGCGCTTTACTTTCCCAAATAAGCAGTTTTCAGGAGAGAAATCTGTGTAGATTTACATCCAGCACTCATTTAACTTCAAAAGAAAATATTTATATATATATTTTTTTTTTGTTACAGTTTTTTTTACTTAGCTTCACTTAGGGTAACTTTACTTATGTTACCCACCCACTTACCCAGCGGTAAGACTTACTGAATTAGAAGGGAAACATGGCGACACCTCTGTTCCTTACTAGTGTCGCATAATCTGCATTATAATCTGGTGCACCTTATAGTGCGAAAAATAAGGTATATTCATGTTTGACTATACATATCTATAATAATGTAATAATATAATAATGATAGCAAGCAAAATCAATGCGATATATCACAATATCAATATTTTATCCCACCTCTACTGAACACATTATTAGTGAAGCTCTATTAAAGATCAAATTCAGCAGCATTAGATGTTTAGCTAATGTTGGCGTTAGCACATTATCACCACTAATGGCAAAAGCAAGAGCTCGAACATCTAAATTCTCTGAGGAGAAACAAAGAACCTGTCTGACCAGCAAAATATCAAAATACAAGAGTGTGAAAAAGTGTTTAATCCTGAATAAATTTCTACATTTGTGCACATTTCTTACATTATAATACTTTATACTGATTCTACACTGAGTTAAGTGTTAAACAAACCAAAATACTCTGTGAAGAAGCATTTAGATGCTCTTATCTGGGGAGCTGTTTGTTAAGTTGTGGTTTCTGAGGCTGGAAACTCTGATGAACTTGTCCTGTACAAAAGAGGAAACTCTTGATCTTCCCTTTCTGGTGCAGTCCTGATGAGTGCCAGTTCAATCATTATTTTCAATCATTACAAGGTTTTTGATGGTCTTTGCAGTGACCACACTTGAAGGGTGATTTACCTTCATTTTTCTTTATGTATTTTTTTCCTTTATTTAGTTGAGTAGTTGTTGCTTCCCATAATCTGGATTCGAACATTACTCAAATATTCACTATTCTCTGTATACCTGTAACTCTACCTCTTCACTACTTTACTTTAACTGATGCTCTCAAACACTTTATTAAGAGACAAGACATTCAAGTAATTAACTCTTGATGAGTTCAGCACAGCTGTTAACTGAAAGCCTGAATTCCAGGAGACTCTAACTCATAAAACTGACTGAGAAAATCCAGCAGAGATGTTCAAAACTGATCATCTAAACAAGAGGAGCTACTTTGTAGAATCTAAACTATAAAATATATTCTGGTTTGTTTTTAACACATTTTTAGTTTACTAAATAATTCCATGTGTTTTTCTTCATAGCTTGGATTACTTTAGTATTAATTATAACTCTGTATTTCAGCAGAGTGGCTTTACTGCTCTTTAATACCTGACTGGTAGAATTCATACATAAGGAGCACCGGATTATAAGAAGCTCTGATGATTTTTGACAAATTTAAAGGATTTTAGTCTGAAAAATAAGGTATAGGTAACACAGTGTGTTAAAATATATTGATGAATAGACCAAATACAATTACCGAAAATCAACTTTACTCTTGTGGAAAGTTGTCGTTTTGGAGATGCATGCTTTTTATTGGACAGTGACGATATGATTAAACAAAAAAAAAGCATTTAATACTGGTGAGTTCTCCAACATTCCCAAAGTGGTCCTCAGAGACGCCCAGATGGGCTAAATTTTATCTCCAACCCGGTTTTGCAGTGGGACAGAGGGAAAACGCTGAGCATCTGGGGTCCCTGAGGACCACTCTGAGAATTCCTGTGATAAACTATACAGTGAAAAGGCTTACAGCTGAATTTCTGATCCCAATTACTGGAAACACCCAATTAAACCTCAGCGGATTTGATAATGTCAGGCATGCTAAAGCTAACGCTAGCTGGTCAGACAGATTCAGATCCTCTTTATCTCTGAGGTTCTACCTGTGATCATGATGCCCAGGAAATGGAGCTCCAACTGTAGAGATAATGCCACAGCCAGTGTGTGTGTGTTAAACAGAGGACAAATATACACATATACATATTCATACACGAACATACATACGAAATACGTGGTCCAATTAGAAAACTGGGGTTCCTGAATATTTGTAAACCTCTTAGAATTTTCTAGATTTCTGCATAAATATGATTTAAATCAGGGGTCAGCAATAGGCAGTATATAGCCGCAAGCATTTCATCTGGCCCTTGAGGTTGTTTAAACTAAAAAATGAACGAAAATGAAAATAAAATAAATAATAAAATTATTCTCTGGTGAGCTTTTGTTTACATCCCTCCCCTGTCTCTCTCTGTCGCGCTCGGGGTGAGTTTAGTTTCTACCTGTTCCCGTTTTTCCACCCGTTCTCAGGCTCCCTATCTCCTTATAAGGGCTGTTTTACCTGGTTGTGTCCCAATTCACTAGCCGGGGCAGTGGTACTGTATTGGACTGCGACCCTGACGACACGGGTTCGATCCCACGTGAGAAGGGGTGTGTCTTTTTATTATTTTTTTCCTTTCTTCTTGGGTTTACCTGCTTTGAGACCAACTGTTCTGCAATTGGGTTCAACAATCCTCTGGGCTGAAGAGCACCACATCCCATTACACTTCATTTTCTAATTAAGTTTCCATTTTTCAAACTGTGTAGCGTTTGGTCTTGTGTTTTAAATTTTGACTACTGAAAACACTTCTTACGATGGTGTTTTTTAGAGAATTTTGGCAGCAGTTAATACAAATGTTAGATAACCCAAACCCTCCCAGTCTGTTACCAGAACAAGACATTACCCAAAAGTAATCACTGACCTCGCATATAAAGCCGGTGTTGTGCTGAATTTAGCACCCCCGCCATGAAAAGCACCCTCTCTCGGGAGCACGCACCCATGTCTTCTTGGCTTTAACTTTACTTAAAAAAATTTAAATACCCAAGATACTGTTCTAAGCTACTCTGACTCATAAGAAATAAGGAAAAAGAGAGAGGGTACTTTTCCTGGCAGGGGCGTTGAATTTGGCACCATTGTAGTGCCTAAATCTGCACCCCCGCCATGAAAAGCACCCCCTCTCGACAGCGTGAATGCACCGTCTTCTTGAAAAAAGAGAATATAATTGCTTTAACTAACTTTTTAATTAGAAATGGGCAAGACTACACACTGATGGTGAGTCAGAATAGGGGTGGGGGTGTGCTTTCCTATTATGAAAATAATGAGTTTAATTGGGAAGGGTTGAATTAAATCTGTTGAGTTGGGCAGTATTTATTGGGGGTTTTTTTTGGATTAACACTGAAATTATCAACAAATAGTCAAATGTTTGGCTGTCATGTATGTGTATATATATATATATATATATATATATATATATATATATATATATATATATATATATATATATATATATATATATATAACAAGTATAATATTTGTTTGTCCCATTAGTTTTAGATCATATTTATGCAGAGCTATAATAATAAACACTCAGATGTTCACCTCTGTTTCTGTATATGGGTTGTAATATGGTAGCAGTGATATGAATCATTTAATAGATGATATGTATATAAGCCTCAGGCAGGATACAGTAAAGCGTTGAGATAATAAAGAAATCTGTCAGCAGCTGAAAACCTGAGGACATCTGTTTCCTGAACATCCAGCTTTCTGGAAAAGCTCAGTACAGTATAATCAAACCACAGAGCTAATCAACACCACCAGCAGTAATACTGACTGACTGACTGGGGGAATAAACTGTATACATAAATGTATTGGGACACACCTTTTAATAACTAAACTTTTAATGGTATTTCATTCCATACGATGTTTTTTACAGGTATATAAAAAGCTAACTGAGCTCCACATTATGCTTTAATAGGATGGCACTAGTGCATCTCAAAAAAATAGAATATCATTGAAAAGTTACTTTATTTCAGTCATACAGTTGAAAATGTGAATCTCATATATTATATAGATGTATTAAACACAGTGATCTATTTTAGGTGTTTATTTCTTTTATTGTTGATGATTATGGATTACAGCCAATGAAAACCCAAAAATCAGTTTCTTAGAGTATTATATACTGGGTTCACAGGTCATGAAAAACCTGGAAAAGTCACTGAATTTGAAAATATTAAAAATAAAATTTGCCTTAAAGGCATAGAAAAATCATGGAAAATCGTGGAAAAAAGTGGTTAAAAAGTGGATAAAGCCTGTATATAAGACCAATATGTACTATTGGCAGCGTGGGCAGTGTGCCAAGTCCTGCTGGAAAATGAAATTCACATCTCCAAACCTTCACTGATTGGTGGAAACTTCACACTAGATCTCGAGCAGTTTGGACTGTGTGTCTCTCCACTCTTCCTCCAGACTCTGCTCCCTTGATTTACTTTAAATGAAATGTAAAATTTACTGATGATCAGTGATGGTTTGGAGAGTCACGTCTGTCATCTGCTGGTGTTGATCCACTGTGTTTTATTATCAAGTCTAAAGTCAGTGCAGTTTTGTTTTCCCACAAAATCTTACAGCACTTCATATCTTACAGCTCCCCTCTGCTACTGACAACTTTTATAGAGATGAGGATTTCATTTTCCAGCAGAACTTGGCACACTGCCCACACTGCTAAAAGTTCCAATTGGTCTAATATACAGGGTTCATACACTTTTGAACCAATAAATTTCCATGATTTTTTATGACTTTTCCATGTCTTTAGGGCAAATTTTCATGACCATATGATTTTTAAGCAGACATGGACAATAAAACCAAAAATCAACTTATAGTAGGCAAAAAAAAATAATCTGATAAAAATGTTGAGACACAATCTTTAATAATAAAATGTGTGTCAAGTCCTGAAAGCTTCACTGTTTTAGGCTAAATTACTGAATTATCTTTGATCTGACATATTTATAAGCTCAATTTACATTTTCTCCATCGATAAACTGAAACGCAAAGATTTGTAGAACAAATTTCCATGACTTTTCCAACTTTTTGGGTGTTTTTATTTTTCCAAAACGTATACAGGCCTAATTATTAAATTACTTTTCCAGGTTTTTCATGACCATATGAACCCTGTATATAATATTCTAATTTTCTGAGACACTGATTTTTGGGTTTTCATTGGCTGTAAGCCATAAAGAAATAAATGTTTAAAATAGATCACTCTGTGTTTAATACATCTATATAATATATGAGTTTCACATTTTCAACTGAAATTTTACTAAAATAAAGTAACTTTTCAGCGATTTTAATTTTTTTTAGATGCATTAGTATATTCCACTAACTGCTGTAGGTCGAAAATTGATTATTATGGAGCAGTAAAGTTACAGTGGGGAGTGTAAATAAGATTGTTAAGGACTATTAGTGAAGAAAACTATAAATTAGACAACTATGGGTTCAGAATGAGACCTAAGAAAACCTCCCATAGGTCATATGTGTCAAACTCGAGGCCCGTGGGCCAAATGTGGCCCGCCACGTCCTCCTATGTGGCCCGCCAGAGCCTGGAAGGTCTTAGTGTCTTAAAATAAATAAAATAAAAACTACATTTCCCACAATGCATGTCGACTGTGTTACCTGCAAAGTTATTAGTTTGACGCAAGGCTGTTGTAGTATTTTTTTTATTTGTCACACATGTTCTTAGCAGCTCACAATTTTTTATTTCATATTAATTAATCCTCTTATCAGTAAGTTATTATTATAACTTGTGCTTGATGCTCTTTTTTATTCACTTGAATAGTTTCATCCTTGATTAATGGAGTTTAAACTAATTCAAAGGCTTTATATTGTAACCGAGCAACAGGCAAACCTGTTTTTTTCATTGTAACTGTAATATTTTAATTGAATAAGTAATATACTCGTAAATTAGTAGATACGTTTTATATTACACATCTTGTTAGGTTTACAAGTTACATCTGGCCCTTTGAGGACTGCCATTAGGCCAATGTGGCCCTCGGTGAAAATGAGTTTGACACCCCTGCTATAGGTGAAATGTGTGGGTACCCCAATACTTTTTTATACATGTGTTATTCCCATCAACACACACACACACACTTACTTACTTACTTGTTGATGGTCCACTTGCTCGCTGATGATGGTCCACCTTCTGCTGCTACACCCAGCGTAGTCCCACTCCAGCAACACACTGAATCTACAGCCAGAGAGAAGATATTAAGCTATTAGGCATCTTACACACACACAGACTGTCTCACACACACACACACACACACTCTCAGACTGTCTCACACACACACACACACACACTTGGTTCCCTTCTCCAGGCAGGACGGAGGCTGTCACTGCTCAGTACAGTATAATAGGCTGATTGTGTCTCCGGACCTGATACTCAAAATACTCAACCTTCTGTTAACCATACAGAGTATATATTTTACAGTTTCTGGAAAAACATAGAAACCACTTAAAAAATGATGAGTTTCTGTGATTTAACCAAATGTAAAACCTCTGGAATATAATCAAGAGGAAGATGAATGATCACAAACCATCAAACCACCAAACTGAACTGCTTGAATTTTTGCACCAGGAGTAAAGCAGCATGAAGTTATCCAAAAGCAGTGTGTAAGACTGGTGGAGGAGAACATGATGCCAAGATGCATGAAAATAACTGTGATTAAAAACAACCAGGGTTATTCCACCAAATATTGATTTCTGAACTCTTAAAACTTCTTAAAACTTTATGAATATGAACTTGTTTTCTTTGCATTGTTTGAGGTCTGAAAGCTCTGCATCTTTTTTGTTTTTTCGGCCATTTCTCATTTTTTGCAAATAAAATAAATGCTCTAAATGACTTTTTTTTTTTTTGGAATTTGGGAGAAATGTTGTCTGTAATTTATAGAATAAAAAGTGGTATTTTCAACTCCCACCCCTCTTCTCTGTACTACGTCACTAACAGAACTGCACATCATCAACTCCGCAGCTTGTGTTTCAATTGGCAGAAAGTCGTGAGGGGTGGTAACCGCACAGGCCACGCCCCCTGCTGTGGTTGCCAGGCAGCAAAGAGGCGGGCAGCAGTTTGAGAGGGATTAAATGTGGGGGATTTAGAGGAACTTCTGTTTGGGACTCTCAGAAACAGCACTTTTGAGGACATTCTGTACTAAAGCACATTTAATAAGCAGCTAGAATCTGTCCCACACTAATCCTGGAGCTGCAGCTTCTTCTCTACCAGCATTCTTCTGTTTGAGGCTCTGAGAAGAAGAGCAGAGGAATTTCCTCTTCATTAATCTCTTACCTCCACTACTGCAGACCTCAAATACCACGCCTCTTACACAACCTGCACTACTGCAGCACTACTGAGATACACGCAGTTCACTATTAATGCGGTTCAGCTGAATTAATTACTGTTATAATGTGATTTAACATATGAAAAACCCAAAAATCAGTGTCTTAGAAAATTTGAAAATGATTATATAAGACCAATTAGTACTTTGGCAGTGTGGGCAGTGTGCCAAGTCCTGCTGGAAAATGAAATCCATCACTGATCATCAGTCAATTTTACATTTCATTTAAAGTAAATCAAGGGATCAGAGTCTGGAGGAAGAGTGGAGAGACACACAGTCCAAACTGCTCGAGGTCTAGTGTGAAGTTTCCACCAATCAGTGATTATCTGCTGACAACTTTTATGGAGATGCGGATTTCATTTTCCAGCAGGATTTGGCTCACTGCCCGCACTGCCAAAAATACCAGTTGGTCTTATATAAGTATATGTATTATCTAATTTTCTGAGACACTGATTTTTGAGTTTTCATTGGCTGTAAACCATAATCATCAACAATAAAAGAAATGAATGCTTAAAATAGATCACTCTGTGTGTTTAATACATCTATATAATATATGAGCTTCACATTTTCAACTGAATTATTGAAATAAAGTTACTTTTCAATTATATTCTAATTCTAATTCTAACTAGTTTAGAGAATATGCCAGAAGGAATCTCTGTAGATATACTTGTGCTTCTTAAAAAAAAAACATTTAAATATCTGTATTTGACACCTTTCAGGGCACTATTTTAGTGATCTATAGAGGAGTTGTCAACTGTGCACTGTGCAGATTGATTTAGAGCAGTGTGTCAGTGCGTCTTTGCTATCATAACGGCGGGAAAAGTACACCTTGCACAGCTCGAAACACAGCGAAAAAGGCATGTACTGATTTTATTAATTATTCATAGGTGTGGTTAAATTTGGGCGTAACGTGAAATAAACCAATCAGAGCGTCTCTTGCTCATCATTCCCTTTAAGAGTAGATCAGGTGAGCTCTGACTTTGGTGGATTGCTATTGTAACGGTGCAGCTACCTGGACATGTCCTACAAACGCTTCTTCTCAGCAGAGGAAACTGAGCTGCTATTTGACGCTGTGAAGGAGCTCCAGCAGCTCATTTACGGGAACAGCAATGTTATTTTATTTAATATTCTGTTTATTGTTGATGTAAAAGTTGTGTTTGTGTTGAGCACCTGTGTTTTCCATTGCCAAGATAGCAATACACCCGAAATGTACCTGAACACACCTCATTTCCAGACCACCACGCCCATCAGTGTAGATTTATTCAGAAGCTCTGCTGCTGTTTAAAGGATGGCGGTGAAAAGAATGAGAAGCGTAAAAAAAAAGTTTCCTCTGTTGTACAGGATGAGTTCATTAGTTTCCAGCCTCAGAAACCACAAGTTAATAAACAGCTCCCCAGATAAGAGCATCTAAATACTTCTCCACAGAGTATTTTGGTTTGTTTAACACTGTTTTTAAGTTTCTACATGATTCCTTGTGTGTTCCTTCATAATCTGATAGATCACTTCACTATTCATTTATTAAGATTAAGTTTTACTTATTCTTATTTATTCTTAACTTTTATTTTTTATTTTAGTTCTTCTTTAAGTTCTTTATTTCCTATTTTTTCATTTGTTATTTGTTATTATTATTATTATTATTATTATTATTATTATTATTATTATTTTGATTTTCTTTTATTATTATTACTATTATTTGTATTTTTACTATTGCTTTTTATTTATTTTTTTTGTTCATGTATTTATTTGTATTTTTATTGTATTATGTAAAAGCTAGTTTTAGCTAATTTTAACAAATTTTTGTTGTATTAATCTTATCTTCTTATAACCTTAATTTTTTATCAATTAAACCAAGTTTTATTATAATTATAATTTTTTATATTATTAATTTCTTCAAATTCTATTTTTATTTTTTATCCATTTTTATATTTTGTTTACTGTTATTTTTAAATGATTAAATTTAGCTATTATTCTTTTTGTCATGTTAATCCCTGTATTTGTAAATGCTCGGCTACGTTGAACATGAGGGTTGCCCTCAATGTGCTTCCGAGTCAAAATAAAGATTGATTGATCGATTGATTGATTTATTATGTAGGAAAATCAATAAAAACATTGAATTAGAAAGTGTGTCAAAAAATTTGACTGGTACTCATAATTTGTTTTATTTCGCTCTTTTTGTCAAGAAAAGGGTTCTTTTAATTTAGTTTTATTTATGAAAGTATTTTTTTAATTATATTCCAAATTCAATATTCCAATATTTTGGAACAATATATAAATAATACAATAATAAAAGTAAAATGATTATATTAAAGGACCTTCTCTATAGTTAATGGATTGGTGTTTGGTTGTATCAGTGTAACAGGGATGCTGGTGCTGCAGATGTTATCTGGTCAGCAGTTTGCTTTCACTGCAGGACCTCAGGTCAGATCTCGGTCTGGTCTTGTTTTGAACAGGCAGCTGTGCTCTGATTGGCTGTGCTGTGGGTTGAAGTTCTTGTGGTTCTCTCAGCTTTAGAGAAGAATGTTTCTGCTGCAGCTTCAGAACAACAGGCCCGATACTCTTCTGCTATCAGAACCTTTCTATCACTCAGATTAATGATATAAATATAATATATATAATATATATCATATAAAACATCATCTACTACAGACACACAGAGAAGAGATACAGGGTGAAACCCCTACCCCTTGTTTTTGAGTGTAACAACATCATATCAAAAACCCACTAGTTACTGACAGTAGAATATAACCAGACTGGAACATGTTCAGCAGTATCCATGCACCAGCACATGCACCAACACTATGTTCTACCTACCCCTTGTTTTCAAGTGTAACCCTTCCCCTTGGATAAGAGTTAACTACAATAGAAAGTAGTGCTGGGTGGTATTCCGGTTCATTCAGTATACCGCGGGGTGAACTTGAACCAGTATGCGTTTCTCTCATACCACCACACAGCTAGAGGGCGCTGCGGAGCGCCGTGCAGAACAGAACCGTCAGAGAAGAGAATCAAACGCTGATCTAACTCCGTCCTACAGAGAAATCAGAACAGCTCCTGCTGCTGTTTCTGCTGTATAAGTGTTTTTTTCCCAGTAAAATACAGCAGTAACTACAGCCCTTTGAAATATATTAATACTGTAGCTTAAAGTATGATTTGAATGTATTTATTAACTGGAGAAAGAAGGGAATTGTAATGCCTATAATGGCTTCAATAATTACATATAGTCAATGTATATTAAACTTTTATCTAACTTGCGCGATAGAACTTTTGAGAAATATATATTTGAATAATTAAACATTGAGTATTTTAGGTTTGTTTATAGTCTTTACGGAACTATTTACTAAAATATTACATTTTTTAAAGGAAGCTGTGTTAAAGTTGTTGGCAAATCTATTTTTAATATATATATTAATATATATTTTTTCATATATTGTGTATATATTTTGTGGGACAAAGTAAACCCAATGCTAATCAAAGCCTTAATTTAAAGCCTTAGTGTTTTATATTATATTTAATTTTTACATTCCATCTTAAATGCTGCAGCCTCTGCCGTCTGTTTAACCATTTAAGGTGGAACGGGAAAGTTAGATAGATACTGAGACGAATGTGGGAGAAGAAAATGGCCATAAAATATTGAAACTACACATTAATCTATGTTAATATAGTGGTAATCTTAATTTCACAGAAAATACACACGCACTACACTCCCCATCACATCACACACACTGGTACAGTCCTCATCCACCCCCCTCCCACTGACACACACACACACACACACACACACACACACACACACACAGAGAAGACATCCCGGGTATATAGGTCAGTTTGCATGACCGAGCACGCTGAAATAAGAGGATTACACCATTCATGGTGAGAGAGGCTGTGCTACAGAGTGACATCAAAAATAGTGCTAGTAAACAACAACACAACAACAAACAATAAAAGTATTGTTAGTATTGTAGTGTAAGTAGTAAGTATTTTTATTTAGTCATTTATTTGTTAACCCTTGTGTGGTGTTCATATTTTTGTTACTCGTTTACTTTGTTACTTGTATTTAATTCAGCAAAATTAAGCAATTCTACATTAAAATGCTTTACACATGCTCGCTTCACCTAAATTACAAGCAATATAAACAGCTTACATGGTTAATATTTGCCCTTTACCTTTCTTATGTTACATTTCTTTTAAAAAGTGCTACTCTTTTTTTATTAGTTTTTTAATAAAATGTAAAAGAAAATGAATTAAACTCAAGATATGAGTAGAAAATTTGTTTAGTTTCAAATTTACAAATGAAGCAATGTTTATTAGCCCTTGGCCAAACATACTGTATGTAATATAAATGTGTGTGTGTGTGTGTGTGTGTGTGTGTGTGTGTGTGTGTGGGGGGGGGTGTACAGTGTGTGTTTATTGAAAATGTGTTTTGATATATGTTTTTCACAAAAAATGAGCCAATGCCAATGAGTTTGAGTTAGAAAAAACATTTTTTGTATCATTTGATGAAAAATGAAAACGGGTCCCACAGACCCGAACACCACACAAGGGTTAAAGTAGAGACATTTATTAGTATGGAGTATGGAGGAAAATATAAAACATACAGTACCAGTCAAAAGTTTGGACACACCTTAAGTTCAGTGCTTTTTCATTATTTTAAACAAAAAAGTGTTAAACAGACCAGAATATGTTTTATATTTTAGATTCTTCAAAGAAGCTCGTCTTGTTTAGATGATCAGTTTTGAACATCTCTGCTGGATTTTCTCAGTCAGTTTTATGAGTTAGAGTCTCCTGGAATTCAGGCTTTCAGTTAACAGCTGTGCTGAACTCATCAAGAGTTAATTACTTGAATTTCTTGTCTCTTAATAAAGTGTTTGAGAGCATCAGTTAAAGTAAAGTAGTGAAGAGGTAGAGTTACAGGTATACAGTGAATAGTGAATATTTGAGTAATGTTCGAATCCAGGTTATGAGAAGCAACAACTACTCAACTAAGAAAAGAAAAAAAAATCACGATCAGTCAATCCAAAAAGAAGAACCATTATGATGGAACTGGCACTCATCAGGACCACCCAAGGACAGGAAGAATGAGCTTCATCAAAGTTGAGTTTACTACATGATTTCTTATGTGTTTCTTGACTGATACTGTATGTTATGTTTTATTAATTCCCAGTCAGTTAAATTCAGTAAATAAATATAAATTATGTTAATAAATGTATATATTTAAGTTTACTGTAGAGGATTAATTACATTTATTACATTTATTTATTTATTTATTACATTTATTACATCATTTACTCTCTAATATCTAATATCTAGTATATTCACAATATATACAGCTCTGAGTCCCTCCAGCATCACTCAGCTCAGTACTGTAGGACACATGCCTTAAAGAGTCACGCATGACATAACGCCTCAGGTCACATGACCACTCATCACCTCTCAACAGCTCAGAGAGAGAGAGAGAGAGAGAGAAAAGAGAGAAAGAAAGAGTTATATAATATAATATACAATATAATACAATATAATCTACACAGATGTCCAAACAGTCAATTACAGTGGTAAATAATGTCTAATTAACACAGTAACGTTAGTTTATGTATGCATTGATGTTAACTGATAAAATGTAATTTTCTATATATATATACTGTATATATAAATAAAATACAATATAATCTACACACATATCCAAACAGTCAATTACAATGGTAATTAATGTCTAATTAACCTTAGTGGATTTTTTTATGTATGCATTGATGTTAACTTGATAAAATATATAGTTTAATTAATTAATTAATTAATTAAATAATGCTTTACTATGGTCATGCCAATAAAGCGTCTTTGAATTTAATTGAAATTGAAAGAGGGAAAAGGAAAGTGATAAAGCATGAAATACAAAAAGAGAGAGAGGAAGAGAGCAAGAGATAATAATGCATTTTCTGAATCAGTTTCTCTGATTTTGCTATTTACAGGTTTATGTTTGAGTAAAATGAACATTGTTGTTTTATTCTATAAACTACAGACAACATTTCTTCCAAATTCCTAATATAAAAAATATTGTAATTTAGAGCATTTATTTGCAGAAAATGAGAAATGACTGAAATAACAAAAAAAAAAAGATGCAGAGCTTTCAGACCTCAAATAATGCAAAGAAAACAAGTTCATATTCATAAAGTTTTAAGAGTTCAGAAATAATCAATATTTGGTGGAATAACCAAAACAGATGTTTTCATGCATCTTGGCATCATGTTCTCCTCCACCAGTCTTACACACTGCTTTTGGATAACTTTATGCTGCTTTACTCCTGGTGTAAAAATTCAAGCAGTTCAGTTTGGTGGTTTGATGGCTTGTGAACATCCATCTTCCTCTTGACTATATATATATATATATATATATATATATATATATATATATATATATATATATATATATATATATATATATATTAGAGAGAGCGAGAGATAGAAAGAGATATGGAGAAAGAGAGAGAGAGAGATAGTAAGTGGAAACGGACGGAGAATTATGTAACCAAATCAGAGTCTGCAGTCATCCAAATCTTCCACCTCCATAAACACACAGAGCTCCTGCTAATGGCCTCCGTCCTGCTTTAGATCTGCTCACCACTGTGACCTGGAGGGGTTCAATCCTCAACCTCTGAATGTTTACTAGCTGTGAAAAGAGGAAGCTGATTGTTCTGTTTAATTCTGTGTGATTCAGGCTTTTATTATTTAAGGAATTAAATTAATGAGCCAAAACTCTGAGATGCTTCAACAACTATAATTAGGGCTGAGCAATATGGGCTTAAAATGATCTCACAATATTTCAAGGTATTTTTGTGATACGATATTTTTGGCGATATGACAAAACATTGCATTTTTACTATAAATTTCAGTACAAAAAAACACAAACAAATTGATGTTGTATAATATAATAATAATAATAGTGTAACAAAATAAAAAATAGTAAATAAAAATACAAAATAATAAATTAAATAAAAACTATACAAAACCTCATTATCACAATATGAAGGCTCTCTTATTGTGCAAGAGTTTTTGCCGATATCATTGTGTACGATATAGTATGACACACTTCTCACCATGATGATGATGCAAAAACACAAGAAACACCCAACCAACCACTTGCCAACACCTGAACAACCACCTGAGGTTATATGGTTTGGAGAGTCATGTCATCTGTCATTCTTACAAATTCTTACAGCACTTCATGCTTCCCTCTGCTTCTGACAACTTTTATGGTGATGCGGATTTCATTTTCCAGCAGGATTTGGCACACTGCCCACACTACCAAAAGTACCAATTGGTTTTATGTAATATTCTCATTTTCTGAGACAATGATTTTTGGGTTATCATTGGCTGTAAGCTTCATAATCATCCACAATAAAATAAAAATAAACTCCTAAAATAGATCTCTCTGTGTTTAATACATCTATATAATATATGAGTTTCACATTTTTAACTGAATTACTGAAATAAAGTAACTTTTCAATAATATTAAAAAACAATTTGAGATGCACCTGTAATTTACTTGGCCTCACCATGAGCATGATGACCACTGTTCTATCGACCTCACTCACAAGATAACACCTCAAAATGTATACAGGTGTGGGTGTTCCCAAGCTGTGGGTGTTCCCAATTTGAAATCCAGATGTATTAAATATGATACAAAAATAAAAGTTCTAGATACAAACTCTTATTTTGTTAAACAATTGTTTAGAAGGTCCAATAAACACTTTTATTTTTTTATGATCTATATATCTTAGTTAGCTTAAATAACTGCGAGTTACAATTACGAAGATAATTGTTTGGAAAAAAAAGAGCCCACTTAAAAATGATGAGTTTCTTTGATTTTACCAAATTGAAGATGGATGTTCACAAGCCATCAAACCACCAAACTGAACTGCTTGAATTTTTGCACCAGGAGTAAAGCAGCATAAAGTTATCCAAAAGCAGTGTGTAAGACTGGTGGAGGAGAACATGATGCCAAGATGCATGAAAAAAAAACTGTGATTAAAAATCAACCAGGGTTATTCCACCAAATATTGATTTCTGAATTCTTAAACCTTTATGAATATGAACTTAGAGGTCTGAAAGCTCTGCATTTTTTTTGTTATTTCAGCCATTTCTCATTGTCTGTAAATAAATGCTCTATATGACAATATTTTTATTTGGAACTTGGGAGAAATGTTGTTTGTAATTCATTAAAAAACAATGTTCATTTTACTCAAACATAAACCTATAAATGACAAAATCAGAGAAACTTAAGTTTAAAGTAAACTTAATTAAATTAAAGATGTTGTTTTTTTTCTTTGCATTTTCTTCCAATTATTTGCACTTATTGATTTAATTATGTGGTCCAAGCTATAAAGAATTAGAATTAAGCACTCATGCGAAAGTGTGGAGCGCACGAGCCTCCTAATAACAACTTATTTAACTAAAACAGCCTCTTTATAAACTGTATAACCCGTGTTTACCGTGTGCTCGTGCTCTATTACCGAGTTTACACTTCAGTATATCAGCCTGTGGCGCTGCGCCCGGTAACCCGACCTCATCCATTCAGCACTGCTGCAGCTTCATATCCCACCCGCTTTGGAACAAACCCCGCCCACAAGCGCTAGGATTGGTTACTTGCAATGAGGGCGGATTGCTGAAGAGTGTCACCCAACAGCCAATCAAAGAGCGTGTGGGCGGGGCTTGCCTGAAAACGGGTGGGAGGGAAAAGGCCATTCAGAAAGCTGTTCCCGAACTTCATTCTGCTTTATTACGTTCAGCAGAGCTGCGATTAATCGAGCTGAGAGCAACGATTAGGGAGCGAATAATAATCGTAACGTTGCGTTACGTTGTCACGTGCTGCCAAACGTGCATAATCTATGAGTATTATCAGTATTAGCAGGTTAATAAATGTTATATGTACGATCAAAGTCGATCACAGCTAATAAAGAACGTCCGAATCAGAAACGAACAGCATGGACATCTGCTCAACGCTGCGTAAAAGAGTGGCACGCGAGCGCAAACGCGCCCCCCCCCCCCACACACACACACACTCATTCACACACCAACGTGGGGGCTGGACTTCCTCAGGCAAAGTCATTCCTGACCTGAAGAAGTATAGTAATATCTGCGCAGGCTCGTGCGTAAAAAGGTTCGCCCCGCGCGGGTACCTACCGCACAACTCGCGCTCCCGAGGCTGTTAGAGCTCTTCCAGCGTCCCGCTTCGATATTCTCACCCCTCAGCTCAGCAGTAGTAGTCCCGTGCTCAACTATCCACAGCCGCACACTGCCAATCAAATATTAAAGCCACGCCCCTGCCAGTGACGCAATGAGCACCGGCGAATCAGAGTGAAGAGGATTTCCCCATTTCTGCCAAAAGGAGGCGGAGAAGAGTTGAGCACACAAGAGAAGGTGTGTGTATATATAAGAATATCATTGAAAAGTTACTTTATTTCAGTAATTCAGTTCAAAATTTTATTATATATCATATATTCCATAGACGTAGCACACACAGAGTGATCTATTTTAAGTGTTTATTTCTTTTATTGTTGATGATTATGAAGCTCACAACCAATGAAAACCCAAAAATCAGTGTCTTAAAAAATAATATAGAATATTATATAAGACCAGTTAGTACGTTTAGCACTGTGGGCAGTGTGCCAAGTCCTGCTGGAAAATGAAATCCACATTTTCTGGACTTGATATAACACAGTGGACCAACACCAGCAGATGACATGACTCTCCAAACCATCACTGATCATCAGTCAATTTTATATTTCATCTAGTGAGGTCTAGAGTGAAGTTTCCACCAATCAGTGATGGTTTGGAGAGTCATGTCTGTCATCTGCTGGTGTTGGTCCACTGTGTTTTATTATCAAGTCTAAAGTCAGTGCAGTTTTGTTTTCCCACAAAATCTTACAGCACTTCATATCTTACAGCTTCCCTCTGATACTGACAACATTTATGGAGATGTGGATTTTATTTTCCTGCAGGACTTGGCACACTGCCCACACTGCCAAAAGTACCAATTTTATAAAATATTAAAATATAAAACATATTCTGTTTTTTGTTTACTAAATAATTTCATAAGTTTTTATTCATAGTTTGGATGAATTTAGTATTAATCTACAATACAGAACATTTTAAAATAATAATAAAAAAGAATTTAATTTAAGGCATGTCCAAACTTTTGACTGTAATTTCTCTGAATTTTTTATTGGTATTATGGGATGTGGTTGGTGGGATATCCAAATGTTAGGGTCCCATCAAGTTCTACATGAATTAATGGTTATATGTCTGTTTATCTCTCTGTATGTCTGTCTATCTGTCTGTATGTCTATCTTTCTATCTATGATCATATTCATCAGCTGTGTAAACTTATGAATATGAAATGAGTCGATATTTTCTCATGATATTGTAATGATTTATGTTGTACTTAATGTTGTGAAGTTTGGGTGTGCTTAAAAACATTGTGAGTAATAAATTACAGTATTAAAGTACTAATTATGACTCAAAATGAAAAACCATAAAGGCAAAACTTTTGTAATTAAATATATATTTTTAGATAAATTATATAAGGTTCTATATGTTTTAGGTTGCTTAAGAAACTGCTGTGAGCAATAAAGTTCAGATGTATCAAATATGTTACAAAATGAAAGTCCCAGATGCAAACTCTTATTTTTTTAAACAATTTTTTAGAAGGTCCAATACATACTTCTATTATATGTTTTATGTATGTTAGTTTGCTTAAATAACTGCATCAACCAAATATGAAGATTACAAAATAAAATGAATTTAATTATATATATATATATATATACATACATACATATACATATATACACATACATATATGCAGCTCATTGATATCAGCCACAAGAGGGCGCTCTGTCCCACAGAATATCAGAGATCCTGCTCAGTAAAACTACAGCACAGAGATACACAGCTCTTTCTGCCTATGCGTGTAAATTTACATATATATATTGTATATATAGTAGTATATGAATGATGTTTATAATATTTAAATATGTTATTTTAGTGTTTAACACAAGATGAAGAGAGTGGAGTGATTATATTTATAATGGATTAAAGATGAACACTGATGTGATCTGATGTGATGATCAGAGGGGCTTTATGATTTATTATCAGACTGATATTAACCTGCAGGTGAGGCTGACAGGTAACGTTCCCACAGTGACCAAGACTCACCTGTGTACCAATGACAGCGTCAGAACACATCTCATCACACAGATCAAACACACAACACACACCTGCGTGTGTTTCCATTACATCAGTAAGTTTGAACTGAACACGTCATGTAAAAAAAAAAATATATATATATATATATATATTTTATAGATGTCTCAGTGCTATGATGTGGCCTAAATCCACATTAGTATTTTTCATTGATGTGATTTATTTGCAGGTAAGGTTTGAAATTGGTTATAATTAGTTGATTTCTTGTTTAAAATTAAAGGCTTTAAAATAGCAGTAATTAAACATTTAAAGTGCATGCCCCAGGCTAAGCAATGAGTTTATTAATTATTATAAGTTAATTATATCTGGTATTGCCTGTTTTAGTAATTTTTTAAAGAATTGTATCAAGTTCAAGATAATTTTCTCTCTGAAAGGCTTCCAAACTTATTTCAGTAACTAAGGGCCCTATTTTAGTGATCAATAGTGTGAGCCGTTAACTGTGTGCACCATCCAGCTTGATTTAGGACGTTTCAGTGTCTTTGCTATCATAACAACAGGAAAAGTACACCTTGCGCATCTCAAAACACACAAAAGTCATGTACTAATTATCTTAATTAATCATGGGTGTGATAAATTTGCGGCGTAATCTGAAATAAACCAATCAGAGTGTCTCTTGCTCATCATTCCCTTTAAGAGTCAGGTGAGCTCTGACTTTGGTGGATTGCTATTTTAACGGTGCAGCTACCTGGACGTGTCCAACAAACATTTCTTCTCAGCAGAGGAAACTGAGCTGCTGGTTGACGCTGTGAAGAAGGAGCTCCAGCAGCTCATTTACGGGAACAGCAATGTTATTTTATTTGTTTTATAGTATTTTGTTTATTGGCACCGATGCTGCCAAGATAGCGATGAACGTCTGACTGTTGGCGTCTGTCTGGGTTGTTTTAATTCAGTCAGTGGAGCTCCTGTGTTTTCTGTTACCAAGATAAACAAGATAAAAGTCCAGAAATGTACCTGAACATACCTCATTTCCAGAACACCACGCCCATCAGTGTAGATATATTCAGAGGAATAAAAACAGACTTTTGGTGGGGTGTAAGATAGCAATGAGCGCCTTGCGTTAGATAAAGCAAACTTTAGGTTTGAAGTGCTGATGTTAAATTCTGACTAAGATTGTTTAATATAAATCATGTGATTTATTTAGTTTTATTTATTTATTTAGTTTTTTTTAAGGTTTCTTGTTTTATTTTGAGTTTTATTTTGGTATCTAGGTAATGTCTCTAAATAGTGGTTAATTAGGTCCATTTCTGTGCAGCATGTCATTTGTTCTATTTTAGCCACTGGCTGTTATTCTGCACAATCAAGTTGCCTGGAGCTGCTACTCTTCCTTTACTCATCAGAGTATCTATACTTAGCTGCTCCACTTATTCGACCTCGTCCCCGGAGTTAAACCTACTGCAATCATATTAACACCAGCATTTCTGAGAACTTTACCTTTAAATGTTCATTTATTTAATTCACAGTCACTTTCCCCTTTTAGCAGCCACGCTATATATATGCTATACACGCTATATACGCTATGTACGCTATACACGCTATATACGCTATACACGCTATATACGCTATATACGCTATACACGCTATACACGCTATATACGCTACATATGCTATACACGCTATATATGCTATATACGCTATATACGCTATACACGCTATATACTCTATACACGCTACATACGCTATACATGCTATATACGCTATACACGCTATATATGCTATACACGCTATATACACTATACACGCTATACACGCTACATACGCTATACACGCTATATATGCTATACACGCTATATACACTATACACGCTATACACGCTATACACGCTACATACGCTATACATGCTATATACGCTATATATGCTATACATGCTATACACGCTATACACGCTACATACGCTACATACGCTATACACGCTATATACGATATGTACACTATACACGCTATATACGCTATGTACGCTATACACGCTATATACGCTATATACGCTATACACGCTATACACGCTATATACGCTACATATGCTATACACGCTATATATGCTATATACGCTATATACGCTATACACGCTATATACTCTATACACGCTACATACGCTACATACGCTATACATGCTATATACGCTATACACGCTATATATGCTATACACGCTATATACACTATACACGCTATACACGCTATACACGCTACATACGCTATACATGCTATATACGCTATATATGCTATACATGCTATACACGCTATACACGCTACATACGCTACATACGCTATACACGCTATATACGATATGTACACTATACACGCTATATACGCTATGTACGCTATACACGCTATATACGCTATACACGCTATATACGCTATACACGCTATACACGCTACATACGCTATACACGCTATATACGCTATATACGCTATACACGCTATACACGCTATATACACTATACACGCTATACACGCTATATACGCTATACACGCTACATACGCTATACATGCTATATACGCTATACACGCTATACACGCTACATACGCTATACACGCTATATACGCTATATACGCTATATATGCTATACACGCTATATATAGTGAAGGAATAATGATTTTACCCCTTGCTAATCCCTTTTATAAGCTTGCCCACTGACAAAATATATAAATATAAAAATTCAAATCCAGAAAATGTGTTACCAATGGTTTTCTTGGTTACTGGGGTCCCAGCTGCCTTGAGATCATTAACAGTTTCCTCCCTTGTAGTTTTAGGCTGATCTCTCACCTTCAAACACTTATTTTGCAGAGAGACCTGCATTACCTGCATTAAACAGACAGCTGTCTTAAATTCCTGTCACCTTTATAAAAGACTCCTGTCCACAGAGTCATTTAATCAGTCTACAACTAACCTTTACAACATGGACAAGACCAAAGAGCTTTCTAAGGATGTCAGGGACAAGATCATAGACCTGCACAAGGCTGAAACGAGCTACAAAACCATAAGTAAGATGATGGGTGAGAAAAAGACAACTGGTGCAACTGGGACTTCATGTAAAATCTTACCTTGTGGGGTATCCTTGATCATGAGGAAGGGGAGAGATCAGCCTAAAACTACATGGGAGGAAACTGTTAATGATCTCAAGGCAGCTGGGACCACAGTAACCGAGAAAACTATTGGTAACACATTACGCCATAAATTAACCTAACCTTACAATTATAGACTCATTAAAACTTACAAAATCAACAAGGAGTCAAATAAATATTTTCTTCACTGTAGATACCTGTTCTAGTATCATAATAAAATTGCTAATTTATTAATTTTTATTTAAGTTCAGTTAAATGCATACTGTTTGTTCTGCCTATAACCCTTGTGAAATGAAATTGTGTTGTGCTAATTAAATGTTTCGTGTTCTTTATATTCATCTACATCTTTTTGGTCTAACAATATATTAAATAAGTTCACTTAATCTGTAAACTTTGTTTAGAATTTTTTTTTTTTTTAATTTTATTTTATTTTATTGACGCTGTCTTCTGGATTCTTCTTGACTCCAAATTGTTTCAAGCTGTCCAACTCTGCCAATATTTATTCTCAGTTTACTCTTATTTTTAATCTTGTCTCCTGCTATCACTGTGTTCTGTACCTGGCAACTCCGGGAGTGGAAATGTGGTGTAAGTAAAATAAACTATTCAGGTTTACTGTGTAGTAATGCAGAGAAAAACAGGCCTCTGTTTTTAATATAGTGTTTAATAGCACATTAATATACTGTACATTCCATAATGCCAGGGATAGCTTCTTTTCTATTGGCTTTTGGCACAATATATTTCCATACTCGTGTGCCCCCCCAGTCACTGACACTCACCATCAGGGTGGTTGCTATGGTGTTGCTAAGAGGTCTTTATGATGTTGCTATGGTATCTGTGGCAGTTGTTTGGTGTTGCGATGTAGTTTTGAATGTGGTTGCCATTGTGTTGCTATGGTATCTGTGGTGGTTGCTATGGTGTTGCAAGGTTGTTGTAATGGTGTCCATGGTGATGTTGCTAACTGGTTACTATAGTGGTGCTAAGTGGTTATTAAGGTGTTGCTATGATATTCGTGGTGGTTGCCATTGTGTTGCTATGTGTTTGCTAGTTGGTTGCTTTGATGTTAATTACTAGTTTCAAACGAGTCCATGGTGGTTGTTTAGTGGTTGATTGGTGGGTGCAAGGTGGATGCTAAGGTGTGGCCATGGCATCTGTGGTGGTTGCTATGCTGTTGCTATGGCATCTGTGGCAGTTGCTATGGTGTTGCGATGTCATTGCTAAGTGGTTACTAAGGTGTTGCGATGATATCCATGGTGGTTCCTTTGGTGTTGTTTGTTGTTATGGTTGCTAGGTGGTTGCTATGATGTTAGTTACTATTTGATAAAGAGTCCATGGTGGTTTCTAAGTGGTTGATAGGTGCTTGCAAGGTGGATGCTAAGGTGTTGCTGTGGTTTCTGTGGTGGTTGCTACGGTGTTGCTAAGTGTTTTCTATGGTCTTGCTACGATATCTGTAGCAGTTGATATGGTGTTACAAGGTTGTTGCGATGGTGTCAATGGTGATGTTCCTAACTATTCACTATGGTGTTGCTAAGTGGTTATTAGGATGTTGAAATGTGGTTGCTAGGTGGTTGCTATGATGTTAGTTGCTAGTTGCTAGGCTAAAGATTCCATGGTGACTGCTGTGGAGTTGCTAAGTGGTTCCTGGGAGGTTGCTGTGATGGTAGTAACTGGTTGCCAAAGTGTCCATTGTGGTTGCTGTAGTGTTGCTATGCGGTTGCTAGGTAACAGTGTGTTAATGCATAGAAAAAGCAGGCTTTTCTCTTTCAAATATAGTGTTTAATAGCACATTAATACTGTACATTCAGTAGTGATATTACAGCACACAGACGATGGAGATGAGCGCGGGAGGTGGAGGTCTGTACAGAGAAGCTGCTGAGAGACTGCATGCACTCACTGAGCCTCTACTGGATGGAGGGATGGATAGATGGAGGGATGGATGGATGGAGGTGAGGAGGAGCTTCCCTAACCTTCAGTAGATCAGATCTGTTCTGTAATAAAGTGGTAAACTGGTACGACTGGTTTATCTACCCTAACGTCCAGAGGAACGTCTCCATCCTACACATCACAGGCCGTACACACTCGCCATGTTCATAACAAGTGATGCACCGCTGCCGCTACTCTTCGATGAGGTCAGATGTCGCTGGTTGGATGAGCACAGACACGTCGGGCTACACAGACTGATGACATCACCACATCAACGGGTCGTCATATCTGTAGATCAGAAAAAAAACAGTACATAATGAATAAATATGACGTTGTACCTAAAAATGAGCACATGCTCAGATTATCTCCCTGTGTCCCTGTAGAAGCGAAGTATTGCCAACAGAATTTGGCCACCCTCAGATAAATAAAAAGCAGATAAATAAAGATGAAGATAAATAAAGATTAAGTCTTCTCTGTACAGTAGAGACAGTTACTCCAACAAAAGCAGGATAAACTGTTGTTTTGGTTGCGTTTGTTTTGCTAAGTAGTTTCCAAAGTGGTTGCAATAGTGTTACTAAGTGGTTGCTAAGGTGTTGCTAGGTAGTTGCTATGATGCTAGTAGTTTGTTGCTAAAGTGGTTGCTAGGTAATCAATGATTTCCACAGTGATTTCCAAAGTGGTTGCTATCGTATCTGTGGTGCTTACTATGGTGTTACTAAGTGATGGCTAGGTGGTTGCTAAGGTGTTGCTAGGTGGTTGCTAAGGTTGTTGCTAAGGTGTTGTTAGGTGGTTGCTATGATGCTAGTTGCTGGTTGCTAAAGTGGTTGCTATGCAGTCAGATTCTCACAGCAATTTTTTTTTTCTACTCCAGAATCTGCTATGGTGTTGCTAAGTGGTTGCTAGGAGGTTGCTAAGGTGTTGCTAGGTAAATAATGATTTCCAAAGTGGTTTCCAATGTGGTTGCTAAGGTGTTGCTATGGTATCCGTGGTGCTTGCTATGATGTTTTACTAAGTGGTTTCTAGGTGGTTGCTAAAGTGGAATCGTTAAAAATAACATTCTCACAGGCTCTAAGTGGTCCAGCGGTTTAAAAAGCGCTGCCACTATGATTTGGAGATTGCCAGTTTGAATCCCAGTCATGTAGCTTGCCTTCAGCTGCACAGTTGGTCTTGCTCTCTCTGGGTGGGTACAGTAGATGGCGCTCTCTCTTTCCCCTCATCACTTCTAGGGTGATGTTGATCAGCACAAGGCTGCGTCTGTGAGCTGATGTATCAGAACCGAGTCGCTGCGCTGCTTTCCTCCGAGCGTTAGCGCTGTGATGCTACTCGGTAATGCTACATCAGCAGCAGCTCAAAAAGAGGTGGAGTCTGATTTCACATGTATCGGAGGAGGCGTGTGCTAGTCTTCACCATCACTAGTGATATGGGCGAGTCCTAATGAGTGTGTTGGGTAATTGGCTCAGTAAATTGGGGTGGAAATGGGATAAAAGAATTTAGATAAAGAATTTAGAATTTAACAGATTAAATGTTTAGAAAATGTTCTACTATTCAGACATTGTTGTCTGGGCTGTCGCACCCACTGGACTCCCAGGACTCCCCAAGATTATATAACTCAACCATAATTATATAATTATATTAATTATAACACTAACAGCTCTGATTAGTGTTAAGTAGGTCAACTTAACTCAACTTACTCAACTTCAGACTACACCATCAGCATTACTAATGAGTTATAGGGGCAGAACACTGAGTACTTTGAGCTGTTTTGAGTTACTGTAACTCCATCATATCTTTCATTGTCTCTCCACTCTTCCTCCAGACTCTGCTCCATTGATTTCCAAATAAAATGTAAAATTTACTGATGATCAGTGATGGTTTGGAGACAACTTTCATGGAGAACCAGATTTCATTTTCCAGCAGGACTGCCCACACTGCCAAAAGTACCAATTGGTCTTATATAATATTCTAATTTTCTGAGACACTGATTTTTGGGTTTTCATTGGCTATGAGCCAAAATCATCAATATTAAAGTAGATCACTCTGTGTGTTTAATGCATCTATATAATATATGGGTTTCACATATTATTCTAATTATGATATTCTAATTGTTTGAGATACACCTGTAGAACATTTAATCTTCAGGCAGATTCCTTCTCTCAAAATCCAGGTCTCCTTTATAACTCCTTTAATTGGTTGAGGAAATAAATGTAGAATTTAACTCTATCCGAATGGGATTAATTTCTCAGGGGGACGTCTGTAAAAAATATATCACACTTCTACTCAGTGATAAAACTCCTGCATCCGGACTGTAATTTAAAAAAACAGGAGGACAAGTGAGTTTTTTTTTAAGTTTTCTCGGTCACATGACATCACGCCGTTCAGTAGCTCCTCCATTTCCACTTGCTGTTGTGTTTTTTTAATGTGGATCACCGTGGAAACGCGCGTCCAAAGTGTAATTACCGTGCACAGCAGTGGACAAATAGCTATTTTATTAAACGTGAGGAGACGAAACTCAGAGATGTGGATCCGAGCGAGACTACAATTACCGGAGGAGCACGGAGTTTAGAGAAAAACAGTAGATAATTCAGCCTGTCATTTTCTCAGAGGACGTCTGAGAAAAACACGTACATGATCGTTCTGGACGGGAATAAAATCACAGAGGATAAAAAACCCCTTAAAAGAGAAAATTACCCAGAACCCCCTGACCTTTATCTAAGAGGCGTGATTGAACGAATAACTTCAGAGATCAGTCAGTAACAGTCACTGTACTTTAAAGCCTAACATTATTCAATACTATATTTAAGCAATAATACACTCGAGGTTTGTGCTATAATGTGTAATATTGGCACTGCTGTGATGCGGTTGCAAGCCCATAGATCAGCACAGCAGTGCAAATATTACAGGTTATAGCTCGAACCTCGAGTGTATTATTGTGATTATACCACAGTTCCATTATCACTATTAATTAAAAGATTTTGAGTCAAAGAGGAGAAGAAAATAGGATCTGTTTGGTTATAAAAACTCCACGAGTTAAAATAGTTCCATAGCTGCTCTGCATTTTCGGCCATTTCAGTCAAAATTGTGGAAATCTAAGTTTACTGTAAATAAACAGAAGCGCTTGAATCACCCAGATAAACAGTTTTTAAGAGAGAAATCTTTATAGATTAAAGTCTAGAGCTCGTTTGACTGTAAAAGAAAATGTTTTTTTTTTTAGAATTACAGTTTTGATTACTTCGACACCCCTTAGCGCCACCTTAAATTCAGTCTTAATATTAACTGTAAAATATATACACTTAATCTTTTATTTTAATAATAACAACAGCTCTTAACCTGAAATTGGTGTCTGATAATGTGTGTAATAATGCGTATTTTTGAATCGCTGGGCTTATTTATTTATTTGTGTGGATTTGCGTCTTTGTCTGTGGCGCCTATTGGAGACATGGCTCAGCATTTCTGCGCTGTGCCTCTATAGGATCCAGCTGCTCTCAGTGGTGTTTAATGACATCGCATTTGGTTTGTATTTGGTTTGTAAGCGCTGCATCGTTGCTACGTTACCTGTATGTGGCGGAGTAATACATGGAGAGCTTCGGTTACAGTGCATTATCAGCTGATAACGGCACTTATAGAACGCCTCTCAGCCAATCACATTGCAGGGTCGGAACTAACTGTGGTATACTATAGAGAAATTTCTTATGAAAGTATTACCTGGACTGTGGTCGGCTCTCTGTCTCTCCGAACAGCAGGTTTGCGGTTAGTGCTTCAGCGTTCGACCTTTTCCCATACCTGAGAGAGAGAAAGAGAGAGATAGAGAAAGAGAGAGATAGAGAAAGAGAGAGAGAGGAAGGTCAGTTATAAAAGTCCCATCTCTGGTCAGAACTTTGCTTTTATAACAAAGACGTTCCACCTGATTTGCATTTCTGAGAGAACGTTAAGCTTTCAGCACTAATTCATCCATTACTGATCTTCTTTTTCCATCTCTTCCAGGAAACTCCCCCTCAACCCCCACCCAGACCACGCCGACCACCTGCCTGCACATGATGTTCTTATTAACCCTTTCAGGTACTCTAGTTTTTAGAGATTTTGTGGTGCTGACCACACAACTTTACCCTATTATATAAACACACAAACCTACTCAAAAATCAGTAGGGTGGAGAGTGGGGTAATTTGTGCCAGTTTTTTAAAGCGAGACCATGAGAGTAATGCTTCCAACTAATATATGTACATATATTTCAGGAGGAGGTGCATTCCTGGAAACAGTCACTTTGGATCTGAAATATAATATTTAAGAAATGCAGCTTTTTGAAAAAAAAGTGGTCTCATGGCACAACTTGCCCCCAGTGCGGGGTAAGCTGTACCTTTGGAGAGAATACATTGGGGGTAAACTGTGTTGATTACTGGAGTAAAACAGTATATATTGATCTCAGAAACTGTATTTCTATATAAAAACTAGGCAAATTCGATACAAAATGACTAATTTAAGGTTTATTTAAAGTTACTTTACAACACCAAAGGTCAATTTGAGAACACCAAAAGGTCCAAGCAAACCAATCACATCCTAGCAAAGATTAAACGTTCATTAGCATAATTAGCATATCTCTTAATTTGTCCCTCATTGAGCCATTGCAGTTTACATTCACATTTGCATAGGTTGAAGCTATATGCTATAAGCTTTAAATAAGTACCCAATTTTGCTTCTCTGCACACTTAACCCAATCTGCTTTTTCCTCTCTGATCCAGCTGGCAGGGATATTGATGTCATTTCTTTGTGCATACTCAATTTTTTTTAGTCTAAAATTAAGAATATCACATAGTTTTAGTGATAAAATGTAAAAATACAATGTACAATTACAAAGAAATGATATGTTCATATGTGGAAGTGAGTTGTCACCCCACTTTCCCCTATAGATAACATTAATTATAGTGGGGTAAAAGTTATTATTATTTAAATTATCTGGGACACCCCAGATAATGTTCGTGATATTCCTTCATAAAATCATTGGTTGTTATGATCAGCAATTTCAGTTAAATATATCATGTAGCAGATGAACACAGTGATATTTGAGGTGAGAAATTAAGTTTATAGATTTATAGATTTACAGAAAGTGTGCAATAATTATTTAAACTAAATTGGTCAGGTGCATAAATTTGAAAACTCCTTTGGTTTTATTGATTTGAATACCTTTAGAATTAGTTTTTGGAACACAAAAAATTAGTTTGGTAAGCTCATTGACCCTTTACCTACATTAACACAGGTGAATCCTGAGAATTAAAGAAAAGGGTTAAAGTGTCCAATTGCAAGTTTTTCTACTCTCTGCATCTTTTCTGGAGGGCGGCACATTTTCACAGTTCTTAAAACATGGGAGCCTGAAAACAAAACTCTAAAATGACCTGAAAATAAAGATTGTTCAACATTATGGTTTAGAGCAGTGGTTCCCAACCTATGGGTCGCGACCCAACCTATGGGTCGCCAAAGATCCACGATGGGTCGCGAAGCCCTCTTGATTTTAAGGGGTTTAATTTTAATCCTATATATAGTCTAGGGTAAGCAAAATTCGCCGCGCTGCGCTGCGCTCTCTCTGTCTCTCTCTCTCTCTCTCTCTGGCGCGCGCGCGGGCGCTCTCTCTCCGGCAGCGCGGAGCTGAATTCAGCGCGAGGCTGAATATAATAATATAATAATATAAGAATATAAAACTCAGTTTAGTTAAATAAATGAAAATGAGTGAGGGCCTGTAAAGTTAATCAATTATTGTCCAATATTTGGACAGGTTGAGGTTTTGGTGAGCTGTTTTACTGATTTGAAACTGAAACTGAAACTGATATTATTCTTTTTTTTTGTTTTGTTTGTTTTTATTTTATATAAATTATTTTTTATTCATTTTAATAGTTGTATTATCTTATTGATCTAATTATTTTTTTCTTCATAATATAAAAAATCCTTATGTTTTATGTATCAATTTTTCCTTTTTTACGTGTTTATTTTATTCATCTATAGTAAATGTCAGTTTTTATTTGTCATTTCTAAACCCCCCCCCCCCCCCCCCAACCCAATTATACACTTACATCTTTTACATTTGGGGGGGGGGGGGGGGGGTGGTTATTCTGTTCGGTGTGGTTATGTTGGGTCACCAAAGCTTACAATGGTAAAAATATGGGTCCCTGAAGAAAAAGGTTGGGAACCACTGGTTTAGAGGAAGGGTAGAAAAGGCTTAATAGTCTCATTTTAGCTGATCAGTTTCCACTGTGAGGAACAGAGTGAGGAAATGGTTAGTTAAGAACTGAAGTGGCACAACAAGAAAAACAGTCATAGTCAACCCACAGACCAGCTTTAAACACCTACATCATCATCTTACTGCAGATGGAGTCACTGTGCATCATTCACAATTCACTATTCAGCTCACTTTACACAAGGAGAGGCTGTATGGAAGAACACACGCCACAAACAGAGTCACTTCAGGTTTGCTAAAGCTAAAGCACAATTGGACTGTCTTCAACGCGTTTTTGCCTACTGTATTATTGTAAACTATATCTCCATTCTTTCAGTTTATCTATCTTCTTTCTGCTTCTTTTATCTACTCTTTAATCTCCTCCTCCTCCACATGAGTGAACGGGTGCTCATCAGCCAGAGAGAAGTTAGTCTGTGGTTCTTGGTGGACCATGAACAGATGAACAGACTCTAATGCTCCTAGATGAACTTTATATATAAAACGTCTGTTTTAGATCTGATTTCAGCTCTGCTCTGGAATGTATAGTACCAGTCAAAAGTTTGGACCCAACTTCTCGTTACATGTAATTGAATTTATTCTAAAGTAAATTTAACTTTGTTGAGGATCCTTTCCAGGCAGTCACTTGTTGAAGTGTGGAACCCCTGAACATCACCAAACACTGGGTTTCCTCCTTTATGATGCTTTGCCAGGTCTTTACTGCAGCTTCAGTCTTCAGGTGTTTAGTTGGTTTGTGGGTTTTTCTACCTTTAGTTTTGTCGTAAGTGAGTAAAATGCTTCTCAATCAGGTTCAGCTTTGCTGATTGACTCGATCACTACAGAATATTCCACTTTTTTACCTTAAAAAACTTGTGGATTGCTTTTCACAGCATGATTTGGGTCATTGTCCACCTGTGCTGTGAAGAACCGTCCAATCAGTCTTGCTGAATTTGGTTGAATCTGTCTTCTGTCGCATCTTCAATAATAAACTCTAGTGACCCAGTGCTATTAATAGTCATGCACTCCCATGTCATTAACCCACCACCATGTTTAACAGATGATGTGGTGAGCTTTATGTCAAGCTGTTCTATATTTTGTCCACTCCTTTCTTCTTCCCATCATTCTGATACAGACTGATCTTACTTTCACCTGTCCGAAGAACGGTGTTCAGAGCTGGTCCAGCTTCTTCAGCTTCTTGTTTTATAGTAAAGTCTAATTTTGCCTTTCTAGGGATTTTTTAGGGATTACACTCCACTGATTACAGCACTTCATGCTTAACATCTGCTGGCAACTTTTATGGAGATGCAGATTTCATTTTCCAGCAGGACTTGGCACACTGCCCACACTGCCAAAAGTACCAGTTGGTCTTAAAATATATAATAATCAAATTTTCTGAGCTGCATCTGTATGTATATACAGAGAGTCAGACAGTGTTTGTGAGGAAGTGTGTGAGGTGAGCCTTATTAAAGATAATCCAAATTTTCTGGTTCACGTCTTTCCAAACCTGAAATTATTATTTAATTTGTCAAAAGAACAAAATGAAATTTAGTAGCCCGGTGTTTTCAGTGTGTGTGTGTGTGTGTGTGTGTGTGTGTTTGAAGTGTGAGTGAAGTGTGTTTAACTGAAGCTAATCTATAAAGCAGTGAGTGGGACTCTCTTAATTAGACAGTCAGCAGGGTGCTCTCACTCTCTCTCTCTCTCTCTAATTCTCTCTCACTTACTATTCTATCTCTCTCTCTCTCTCTCTCTCTCTAATTCTCTCCACTCTCTCACTTACTATTCTCTCTCTCTCTCTCTAATTCTCTCTCTCTCTCTGTAATACCTGCATTTAAACAGCGTAACTCTCTAAAAAAATGCCGTTATTAAACTTCTTTGTTTTTTGGGGGGGAATGTTTTGTTCTATAATCTTTAAGAACTGAAGAACTTACTCGCCTTAAAACTCCCTGAGTCTTCAAACAGCGTTCAGTTAAAAATGACTTAACAAGAAGCAGAGAAACAATAATTACAGTGAGAATACTGTTTCAGGATGCTGTTTGAATATGCTGGTCGTGCTAAACTGACATAATAAAAGAGAATAAAAGAGAATATTTAATTAAGGAGAGACTAAAACCCTTGTAATGTAAGTTTTTTCACACTATAGAGAAAAAAATGACTAAAAAAAAGTGATGATATACAGTACCAGTCAAAAGTTTGGACACTCATTCGGATTCAGTGTTTTTATATGTTCTGTTCTACATAGTAAATGAATTCTGAAGTGATATATCAGACTATGAAGAAACACATACGGAATCATGTAGTAACTTAAACAAGTTACTGTTTGTTAACTTGTGGTTTCTGAGGCTGGAAACTCTGATCAACTTATCCTGTACAACAGAGGAAACTCTCGCTCTTCCTCTCCTGGGTGGCCCTGATGAGTGCCAGTTCCATCATTATAATGTTTTTGATGGTCTTAATTGTGACTGCACTTAAAGACACTTTCACAGTTCTTAAAATTCTTCTTTTCAGATTGACTGGCCTTCATTTTTTATTAAAGTCTTTTTTTCTTGACATAGTTGAGTAGTTGTTGCTTTTCATAACCTGGATTAGAACATTACTCAAATATTCACTATTCACTGTATACCTGTAACTCTACCTCTTCACTACTTTACTTTAACTGATGCTCTCAAACACTTTATTAAGAGACAAGAAATTCCAGTAATTAACTCTTGATGAGTTCAGCACAGCTGTTAACTGAAAGCCTGAATTCCAGGTGACTCTACCTCATAAAGCTGACTGAGAAAATCCAGCAGAGATGTTCAAAACTGATCATCTATGCAAGAAATGTTTTTTTTTTCATAGTTTGGATGAGTTTAATATTAATCTACAATTGTAATATGTAATATGTATATATAATATATGTATATTTAAGTGTACAATGTTAGTTTCTGACCTCTGCCTCGTGATGAGGTTGATGTAGTGCCTCAGGGCGGAGTAATACTTGGCCAGCTCCTCGGCGGGAGCGTCCTCCCCCGGGTTATCCGGTTTTGTTGGGTAACCATCAGCCAACACAGCCAAACACAGCAGCAGAGCACAGGCTGCCCAGCCCACCAGCGCAGAGAGAGGGACACGCATCACACTGAGAGAGAGAGACAGAGAGAGAGAGAGAGACAGACAGAGAGAAAGAGAGCAAGACAGAAACAGAGAGAGAGAGCAGATTTTAATGTGTTTTTAAAATGCATACAATTTAATCAATAAAAAATCTCATCAAAACAAATCAACCAGAACGGAGAACTAATACTAAACCCCACGCAAAACATTCTACAGTTAGAGCTGAGAAATGCTTAAAAAACAACAAATAATTATTAAATATTAAAAATGACTATAAAACTTAAACTCCAACAGTAACTGATGTGCAAATTTCCACCTCAGATTTACATCAAAAACCTACATGATACAAAAGCTGCCCTGCTTGACTCCCACAGAATTCCTACAGTATTATTAAAGTATTATTACCACAGTATTTCCTCAGTATTACTAAAGTATTATTACCACAGTATTTCTTCAGTATTACTAAAGTATTATTACCACAGTATTTCCTTAGTATTACTAAAGTATTATTACCACAGTATTTCCTTAGTATTACTAAAGTATTATTACCACAGTATTTCCTCAGTATTATTAAAGTATTATTACCACAGTATTTCTTCAGTATTACTAAAGTATTATTACCACAGTATTTCCTTAGTATTACTAAAGTATTATTACCACAGTATTTCCTTAGTATTACTAAAGTATTATTACCACAGTATTTCCTCAGTATTATTAAATTATTATTACCACAGTATTTCCTTAATATTATTAAAGTATTATCAACACAGTATTTCCTTAGTATTACTAAAGTATTATTACCACAGTATTTCCTTAGTATTATTAAATTATTATTATCACAATATTTCCTTAGTATTATTAAATTATTATTACCACAGTATTTCCTTAATATTATTAAAGTATTATCAACACAGTATTTCCTTAGTATTATTAAAGTATTATCAACACAGTATTTCCTTAGTATTATTAAATTATTATTACCACAGTATTTCCTTAATATTATTAAAGTATTATCAACACAGTATTTCCTCAGTATTATTAAAGTATTATTACCACAGTATTTCCTTAGTATTATTAAAGTATTATTACCACAGTATTTCCTTAGTATTATTAAAGTATTATTACCACAGTATTTCCTTAGTATTATTAAATTATTATTATCACAATATTTCCTTAGTATTGTTAAATTATTATTACCACAGTATTTCCTTAGTATTATTAAAGTATTATCAACACAGTATTTCCTTAGTATTACTAAAGTATTATTATCACAATATTTCCTTAGTATTATTAAAGTATTATTATCACAATATTTCCTTAGTATTATTAAATTATTATTATCACAATATTTCCTTAGTATTGTTAAATTATTATTACCACAGTATTTCCTTAGTATTATTAAAGTATTATCAACACAATATTTCCTTAGTATTATTAAATTATTATTATCACAATATTTCCTTAGTATTATTAAATTATTATTACCACAGTATTTCCTTAGTATTATTAAAGTATTATCAACACAGTATTTCCTTAGTATTACTAAAGTATTATTATCACAATATTTCCTTAGTATTATTAAATTATTATTATCACAATATTTCCTTAGTATTGTTAAATTATTATTACCACAGTATTTCCTTAGTATTATTAAAGTATTATCAACACAGTATTTCCTTAGTATTATTAAATTATTATTATCACAATATTTCCTTAGTATTGTTAAATTATTATTACCACAGTATTTCCTTAGTATTATTAAAGTATTATCAACACAGTATTTCCTTAGTATTATTAAAGTATTATTACCACAGTATTTCCTTAGTATTATTAAATTATTATTATCACAATATTTCCTTAGTATTATTAAATTATTATTACCACAGTATTTCCTTAGTATTATTGAAGTATTATTACCACAGTAGTTCCTTAGTATTATTAAATTATTATTACCACAGTATTTCCTTAATATTATTAAAGTATTATTACCACAGTATTTCCTTAGTATTCCCTCAGTATTGCTTGAGTATTGCCACATTATGTCCCGACAATCCCACCACAGTATTTCCACAGACATTCTGCAATATTAATAAAGTATTCTCTCAGTATTCCCACAGTATTACTGAAGTATTACCTTATTATTCCCACAATATTCCCCATAGTATTTCCACAGAAGTTCTGCAATATTACTAAAGTATATCTTCAGTATTAGTAAAGTATTACCACATTATTCCCACAGTATTCTCTCAATATTCCCACAGTATACCCTCATTGTTACTAAAGTATTCCCACAGCATCCTTCCAACATTACAAAGTGTTTACACAGAATTCCTACATTGCTAAAGTGTTTCCACAGTATTGCTTTAATATTACTAAAATATTCTCACAGAATTCCTACAATATTACTAAAAGAATCCTGCAGTATTTCCCCATTTTTACTGAAGTATTCCTACAGAATCCCTACAATTTTTCAAAGTATTCCCACAGAATTTCTAAAATATTACTAAAATATTTCAACAGCATTTCCCCAATGTTACTAAAGTATTCACACAGAATTCCCCCAAGGTTAATAAAGTATTCCCACAAAATATCACATAAATATTACAATATTACATAGAATTCCCACATAATTCCCTTAATATTTCTAAAGTGTTTCCACAGTACTCTCCCAATATTACAAAGTATTCCCACAGAATCCCTACTACATTTTTACTAAACCATTCCTACAGAATTCCTAGAATATTTCTAAACTATTCCCACAGAATCCTTCCAACCTCACAAAGTATTCCCACAGAATTCCTACATTACTAAAGTGTTTCCACAGTATTGCTACAAAATTACTAAAATATTCTCACAGAATTGCTACAATATTACTAAAATATTCCTGCAGTATTTCCCCAATTTTACCAAAGTATTCCCACAGAATCTCTTCAATCTTACTAAACCATTCCTACAGAATTCCTACAATATTTCTAAACTATTCCCACAGAAGTCTTTAAAATATTACTAAAGTATTGCCATAGAATTCCCCCAAATTTTTCAAATTGTTCCCACAGAATTACTACATCATTAAAGTATTCCCACAGTATTCCTACAATATTACTAAAATATTTCTACAGAAGTCCTAGAATAATACTGTAATATACTTACAGAATTCCTACAATATTACTAAAATATTCCCACAGTATTTCCCCAGTGTTACTAACGTCTTCCGAAGAATTCAGACAATAATACTAAAGTATTCCCACATATCTTAATATTGTTTCCCTAATATCTTATAACAATTTCTCTATAGTATTCCCCTTAGGAAAATACTACCACACTAATCCCACACTATTTTTAAAGGTGAGGAGTAACAGGTGAGACTTACACAGAGTTCTGGTTTAGCTGCTGGATCTTCTGCTGGATCTCAGATCTCGCTCTACAGGTTCTGATCCTCCTCTCACTGTTTCAGCTCTTTTATAGCTGCTGCTGCTGCAGCCAGGAGGAGGAGGAGGAGGAGGAGGAGGTGTTCATCATCAGCAGCCCAACGTCATGCGCTTCGTGCATCATCACTCTTCTTTACCTCATAACTTTATATTTATATATACAGTGACGTGAAAAAACTATTTGCCTCTTACAGATTTAGTTTTTGCATTTTTTTTTTTTTTAGATTATCCAACAAACTTTAATATCGGACAAACATAACCTGAGTAAATATAAAAAGCACTTTAAAATGATGATTTAATTTATTAAAAAATAAACTATCCAACCAATCCATCCCTGTGTAAAAAGTGTTTTCCCACTATAAATTAAAACTGAGATTAATCACTTTTCCTACGAACCACAACCAGACCTGATTACTGATTCCAGACCCGTAGAATCAAGAAATCACTTATATAATAGAACCTGTCTGACAACAAGAAGCAGATAAAAGATCTCATTTAAAAGCAGCACATTATTATTAAACCCCCATCTGAAGAAACTCAAAAAAGTTATTGATCATCTATCAGTCTGGAAAAGGTTATAAAATCATTTCTAAATCTTTGATACTCCAGAGAACCACAGTGATTCACTATTATTCACTAATGGAGAAAAACATGAAACACTGGTGAACCTTCCCAGGAATTCCTACAATATTGTTACGTCTCCAGTCTCTCCTTCCACACTCCCGAACTCCATTTCCCATGAACCCACTGGTGATGACGTCACTGTCAGCCGCTCACCTTCACCCAATCGCGTCACGCTCCCCCGTTCAGACTCACCTGTGTTCTAAGTTGTTCCGGTTCTATGTTTTGTATATATAGGGTTCTGTTAGCATTGGTTCCTTGCGAGGTATTGTCGACTCATGTTGCGTACTGAGCGTTTTTCCAAACCCTTTTCTGACTGCCTTTTTGTTATGACCCTTTTTCCTGTATTACGGATTTTGCCTTTTGTCTTCGCCCTTATCGGATTTGTTGTATTATCGGATTGTCTTTCTGGCTTCGGATCTTGGACTGTTTCCTGTACTACGTCTTCTGTTTATACTGTGAGTTCTGTTCAATCTGTTATCTGGTTGTGTTATCCTGTTTACGGCTCTGTAAATAAACCAGTCTTTACCTTTTATTCGGCAAGCGTCACCCCTATCTGTCTGGTGTTACAAATATTACTAAAGTTTACAGAAAAAATTCCTACAGTACTACTAAAGTATTAACACAGTACTCCCCTAATAATACTAAAGTATTCCCAAATAATTCCTACAATATTACTGAAGTATTCCCAAATAATTCCCACCATATTACTAAAGTATTTCCACATTATCCCCCCAGCATTACTTAATTGTTCCCACAATGTTCCCCAGTATTACTAAAGTATTCCCACAGAATTCCTACAATATTACTAAACTATTCCCATATTACTACCTCAGTATTACTAAAGTATTTAAGTATTACCACAGAATTCCTACAGTATTACTAAATTATCTATACAATGTTACTAAAGTATTCCCACAGAACTCCCAATATTACTGAAGTATTTGAGTAGTACCAAAGAATTCCTATAGTACTGCTAAAGTATCCCTACAATATTGCTAAAGTATTCCCCCAATATTACTGAAGTATTCCCACTGTACTCCCCCCAGTATAACTGAAGTATTTCCACAGTACTCCCCCAGTATTGCTCAAGTATTCCCACAGTACTCCCCCAGCATTACTAAAGTATTTCCACAGTACTCCCCTAGTATTGCTCAAGTATTCCCACAGTACTGCTCCAGTATTACTGAAGTATTCCCACAGTATCTCCCACAGTATTACTAAAGTATTACCACAATACTCCCCCAGTATTACTGAAGTATTCCCACAGCACTCCCCCAGCATTACTGAAGTATTACCACAGTACTCCTCCCCCAGTATTACTGAAGTATTCCCACAGCACTCCTCCCCCAGCATTACTGAAGTATTCCCACAGTACTCCTACAGTATTACTCAAGTATTCCCACAGTGCTCCCCCCAGTATTACTGAAGTATTCCCACAGTACTCCCCAGTATTACTGAAGTATTCCCACAGTACTCCCCCAGTATTACTCAAGTATTCCCACAGAATTCCTTCAGTATTACTGAATTATTCCCACAGCATCCCCCCAGCATTACTAAAGTATTCCCACAGTACTCCCCCAGTATTACTGAAGTATTCCCACAGCACTCCTCCCCCAGTATTACTGAAGTATTCCCACAGTACTCCTCCCCCAGCATTACTAAAGTATTCCCACAGCACTCCTCCCCCAGTATTACTGAAGTATTCCCACAGCACTCCTCCCCCAGTATTACTGAAGTATTCCCACAGCACTCCTCCCCCAGCATTACTAAAGTATTCCCACAGCACTCCTCCCCCAGCATTACTAAAGTATTCCCACAGCACTCCTCCCCCAGTATTACTGAAGTATTCCCACAGCACTCCTCCCCCAGCATTACTAAAGTATTCCCACAGCACTCCCCCCCCCAGCATTACTGAAGTATTCCCACAGTACTCCTCCCCCAGTATTACTGAAGTATTCCCACAGCACTCCTCCCCCAGTATTACTGAAGTATTCCCACAGCACTCCTCCCCCAGTATTACTGAAGTATTCCCACAGCACTCCTCCCCCAGTATTACTGAAGTATTCCCACAGCACTCCTCCCCCAGTATTACTGAAGTATTCCCACAGCACTCCTCCAGTATTACTCAAGTATTCCCACAGTACTCACCCAGCATTACTAAAGTATTTCCACAGAATTCCTTCAGTATTACTGAATTATTCCCACAGCACCCCCCCCCAGCATTACTAAAGTATTCCCACAGTACTCCTCCCCCAGTATTACTGAAGTATACTCCCCCAGCATTACTAAAGTATTCCCACAGTACTCCCACCCAGTATTACTGAAGTATTCCCACAGCACTCCCCCAGCATTACTAAAGTATTCCCACAGTACTCCCCCAGTATTACTAAAGTATTCCCACAGTACTCCTCCCCCAGTATTACTGAAGTATACTCCCCCAGCATTACTAAAGTATTCCCACAGTACTCCCACCCAGTATTACTGAAGTATTCCCACAGCACTCCCCCAGCATTACTAAAGTATTCCCACAGCACTCCCCCAGCATTACTAAAGTATTCCCACAGTACTCCCCCCAGTATTACTGAAGTATTCCCACAGTACTCACCCAGCATTACTGAAGTATTCTTACAGTACTCCCCCAGTATTACTAAAGTATTCCCACAGAATTCCTACAGTTTTAATAAAAATCCATCAAATATTCCCAATATTACTGAAATATTCCCACAGTACTCCTACAATATTACTAAAGCATTCCCAAAGATTTCCTACAATATGACTAAAATATTCCCAAATAATTCATACAATATTACTAAAGTATTTGAGTATTCCCCAATAATTACTATAGTATTACTAAAGTATTCCCCCAACAACACTATTTCCACAGTATTCCTGCAGTAAAGTTGTACCGCAGAATACCACAATATTTCCATAGTATTTACTGGTTAATGTGTTTGGTGAAGGTGAAGCTTGTGGATCAGATAAAGCATCAGCTGATGTATTTGAGTTTCTCAGGCAGGGCAGAACTCGTGAGTTGTTGTGATTATTTCTGTTCAGATCTAATGAGGAGTCTTTACTGCTGTTCTGGAGTTTATCTGAGGAATACATCGCGCTACAGCTGGAGGATAAAGTCAAATTACTCAACCTATAATCACGCAGCGCTGCAGCATATGGATTTATCTCATTAAAACGTTTAGTTAGTCTGAACTGAGCACGACGTTCTGATCTGAAGGGCTTTAATTGATTGTAGTTATTTAATGCTCTGTGTGAGTGAGTTATGATCGTGTCTCTCACACGACTGAACATAAAGGTATTGTGTCCTGACTTTGGGACCTGCTTTAAAGGAGAACTCTGGTGTAAAGTGGACTTTTGTTGTAGTAAAACATGATAAAAAGTTCTTACTTTTGATGAATAGCACACCTCCATTCAGAGATCCAGAAATTGTAATTCGCTTTTTTCACCGTTATCCAGCTCAAAGTAGCTCCACACCTCCTTGCTAGAATCCTGACAGCCCTGACATTTAAAAAACGAGGCATTAATAACTTAAAAAGTGCAGAAGAAGCTCATTAAAAACCTCTGTTTACATCCCATAATGCTAGCTTCAGCTCCGAGCGCCACCATTTCTGAACTGAGAGTAACATAGATATAAATATATATATATATATATATATATATATATATATATATATATATAGACTCCAGAAAGCCTACCTCCTGGCGCCGGCTGCTTCGCTATTCGGAGCTTAGCCAATTAGCTCTCCCTCCTGCCCTGCCTCTAAACCCATACATCACCCAGTGCCCCTAAATTCTTACAATAAGTCTTATTCTGTGAATTTATTGACTGGTTGCAAAGTTGAATGAATCTAAAATGATTTAGATAGTCATTAATTATTCTTTCATGTTTTGTAAAACATATTGCCATTACTGAATCTAACTATTTTTTAGTGCAGTGTTGAGCTGAAATTTGCAACAATGTTAAACAAAGATAACTTGGTAATCTGGTAAGTAAGTTGTCATAAGTTGTTTGAACTCAAGTCTGTTGTTTGAATTAAGTTTGTTTTGCATAAAATTTGATATTTCTGAACATTACTCAGCTATTTTGAGTTAGTTGAACATTTGTGAGCACATATACTGTACTATTCAAACTGAGATCTTTGAGTTGAACCAACTTAGAATAATAACTGAGTTTAGTCTGTTGCCATTAACAGCTTCTTTTCCATTGGCTACTGTCACAATCTATTTGCATTATAGGTGTGTCCTCCATTTTTCCCCCATTTGTAACCTAATTTAATAAAAAGCAATGTTTCCTAATTTTTAGTGAAATATTATATAAAATAATATTATTTATGATTTTTTGTATACTTCAAATATTTATTTTCTACCATTTAAACTTCAGAAAAGAGCTAATGTAAGGAATGATTTTGAGGAAAGACTACTAATGTAAGCTTGTTTTGTCTCCTGCACCCTGTTAAAAGTTTATTTTAATCAAGGGTGTTAAAAGTATTAACATTCATTACTCAAGTAGAAGTATAGATACTGGGGTTTAGAAATACTTGTGTAGAAGTTGAAGTATCAACTAAATATTTTTACTTAAGTAAAAGTATAAAAGCACTGTTTTTAGGACTACTTAAAGTATAAAAGTAAAAGTAATGTAAGTGAAAAAAATTACCATATACATTAAAAATCCATCCCAGCGATTAGGGTCAATTAGCTCCAGAGCCAGCCAGGCAATTGGAGTGAAATCCTGGGATGGATTTTTACTTTTTGGACCTGGATTACCCTCCTCTACACCTAAACTGTGTATAGCTGGACAGAGCATCGTCTCTCATAAGTGAAGCCACCACAGGTCGGGCGCCCCCTGCTGTTCGGTTTCAGAAGGCTGTGTAACTCCACCCATCCCCATAGGTTTCAATGGCAAAACTGACAATTTTCAATCACGTTTTTTTCTAATATACTGTAATTCTATCTCCATTATTTAAATGCAGCAGCTAGTATAACCTCTGCTCATATTGTTAAATTTTTATATCCCCACAGAATTCGTTTTTTTAAAACGTTATTCAGCTCTATTCAAAAATGTGTGGTTATTGTAAAAGGGCTGGTTATGGGCGGGACCAATAACAGACCGTCAGCTCCGCTCCGCCCCTCTCTGCAGCCTGTGACCTCGAGGCAGCCCTCAGGGGCGGGGTTATTTAAATGAGTAGGCTGCTCTCCACAGTCTTTCTCCCTCCTCTGGTCTCTACTGCGCTCTACAGACTCGGGTTCAGAATCGCCAACATGGAGGAAGATTTTGGCTTCATTTTCATTGAATGAATGGGAACGGAGACAAGGCGTCCATCCATCTTTTTTTACAGTCTCTGATACAAACCAATAGAGGGTCTGAATGGTATGTTTATACTTGTTATCCAACCACAAGCATTCTGGGTGGCGCAATTTATCTGTTTTTTTTTTTTTTTTTGACCAGCCGAAATCAAATGAAGCCAGAATGAAATAAAAATGAAAGGAGTTGAAAGTACCGACAAGTACGTAAAAAAGTAAGGAGTATAAGTAAAAAGTCTAAAAGTCTAAAAAATAAATACTTCACTACCCAAAATTTCTACTTAAGTAGGGTAACGAAGACATCTCTGATTTTAATTTAACTTAACTTCTTTATTTTTTTCTTGTGTAAAACGTAAGTAATTTAAGGCAAGGGGTTTCCACACAGTTTTCTAGTAAATTCAACCCAAATCTGGGTTTAGAGTGTAACTGTAAATGTATTCACAGTATCAGCATTAGGAATCTTTTAAAGGCCTAAAAAGCAGATTAAAGTGTGAATTTAACAGTTTTTCTCACTTATCTCTATTACAAACTCACTTCTGTATGAGACAAAAAAGTGGATCTTCTTTGACGTCACTCAGATAACCCTTTGAAGCGCCTTTATTTTGAAGTGTACACTGATTTAACTCCAGTTTGACCTGTTTCATCAGTTCAGTTCAGTGCGGGTGCGTATCTCTGATGCAGAATTGACCCTCAGATGATTGTTTGTGATGGTTTAGGCCTCCACTCAGCAGATAACCTCTGCTATCATAGACTCTTATCTAAAAGGAGAAACACAGTCTTTATGATGAGGTTGGTTATTGGTAAAGAATGGGGCTTTGATTTAATATCTGACTGTAGTTTTGTTGGTGTGACTCACAGAGGTCAGGTGATCATGTCCAGCACTGCCCTACACTCTGCTGTAATTATATATATATATCATTTATTTCTTTTCTTTTTGTTTTTCTCTCTTTTTCTTCTCTTTTTCTTCGTTCAGTTTGACTGAAAGGTCAGCGTTAAAGCCGTAAACACAATACTTTATGATTAGATGCATGTTTTTCATCATTCATAATTCTAAATAGCATTGACTATCATTGAAAAGTTACTTTTTAAAATGTGAAACTCATATATTATATACATGTATTAAACACAGAGTGATCTATTTTAAGCGTTTTTATTTATTTTATTCTTAAATATATATATATATATATATATATATATATATATATATATATATATATATATATATATATATATATCAGGGTCTCAAAAAATATGAATATTATATAAGACCAATTGCTGCTTTTGGCAGTGTGGGCAGTGTGCCAAGTCCTGCTGGAAAATGAAATCCGCATCTCCAAACCTTCACTGATTGTGGAAACTTTTATAGAAATGCCGATTTCATTTTCCAGCAGAATTTGGCACACTGCCCACACTTCCAGAAGCACCAATTGGTCTTATACAATATTAAAAATTTGTTGATTAAAAATTAACTGTTTTTTTGGGTTTTCATTTTCATTTTCACAATCACAGTGGATCAACACCAGCAGATGACATGTCTCTCCAAACCATCACTGATTCTGGAAACTTTTATGGAGATGAGGATTTCATTTTCCAGCAGGACTTGGCACACTGCCCACACTTCCAGAAGCACCAATTGGTCTAATACAATATTAAAAATTTTCTGAGACACTGATTTTTGGGTTTTCATTGACTGTAAGCTTCATAATCACAGTGGATCAACACCAGCAGATGACATGTCTCTCCAAACCATCACTGATTGTGGAAACTTTTATGGAAATGCAGATGTAAGATAGCGATGAGCAGTGAGATAACGCTGTGTCTCGCACAGACAGGGTGTAAGATAGAGGTGAAAAAGTTTGAGTTGTTAGTGTTCGAGTATGAGCAGCTCCTCCTGATACGTAATTCAGTTCCTCTCACACGACTCCTGAGGATCCTTCCTCTATTGTTCCGTGACTGACAGCTTCATTTTTCCATTTTTTCCGTCAGCTTTGTCATGAAAACCAGTTAATTATTCATAAAAGGCTTATTATTACCACAGCATAATTATATTGTAATGCAAATCTGCTCGGGAGATATTTAAATAAGTGGTGTAATCTGTGGTTTGGGCTTTGAGTGTTTTCAGGTTTTGAGTGTAAAATGTCAGAGTTAATTCAGAAGACTATTTTATATATATATATTTTTTAAAGGAATAATGTGTGTGTGTGTGATTAGCGTGTTTTAAAGGCTTATTCAGGAGCAGCATAACATCAAACGTCGTCCGCGTCCCTCAGAAATTAGCGCCTGTTCCTCTTCCTGCTCTGAAATGGTCAATTAAGATAGATAGGGGTTTAGCGAGCGGCGGTGGCGGAGGTGTGGGCGGGATTTAAACGGCTCTGCTGAAGGAAATAAAGAGAATAAAGGAGGGAGAGAATAAGCTGTGAGACGGTCCTGCGTCCTGTGTCCTGCGTCCTGCAGTGCTCTGCCTCCAGGCTGGAGATAAGTCAGGGGTCCTGAGGTCACAACGGAGGTTTGATGGAACGTTAATAAAAACCTGCGTCTCCATCTGACCAATAACATCATGTCACGGCTGCGTTACCACCTGCCCGTCACGATGAAGCCGTGCCCAGGAGGCCAGAGCAAAAACGGGCACGGCAATATCACCACCTGTCACTTTTACACACACACATTCACAAAACACACACACACACACTGTCATCATCATTATAACACTGAAACACAGTGACCTTTAATGTGAGGTTTCCTCCACAAGCTTCAATCACACACTAACAGCACTATTTTAGCGATATATATCTATAACGCAAAAAAATATACGCTTTGCTCAGCTCAAAACGTGCAAAAAACGTGCACTAATTCTCTTAATTAATCATGGGTGTGGTTAAATTTGGCCATAACATCAAATAAACCAATCAGTGCACCAGCTGTCATTCCCACTAAGAACCAGGAGAGCTCTGACTTTGGCACGTGGTAACACTTCATAATAACTTTCATTAATATATTTTATTATTATCGTAACTACATTGTAAGCCCAGATAAGTTGAATTTACTTAAAACAAGTTGAGAAAACCGGTTGCCTTAAAAAAGTTAAGCAATGGGGAATGAAAACTTGAGTTAGCATAACTTAAAACATCAAGTTATTACAACTAAAGGAAAAGTTTATTTAACTTTTTTTTATTTTTGTTATACTGTAAGACCAGATAAGTTGAGTTTACTTAACTTTTTAAGGCAGCCGGTTTGCTAAAAGTTTTTGAAAACTTGAGTTAGCATAAATTAAAACATCAGGTTATTACAACTAATGAGGAAGTTGATTTATTTGTAAGGAAGCCCAGTGGGAATCACTACACACTGATGGTGAGTGTTAGTCTGTCAGAAACTGTTGGACACGCCCAGTATGCAAATATATTATGACAGAAGCCAATGGAAAAGAAGCTGTTAATAGCAACAGACTAAACTCAGTTATTATTATAAGTTGGTTCAACTCAAAGATCTCAGTTTGAATAGTACAGTATATGTGCCCACAAATGTTCAACTAACTCAAAATAGTTGAGTATTGTTTAGAAATATACACTTTTTTTGTAAAACAGACTTAAATCATTTGAGTTTAAACAAAGCAGTAGTTCATTAGAATTTGAATATTAACAAATGCTCACACATGACACTTATTTATCAGCATGGATATTCATATTAAAAATGTTAGCAAATCATTAGCTCATCAGATTTTGAACATTAATAAATCGCTAGTAAATATGAATTTTAAAATTGGCAAATGTTTATCAATTGCAGTTCATGCTCCTAATGTGTTCATTAGTATTTACAAATGTGATAGCAACTTTTTAGTTTCTTAAAATGTGAAAAATAACAGTTATTAATCCTTAGTTAATTAATGTTATTATAAGGTGTTACCGGAATGTTCGTATCTTAACAGCACAGCGCTTTTGTGTGTCTCAGCAGAGGATACTGACCTGTGAAGATACACCAGCAGCTCATTTAAGGGAACAGCAACGTTATTTTATTCTTTATTCTGTTTATTGTTGAGTTAAAAGTTGTGTTTGTGCAGTGTGTGTGTGTGTGTGTTTAATGAGTGGGGGTGTATGTGTGCTGGGAGCACCTATAAGAATGGATTCTGATGATTGACTGTTGTCAGGGTTTTAATCAGTCAGTGGAGCTCCTGTGTTTTCAATCGCCAAAATATATAGAAACACAGCAGAAATTTACCTGAACACACCTCACTTCCAGACCACCACACCAAACCACCAGTGTAGATTTATTCCTAAACTCTGAAGCTATTTTAACAATGCAGGAGCAAGGTGTGAAAATAGACTGTTGACAGGGTGTAAGATAGCAATGAACATCACAACACGACTTGCACAGGAAGTATGATAGAGCCCAAAATGTCCAAATATTTGTGGAGCCTTTCTAATACATTTTTGCACCCAGAGGGATGAAATAATAAAGTATAAATACTTTGTTACATTACTTAAGTAGAAATATTATTGTTATATATACTGTGCTCCAGCTTCTTATCGTTCAATAAAACCCCTATCCAGATAAATCTCTCCATCCAGATAGAGTGAATCTGACTGTGATTGGATGTAGAGAAATATAAACATATACCATTCCAACTCCCTATTGGTTTATACTGTGATCCATCACACCTGCACTATAGGACTCTGTGGGCGTGGCCTAAGCTTTTGTTCCTAATGGCTTTATTTTCGTCCCCTTACATTACTTTTACTTTTATACTTTAAGTCGTTTTGAAACCAGTACTTTTACACTTTTACTTAAAGAGTAAAAAGCTTGAGTTGATACTTCAACTTTTACAGAAGTGCATTATATGCCGATTCTAACTCAGCACCTCCAGGAACTCCTTCCTTTAAGATGCTGAGAAAACTCTTCCAGGTGACTCTCCCTCATGAAGACACTGAGATTAAAATCTCACCAAGAATCTGAAGTATAAAATATACTCTGGTTTATTTAACATTTAACATTTTTACTAAATAATTCTGCATGTGTTCCTGTACAGCTTTAATATAGTCTTCAATATTAAATTTACTATGTAAACAATCATAAAGAAGGAAGAAAGAAACACACTGAATGTGATGAGGTGTGTCCAAACTTTTGACTGGTACTGGTACACTCGTAAAGCGTTCGAGAGGTGGAGAGAGAACTGTTCCTGATATATTAGTTAATATTTGCTCCTAAATGAGTCGAGATCATAAAACAATAAGCTGAAAATGAAGGAGCCATTATACTGACTGCTTTAAATAACTGAATCTATAAAACAGAGGCTTATTAACACACACACACACACACACTATATGCGCAGAGTGTCACTGTGGTGTGTGTGTTTAAATGTGTGTATTTTTAGTGTGTGTGTGTGTGTGTGTGTGTGTAATAATGGGTTTAATGGTTGGACAGGCCGTCGGAAAATTGAGGCACTTTACATTTTCTTTAAACGCTTCAAAACTGTTTATAATAAATAGTACAAACCGTTCTGTGACTCACGTCTCATTACCACCGTCATTACCCCCCCCCCTCTCTCTCTCTCTCTCTCTCTCTCTCTCTTTCTCTCTCTCTTCTTCTCTCTCTTCTTCTCTCTCATCCTTTGTTTTATACATGTCTCTGTTGTTTCTGTCTGAAATAAAAAGCAGCTGCATTAAAGAGCAGAATCACAGACGGAGAAAGTGTGGTTATAAGAAACATCTCTCTTTCTCTCTCTCTCTCTCTCTCTCTCTTTCTCTCTCTCTCAGTTCAATTTAAGTTGGATTTATTAGTATGACTGTTTTAAAAACAATGTTGCTAAACCACACAAATGTCAAAAACTAAACATACAGTAGGACATCAAAGAGAATATTAACAGAAACATCAACAAAAAGAAACAATGACAATAATACCAACAATAATAGTAACAATAGTAATAACAACAGTAATAATAACAACAATAATAGTAACAATAGTAGTAACAGCAGTAATAATAACAACAATAGTAATAACAACAATAATAATAACAACAATAATAGTAACAATAGTAATAACAACAGTAATAATAACAACAGCAATAGCAATAACAACAGTAATAATAACAATAATAGTAACAATAGTAATAACAACAGTAATAATACCAACAATATTAGTAACAATAGTAATAACAACAATAATAGTAACAATAGTAATAACAACAGTAATAATACCAACAATAATAGTAACAATAGTAATAACAATTAATTAAAATATTACAAAAATAAAATTAAAATAATAATTAATAGTATAATGGGAGTAGTTAGAACAGTATTATAGAATATAATAATGAACTGTGTTTCTCTCTCTCTTTCTCTCTCTCTCTTTCACTCTCTTTCCCTCCTTCTCTTTTATTCTCTTGCTGTTTCTCGCTCCCTCTCTTGCTGTACCTCACTCTCTCTTTCTCTCCCTCTCTCCCTTTCTTTTTGTTTCTCTTTCTCTCTTGCTGTCCCTCTCTCTCTCTTTCACTCTCACCCTCCCTCTCTCTCCGTCCCCTCTCTTTCACTCTCTCTCTCTCTCTCTCTCTGTCTCATTCTTTCTGTCTGTCCCTCTCTCTTTCTCTCTCGGTCTCTCGTTAATTCTCTCTCTTATCCTTTCCTTCATTCATGTCTCTGTTCTTTCTGTCTGAAATAAAAAGCAGCTAAATTAAGAGCAGAATCACTGAGGAACTGAAGAAGTGTGGTCATAAGAAATCTCTCTCTCTCTCTTTCTCTCTCTCTCTCTCTCTCTCACACACAATTCAATTCAACTTGGATTTATTACTAGGACTGTTTTAAAACAGTGTTGCTAAAGCACACAAATGTCAAAACTAAACATACAGTAAGACATCAAAGAGAATATTAACAGAAACATCAATAAAAAGAAACAATGACATTAATAACAATAGTAATAATAAACACAATAATAGTAACAATAGTAATAACAATAATAATTATTAGTATAATTAGAGTAATTAGAATAGAGTTATAGAATATAATAATGAACTGTGATTCTCTCTCTCCTTCTCTTTCTTTATCTCTTTCTTTCTTCCTCTCTCTCCTACTCTCTCCTACTTTTTCTCGCCCTCTTTCTTTTCTTTCTTTTACTCTATCTCTCCCTCCCTCTCTCCTTCTATCTCACTCTTTCTCTCACTAATGATCTAATGTTAAATAAAGATCATGTTTAGGTCTCATTAAGTCTCTCTCTCTCTCTCTCTCTCTCTCATTCTTTCTGTCTGTCCCTCTCTCTTTCTCTCTCATGCTTTCTCTCATCCTTTCCTTTATATATGTCTCTGTTCTTTTTGTCTGAAATCCAAAAGCATCTGCATTAAAGAGCAGAATCACAAACTGAGGAAGTGTGCTGATAAGAAATATCTCTCTTACTCCCTTTTTTCTCTCTCTCTCTCTCTCTCTCTCTTTCTCTCCCCCTCTCTTCCCCCCTCTCTCTCTCTCTCTCTTTCTCTCCCCCTCTCTCTCTCTCTCTCTTTCTCTCACCCTCTCTATCTTCCCCCCTCTCTCTCTCTCTCTCTTTCTCTCCCCCTCTCTATCTCCCCCCCTCTCTCTCTCTCTCTTTCTCTCTCTTTCTCTCCCCCTCTCTTTCTCCCCCCCCCTCTCTCTCTCTCTCTCTCTCTCTCTCTTTCTCTCCCCCTCTCTTTCTCCCCCCCTCTCTCTCTCTCTCTCTCTCTCTCTCTCTCTCTCTCTTTCTCTCCCCCTCTCTTTCTCCCCCCCCCCTCTCTCTCTCTCTCTCTCGGCTGATTGGTTGGACTATTGAAATGGTAAATGTTTGAGTGTTTCCCCCGAAACACTTTCTCCTCTCCATCATTTGTCATAACAGAATCTGGTTTATCTGAAAAGAAGAGAAAATAAAGGAGAAAGAAAAACACCCTGCAATTCATGCAACGAGATTTCAGTCGGAATAATTCTGCAGCATTTCTAAAGATCAAATTTCCATCAGAACAACATAAAAGACAGATGGTGTTTTCAGTGTTTTCAGCTGTCGTGAAAAATGAACAAGTTACGTGGTTTTACATAAGAGTGACTTTCATCAGTCTATCTACAATTCTATCTGTCTATTTAGATATTCTGATGAGCCAGATTTTATGATGGGGAAGAGGGACTAGTATTGTAGTGTCCCATGACTTTTGGCTTGTCCAATTGAAGCTAAATAATTGAAGCACTCACAAGAAAACACCTCACAACTTGGAGTGGTTTTACACTTACAGTACCTCGTGTTGTGGGTGCTGGTGATTCTGTATCTACTGTAACTGTAGGTTAACCCTCTATTTATAAACTAAGATAAAAGGAATCAGAGATCCCTATTCATGATGTTCATTGCTATGTTACACCCCACCAACAATCTATTTTCAGGCTTTCTACATGCATCGTTTAAATAGCAGCAGATCTTCTGAATATATCTACACTGATGGGCGTGGTGTTCTGGAAATGAGGTGTGTTCAGGTACATTTCTGGAGTTTTGCTTGTTTACCCTGGTAACAGAAAACACAAGAGCTCCACTGACTGAATACAACCTAGACAGACACCAACAGTCAGACGTTCATTGCTATCTTGGCAACACAGCAGTGCACAAACCCAACTTTTACATCAATAATTAATAGAATGAACATGATTGAGCAGCTCAGTTTCCTCTGCTGAGAAGCGTTTGTTGGACACGTCCAGGTAGCTGCACCGTTAAAATAGCAATCTGCCAAAGACAGAGCTCACCTGACTCTTAACTTAGATTCTTAGATTTCTTAAAAATTATGATGAGTTAAATTGAAAACCTCAAGTAATCAAACCAAGCTGAACTGCTTGAATTTCTGCACCTGGATTAAAGACATAAAGTTATCCAAAATCAATGTGTAAGACTGGTGGAGGAGAACATGATGCCAAGATGCAAAACCACCAGGGTTATTCCACCAAATTTTGATTTCTGAACTCTTAAAACTTTATGAATATGAACTTGTTTTCTCTGCATTATTTGATGTCTGAAAGCTCTGCATCTTTTTTGTTATTTCAGCCATTTCTCAGTTTTATGTAAATAAATGCTCTAAATGAGAATATGTTTATTTGTAATTTGGGAGAAATGTTGTCTGTAGTTTATAGAATAAAACAACAATGTTCATTTTACTCAAACATAAACCTATAAATAGCTGAATCAGAGAAACGGAGCTGTATATGCTTGTATTTGTGCTGCTGAAGGCTGTAGTTGTGAGGAATTAATTCACTCTGTTGGAGATTTTGATGAACAATAGAAAGAAGCGCCTTTGATTCTCATCAGGGGAACATATCGATTGTGCTCGTCTGCCGCCGGCTTTTGTCTTCCTCTATTCGTTTGAGTTGAATAAACAAAACCGTCAGCCGCCGCTCTTCATCCTCCTCGTCCTCCTCGTCCTCCTCTGGTCCTTTAAAGCGGCGCAGAGCAGAATAAAATCTCAGAAGAGACGGGAAAGCTCATCCAGCGCAATCACCGCCACGACACTGTCAGCTTCAATTTTCAGCCTCTTTAAGGAGAAAATTAAAGAAGTTCCTTTGACACACTTTCAGACTCGCCGCGCCTCCAATCCTCCAACAGCCTGAGAAACAGACAAATGGAGGAGCCTGGCTCTCAGGAGAAGCAAAACCATTACCTTAATGGCGTTCCTCACTCCTCCAGCCCTCTACGTCCACCAGCGACGTGCATGAAAGTGCCTTTTAATGCTAAAACATAAATTAAGCTCATTAAAAGACCCGTCACATAAGATACATACATACATACGCTTTGAAGTATTCAACATATACAGCTTATAATCAGGAGATTGGACTGGATTACTCTCCACCCAAACTTTTACATCAGGCCTAACTAATAGACTAAAGTGAAAGTCCTCCAAACCACAGCTCTGGAAATAAATAAGAAACCGCTTAAAAATAATGAGTTTCTTTAATTTTACCAAATTGAAAACCTCTGGAATATAATCAAGAGGAAGATGGATGATCACAAACCATCAAACCACCAAACTGAACAGCTTGAATTTTTGCACCAGGAGTAAAGCAGCATAAAGTTATCCAAAAGCAGTGTGTAAGACTGGTGGAGGAGAAAATGATGCTAAAATGCATGAAAAAAAGTGATTAAAAACCAGCAGGGTTATTCCACCAAATATTGATTTCTGAACTCTTAAAACTTTATGAATTTGAGGTTTGAAAGTTGAAAGAACTGCAAATAAATGCTCTAAAAGATTTTTTTTAATAGTTTTATTTCAAATTTGTCCTATTTTCTTCGCAATTTTGCACAGCACAATTACCAAACCCACTGATTAGGACTCTCCCCCTATCACTAGTGATCCCTCAACACACCAGGAGAGTGAAGACTAGCACACGCCTCCTTCAATACATGTGAAGTCAGACTCCGCCTCTTTTTGAAACTGCTACTGATGCTTTAGCATTACCGAGTAGCATCACAGCGCTAAGGCTCGGAGGAAAGCGCAGCAACTCAGTTCTGACACATCAGCTCACAGACGCAGCCTTGTGCTGATCAACATCACCCTAGGAGTGATGAGGGGAAAGAGAGAGCACCATCTACTGTACTGTACCCACCCAGAGAGAGCAAGACCAACTGTGTATTTTATTAACATTAACATTAATGCTAATGCTGCTGCACCCAGCCTTAGTGTAAATCTGGAAATCTAAGCTTGCTGTAAATAAACAGAAGCGCTTTACTCACCCAAATAAACAGTTTTCAGGAGAGAAATCTGTGTAGATTAACATCCAGCACTGGTTTGACTTGTTTTATATTCTAATTTTCTGACCCAGAGAGAGCAAGACCAACTGTGCTCTCTCAGGGCTCCGGCAACTGATGGATTGGCTGCATTCTTTACTTAACTAAGTAAAGAAAAAAATACTTTAAGAACTTTGAAAGTGTCCTCAAGTGCAGTGTCAAAAAAAAGACCACTACGATCATTATAACGATGGAACTGGCACTCATCAGGACAGCCCCAGAAAAGCAAACTTCTCTTCTCTTTCATTAACTTGCCATCTATTCTATCCATTATATTTATATCCTCTAGATCAGGGGTGTCCAAACTACGGCCCGCGGGCCATTTGCGGCTCGTTTCCTTTTTTGGAGCGGCCTGCGAGGTATTTTAGAAATAGAATGAAAGATGACCCGCTGTTAAACAGGTTTTTATAATGTGAGATTCAAAGTTTGAACGCTAGGTGTCAGAAACGAGCCAAAGAGTCTAAAAGCGGAGAGAGTGCGCATTTCTAGTGCAGAAAAACGGGCAAAAGAGTCTAAAAGTTGCCGTAATTAAGGAGTTTAATATTAAGAGACATCATGAAATGAAACATCAATTTGAAAAATCTTAGTTTACACAACACTGTCAAAGATAAAGATAGTGAGTCAAGTAAAATGGTGTGTAAATGAAATAATCAGGAAAAAAGTATTATTTAAAGTGGTATATTTCATTATTTGTTTTATTACAGAGTCTGTGGTCCGTGACTTCAAATATATTTCTCCTTCTGGCCCCCAACAAAAAAAAGTTTGGACACCCCTGGTTTAGAATATGTACACCCATCATCGGCTATATATTAGACCTTCCCTTTTGAGCAAATCGTTGTTGGCTGGTTTCCTCATTTAGAGTCATTTTATTAGGTTGTTTTAGTAAAAATAACAAACATAAAACAGCATATTGAGCTGTTAATTTGAGATGTAAATTACATGTAAATTGATAATTGTTCAGGCAGTGTAATCGTGTGTCAGAAGAACAGAATAAAGAATCAGAGATAATTTTCTGATCGCCCACACTGAAATGTGCTCTCAGCAAACAGAACCAGACCGCTCTGAGAGATCTGTCAGACCTCACGCCAAACCTGTATATGGATTTATAAAGGGTTATTAAAGTGTTCAGCCCCTGTATAATTAATCAGATCCATCACAACACTATCCTCAACTATTTTAAGTTTAATTTAACATATATTTTTTAATTTTCCCAAAAAATCATCAGAGCTCTTTATGTATGAATTCTACCAGTCAGGTATTAAGGAGCAGTAAAGCCACTCCACTAAAGTACAGAGTTATACAGGAGTTTCAGTTTCAGTTTAGTTTAGTCTATGTGTGTGTGTGTGTGTGTGTGTGTGTGTGGCTGAGAACACCTTGCACACCTGGGGCTGGAAATAAAACAATATAAAGATAAAAATAAGAATATTTATTTATTTAAAGAAAGAAAGAAAGAAAGGAAGGAAGGAAGGAAGGATGGATGGATGGATGGATGTAAGGAAGGAAGGGAGGGAGGGAGGGATGGAGGGAGGATGGTAGAAAAATAAGGGAGGAAGGAAGGAAGGATGCATAGAATGAAGGAAGAATAGATGGATGGATGGAAAGAAGGATGCAAGGAAGGAAGGATAGATGGATGGATGGATGGATGGATGGATGTAAGGAAGGAAGGAAGGAAGGAAGGAAGGAAGGGAGGGAGGGAGGATGGAAGGAAGGAAGGATGGATGGACGTCTCAAAACAAAGCACAAAAGGCTTGTACTAATTCTTTCAATTAATCATGGGTGTTTAATTTTGGGCGTAACCTGAATTGCGGATTAGAGCAGTAAAGCCACTTCACTGAAGTACAGAGTTATACAGGAGTTTCAGTTTAGTTCTCCATCACCAAGACTGGAGCAGCATTAGCATTAGCCGCTAACCGTGCTAAGTGCTAGCTCTTTCTCTGTTCAGGAGTGAGTATATCGGACTGTAGTCTGTGTGTTTACCGTGTTAAAATAAGCTACGTGAGACGAACCGCTAGCTAATATCACTGCAGCGTGTAGCGACGTCGGGCGACAAGTACTAGCGATAGCGTTAATAACATTGACATTAGTGTTAATGCTGCTGCACCCAGCCTTAGTGTAAATCTGGAAATCTAAGCGTGTTGTAAATAAATGGAAGCGCTTTACTCACCCAAATAAACAGTTTTCAGGAGAGAACTGGTTTGCACTCATTTAATATTTAAATTTTTTGAGAAAGTGATTTTTAATACATCTATATAATATATGAGTTTAACATTTTCAACTGAATTAATGAAATAAATGAAGTTTTTAATGATATTAAAATTTGTTGAGATGCAGTAGTATAATAATTTCTGTGTCTGATCTGAACTGAATCTAAAGTAAATGCTTAAATTTCTACTAATATGATACCCTCACCCCTCCTGAGAACTCTTTATTTGCAGTTATTTTATATTTTTAGGGTTTTAAACCTCTAATATATGAATCCTCTGTGCTGAAGGTAGCCGGTGGAAGTAAAGGAAAGACTCGAGACGTCATTATGAAGGTAATGGTTTTGTTCTCTGGAGAACACAGTGTTCTAGTGTTTCTATTCTGGGCCTGAAAAAGAAGAGCAGTTTAAATAAATAAACCCAATATTATCATTATATTAATAAATGCTGTCTGATTGGTTGATTGACATTTACTTAATTTATCCTCAATAACGGCATCCCCCCAAACACAACCCAATCAGCCCAAATAACACAGCCATGGGTGAGCAATTACACTCAACAGGGTCTCTCTCTCTCTCTGTATCTCTCTCTCTCTCTCTCTCTCTCTCTCTCTCTCTCTCGCTCTGAGCTATAGTATCTCAGTGGTATGGAGGTGAAGTGTGGAGGTGATTGGGTTGGAGGACACAGGTCAAGTACCTTATGTGTCTAAAGTAAGAGCAGGAAAATGTCTTGTCCATCATTATTATCATCATTATCATCATCCTCATCATCACAGGAATTCCACCAATACATGTTAAAGGTATTAATGCAGACAGAAACACACACACACACATGCACACACGTACACACACACACACACACACACACGTAGAAATATATACACACAGCTGGGTCCATAGTGGACCAAGCCAGCGGAAGGGATCTCGTCTGAAAGGTGCCGTGATAAATTTGGCTGAAGTGCTTGATGACGTTGTGCGTACGTGTGTGTGTGTGTGTGTGTGTGTGTGTGTGTGTGTGTGCGTGTGTGTGGTTAAGAAAGGCTGAGAACACATTGCACACCTGGGGCTGGAAATAAAACAATATAAAGATAAAAATAAGAATATTTATTTATTTTTTGTTGAAGGAAGGAAGGAAGGAAGAAAGGAAGGATGGATGGAAGGATGGATGGATGCAAGGAAGGAAGGGAGGGAGGGAGGGAGGATGGAAGGAAGGAAGGAAGGAAGGAAGGAAGGATGGATGGAAGGAAGGAAGGAAGGAAGGAAGGAAGGAAGGAAGAAAGAAAGAAAGGGAGGGAGGAAGGAAGGAAGGAAGGATGCATAGAAAGAAGGAAGAATGGATGGATGGAAGGAAGGAAGGGAGGAAGGAAGGATGGATAGATGGATGGCTGGATGGAAGGAAGGAAGGAAGGAAGAAAGAAAGGGAGGAAGGAAGGAAGGAAGGAATGATGCATAGAATGAAGGAAGAATGGATGGATGGAAGGAAGGAAGGATGGATGGATGGATGGATAGATAGATAGATAGATAGATAGATAGATAGATAGATAGATAGATAGATACTTTATTTATCCTGAAGGAAATGTAGGCATCCAGCAGAAACAACACAATACAATAAGAAACAAACTCAGACAAATCAAAACACTGAAGAATAGAAAATATATAAGACTATAAAAACCTACCTATACAAGGTAAGGAAATGGATGGATGGATGTAAGGAAGGAAGAAAGGAAGAAAGGAAGAAAGGATGGATGGATTTCTTGCACGTCTCAAAACAAAGCACAAAAGGCTTGTACTAATTCTCTTAATTAATTATGGGTGTGGTTAATTTTGGCCGTAACGTGAAATAAACCAATCAGAGTGTCTCTTGCTCATCATTCTCTTTAAGAGTAGATCAGGTGAGCTCTGATGGATTTGGTAGATTGCTATTGTAAAAGTGCAGCTACCTGGACGTGTCCAACAAACTCTTCTCAGCAGAGGAAACTGAGCTGCTGGTTGACGCTGTGAAGGAGCTCCAGCAGCTCATTTACGGGAACAGCAATGTTATTTTATTTAATATTCTGTTCCATGTTTGTGTGTAACAAGGGGGCATGTGCGCAATTGGAGCGCATGCCATGAGTCTGTGTTGCCAAGATAGCAATGAACGTCTGACTGCTGACTGTTGTGAGGGTTTAAATCTGTTAGTGGAGCACCTGTGTACCTGAACGAACCACCACGCTCATCAGTGTAGATATATTCAGAAGAACTGGTGCTATTTAAACGAGGCAGGTCCAAGGTGTGTACATAGACTGTTGTCGGGGAGTAATGAGCATCACGACACGCCTTGCACACGGTGTAGCTTTCTGTGTTTATATAACGTTATGGAGGGTATATAGATTATTTGTTACAGTTAAACATGCAAACGGTCGATTTGAGGGTTAAGAACCTTTCTATAAACTTTTCTGTGATTATATTAAGATTGTTTGTACGTTTCTTTTATAAAAAATCTTTATGAATCCAGCCACTAGCTGTTTGGCTCTTTAAAATGAACCTGCTTTACCTGACTCCCTGATATTTATTATTATTTTAATATTTCTGGCAGTCTTAATCATCTCCTATTTCAGTCCTAACGCAAGCACAGGGAGTAATATTATCTGATTTTTAATTTCACTCCAGATTAAATCTCTTTATCTGCGCAGATCTGGCGTTTCTAATCAGATTAGTTGAATACGCAGTCTCTGTTTAATGAGAATATCTGTCCTAATTCTTAAAAAACATCTTCTCTGGGTGGGTGTTGGGGGTGTAAATTGGGGGGTGCTTCTATATTTTGTTAATAAGTTGACGGTTCTCACTTTTCTATGCTGAAGTACAGAAGATAGTCAGTTATTGCATCGTCTCAGAGCTGAAATGGCCATTTTAGAGAAATGAAGTCTAATTTCTGAAGCATGCTCCCGTTTTTCTTTCACCAGCCAGACAATGAGACACCTGAGATGTGGACGTGATTGGACTGTTAGTGTAGAGAGTGCATACCTGTCAAGTCTCCCGTTTTGGCCGGGAAACTACCGTATATTACTCCTCTTTCCCGCCGTCCTCCCGTGTTAGCATTTTCCCGTAAATTTCCCGTATTATATTACAATTTAAAAAACTTTATTATTGAGGAGACAGGGCACTGACCGCTCTGTGTCTTTTAACCAATAGTGGTGCCGGTTCAAGGAGAAAGTTCCGCCTTTCAGAAGAAACAGCCAATCAGGTTGCTGGTTTTGCGGAGTAAAGAGGAGGGTCAGTAAGTGTGGGAAAGCTGTGAGTTCAGGCAGCGAGTCGAAGCAGCTAATCATGTAAATGTTACGCAGCCTGGTTCTCCTTCCACACTACCGGACTCTATTTCCCAGAATTCCCCTGATTATGACGTCACCCAATCACGTTACGCTCCGACGCTCTGATTCACCTGTGTACTAAATTACTTCCGGTTCATTCTTATCTAGATCCTGTATTTAAGGCATCCGTTTGTAAACAAACACCGCGAGGTATTGCCGACTTATGTTGCGTACTAAGCGTTTTCCTGATTACTGTTTTTGCCTTCTCGTTACGACCCTGTTTTCGGATTATCGGTTTATGTCTTTTGTTTTGCCCTTATTGGATTTGTTGTATGGTTGGACTGTTTCCCGGTTTCGAACTCGGACTGTATTTTTGACTACGTCTCTGGTTATCGGTGAGATCATTGTTTACTTGGTTATTCTGTTAGCAGAACCTGTTAGCCTTCCTGCTAATAAACCTGTCTGTATTTTTAACTCGGCTCGCGTCACTCCTCTCTACCTGGCGTCACAGTAAACTGTGATGAGATTTTTCTGATAGCTGTTTAAAAATACTCGTCTGAATCAAAACACACAGATTAAACCTTTTAAAAAATGTTAAAAATTACAGCTGGTGACTCAGCTTAACTAGAAATGTGGAGAGGACCGAAATGAACTGAACTGATCAGGGGTGGAGTGATCAAAAGACATAAGTATTAATTGAAAATGATTAATTGTGTAGACCCCTTTAGGACTAATTTTTACTGATGGAATATATCTGGTCCATGTCCTTTTAGTAAAAGCTCATGATACTATTTTTAGTTCACCAACATTCATTTTGCAGAATTTGTGCACCCTTTGTTCAATTTTAAAACCATTAATTAATAAAAAATATATAATATATGTGATATGGTGGGTCCCCACACCAATCACCAATCATCCTAAAATACATTTTAAGTGTTCAGTTATGTAGGTTACCCCTGCTACTTACCGGCTTCCTTAGGGAGCGGCAGCGCGCAGGTCACCCAGCTTTTATACCCTTAATGGGGTGGGAAGAAACCTTTGGCGCCGGGGGGGTTCCAGATTACCTGTGGGGGGAAAAATCAGAATTGTTCATTAAATGTGTATATATGTGTGTGTATTATGCTTACCTGTCCTATTAGTCCTAGTATGTTGTATGAATGGAAATAACCGGTTATGTGTATATTTGTTATATGTGTAATTGTTGGTAGCTGTCTCACCCATGTACTCTTTTGGTTTAGCCCGGGGGGTATTTAAGGGGTATAGAGTGAGCACAATGGGGGAAGAGGAGAGGTAGATTGAGTTCTCTGAGACGGACATGTTTGCTGGAGCTAAAAAGCTTAAAGGTCACCTTCCGTCGTTTTTTCTTTCATTTTAAAATGTCTAGTTGTGGTCTCTAGTATGAATGAATGACATGTGAGCCGTTTTTGTAAAAAAAAAGTGCTCAGGTGTCTCTGTATAGCTCTTTTTTAATGGACTGTTTTAGGGGTGTGTCCAAAATGACTGGATTCCAGCTTTGCTCATGAATATTCATACATGCAAACAGCATGCAAATATCTCTCCTCTGATTGGCTAGGAGCACTGCGACGCCCCTCCACCGCTCTGCCGCTCACTGCCTCCCACCTCCTAACTGATATGAGCGGTGATGTTGCGTTGCTTCAGCTCCGCCTCTGGGAGTTTCTCGAGCCAAGGTGGGCTGGTCTGTGAGTTTCTGCCTACGTAGGCAGAAAGATAATTCAAAATTCACCCGTTTTTCGGAGGGGGGGAGGGGGGATTTCTTTGCTTAGCTCCTGCAGACAATGGGGGCTGCAAAACAGTTTAATGTGCAGGTGTACACATTCAACTCGGAGAAACCTACTGTATTCCACAAAAAACAAGAAAAATCGGATTTTCGCGGAAGGTGAGCTTTAAGAACTCTATTAAGGACTGGGTTACCGTTTTTACCCTTAAAGTCTTAACTAGTGGTAGCATAATCCACTTATCTCTGCCGACTCCTGTATTGTATTCTTTTTTGTTTTTTTTTTGTCAATAAACTTACGTCAGCTGAACAACTTACAACTGCTCCAAGCGCCTCCTTTGCCATTAAGTCGCTATTCAACAGAGTACATTCCTGCCAAAAAAGACATGAAATCTTTACTTTTTTTCTAAATATCTAGAAAGGGGTTTTTTTAATTTGGCTGTATTAAAAGAATGACATATGTAGGAATGTCCACAACATTTCAGTGTCAACAAAGGTAGACCCATCAGATTCTCATAATCTAATTGTAGCGTGTAAGAGGTTTACATGGGGTTTTTTATTTATTTATTTTGTAAACCTGTCTTAAAATGTAAGGGACACTGAACCTCCGTTGACTAGTAGGATGGCTTTAAGTGGACGGCGGAAAATTTCCCTTATTTTTAAATCAAAGGATGTGGTCTTGAAGGCAACATATGGGTAACACTTTATAATAACTTTCATTAATATATCATTAATTAATGATTAATAACTGTTATTTTTCACATTTCTACTGATCATTAGATAAAATTATATAATAATGAAAGTTATTATAAAATGTTACCAACATATTATTCTCAATGTACAGTACCAATCAAAAATAAATATATTTTGTTCTCCTACATAGTAAATGAATATTAAAGTGATCTATCAGACTATGAAGGAACACATAATGAATCATGTAGTAACTTAAAAACAGTGTTAAACAATCCAAAATACAAAATACTCTGTGAAGAAGCATTTACAGCTGGTTGCAAAAGTATTCATACCCATTGAACTTTTTTTTTTTTTTTTTTACATGTTGTCACCTTACAACCACAAACTCAAATGTATTTCATTGAGATTTTAAGTGATAGACAAACAAAAAAGTATTGCATAAGTGTGAATTGGAACGAAAATGATTTTTAAAAATTTTAATAAAATAATAATCTAAACAAAGTGTGACGTGCAAAAGTATTCAGCCCCCTTTACTCTAAAACCCCTAAATAAAATACAGCCAGAGCTACAGTGGAATGGATTGAATCAGAGAAGTTCACGTGTCAGAATGATCCAGACTTAAATCTCATTGAGCTTCTGTGGCAAAACGTGAAAACTGCTGTTCACAGACGCCCTTCATCAAACCCGGTGGTAAGCTTGAGCTGTTTTATAAAGAAGAATTGGCAAAAATCTTCAATCTCTGGTAGAGACAAACCCCTTGGCTCTACTAAGGATTGATATAGGGGGGCTGAATACTTTTGCACACCACACTTTTCAGATTTTTATTCGATACAGTTTTTGAAAATCATGTATCATTTTTGATCCGCTTCACACTTATGCAATACTTTGTGTTGGTCTATCACTTAAAATCTCAACAAAATACATTTAGGTTTGTGGTTGTAAGATGGCAAAATATGGGAAAGTTCAAGGGGTATGAATACTTTTGCAAGCAACTGTATGTTACTCTTAAGTTCACATAATGAATCATGTAGTAACTTAAAAACAGTGTTAAACAAACCAAAATACAAAATACTCTGTGAATAACTATTTAGATGCTCTTATCTGGGGAGCTGTTTGAACTGATCCTGTACAACAGAGGAAACTCTTGCTCTTCCTTTCCTGGGGTGGTGTTCCTGATGAGTGCCAGTTCCACCATTAAAATGTTTTCGATTGTCTTGTTTTGCAACAGCACTTGAGGATCTTTTCAAAGTTGTTAAAATCCCTCTTTTCTAATTGACTGACCTTCATAAAGTTTTTTCTTAAAGTCATTTTTTAAATCTTTACTTAGTTGAGTAGTTGTTGCTTCTCATAACCTGGATTAGAACATTACTCAAATATTCACTATTCACTGTATACCTGTAACTCTACCTCTTCACTACTTTACTTTAACTGATGCTCTCAAACACTTTATTAAGAGACAAGAAATTCAAGTAATTAACTCTTGATGAGTTCAGCACAGCTGTTAACTGAAAGCCTGAATTCCAGGAGACTCTACCTCATAAAACTGACTGAGAAAATCCAGCAGAGATGTTAATAACTGAGTATGGAGTGAATTTTGTGTCAAAAGTTTTACACAAAAAAATTAAATCCGTAATTTTTTTTTTTACCTTTATAAAGGGTTTATAAATGGTTTACAGTTTTAATGGTTACTTATTAGGTTGTAAATGTCTTTAAAATCATTAATAATCAGTTATAACACATACTGTACGTAGAAAGGGCAACAATGACCTGTTGTTTGTCAAATAGTGAACCCACAGTAATGTATATTGTTGCTCTTTCTACGTACAGTATGTGTTATAACTGATTATTAATGATTTTTAAGACATTAACAACCTAATTAGTAACATTAATAAACTAATTGTAAACCATTTATAAAGCCTTTATAAAGGTAGTCTTATTTTAAAGTGGTACCAATTTAAATGTTATGTTGCAAATTCAAAAGAGAAAAAATATACAGCAAGTAGCAATTATACATATTTTTAAATATACTTGGTTACTTTATTTTTTGTGAATTTTCTGTGGATTTTTTTGCTTCTAAAATCTCTCCTTTGCTTCTGCTTCAGTTTTTTGCTTCTGATATATATATATATATATATATATATATATATATATATATATATATATATATATATATATATATAGTTTTTTGGCATACAATAAAATAAAATCCGTAATTAAAATTTTAAGAATCAAAATGAAAAATCGTATGTTGCACATTCAAAAGAGGAAAAATATATAGCATATATGTATAGCAAATATAGCAATATATAGCAAATATAAATATATATATATACATATATTTGTATATATATGTATATATATATATATATATATATATATATATATATATATATATATATATATATATATATTTGCTATATATTTTCTCTCTTTTGAATGTGCAACATACAATTTTTCATTTTGATTCTTAACATTTTAATTACGGATTTTATTTTATTGTATGCCAAAAAACTTTTGGTACAAAATTCACTCCATTACTGATCATCTACAGAAGAGGAGCTACTTTTTAAAGAATGTAAAATATAAAACATATTCTGTTTTTTTTACCAAAATAAAAAAGACTAGATGACTGGACTGTTCGTCAGCGGTAAAGTCAGCGGTGACCTTTTCTCAACAGCACTTTTAACTGAAGTATCTGAACAATGAAGACAAATAACAGCTCTGACTGATTTCTCAATTATTCCTGAGATTATTCTGGACAATAACGGACAGATTGTTGGGTACGTTTCTGCTCAGACCGTGACTCACACGGCGTTTAAAACCTCGGCTCTTCACTTTAATAAACTGCTCTTCAGAACTTTAGAGAGATCCAATCAAATCAAAGTATATTACACACTTACTTTCTGCACAAAGGAAAAATAAAACATTATTCAGTCTCAGTTCTCTGAGTCAGAAACAAGCAGTAGCGCTGGATCAGCGTTCGGATAGGAACCTTCAGACCACAGAATAAAGGACATTGTTCACCTGTTCACCATCAGCTCCTAACTAAAACACACCTGTGTGTGAAAAGTATCTCTATTTATTACTCTGTAGGTAGAAGTTTAGATAATAGGGTTTAATAAAATACTTAAGTAGAAGCTTTTTGCTTTTTTGGCTTTAAAGAGCCACTAAAACCTCAAACCAGTTCTTTTCTATTAATAGCTAAAATGTGTTTCTTTTGATATAAAGAAATATACCAGTCATGCATAAAATTATTATAAACCGTTCCTAACCTTTAAAAAACACTCTTATTGTGGTAGTTTCCACCTCACGGTTTGAGGCACAAAACAACACGATGGCGAGAAAGGCCATGCCCAAGCCGGACGAGCAGGTGTTGTGCCTGACTGCAGTGGATGTGAGGAACACTCTGCGCAGAGTCAACCCACGAAAAGCTGCAGGACCAGACAACATCCCCGGCAGAGTGCTCAGGGAGTGCGCAGACCAGCTGACAGATGTTCTCACGGACATCTTCAACATCTCCCTGTGCAGCGCCACTGTCCCAACGTGCCTCAAGTCCACCACCATCGTTCCCGTGCCGAAGAAGTCCACAGTGTCCTGCCTCAATGACTACCGTCCCGTTGCACTTACACCCATCATCATGAAGTGCTTCGAAAGGCTAGTCATGAAGAACATCAAGACACAACTGCCCTCTTCACTGGACCCCCTGCAGTTTGCGTATCGTCCCAATCGCTCCACGGACGATGCCATCACCACTACTCTTCATCTCTCCCTCACCCACCTGGAGAAGAAGGACACTTACGTCAGAATGCTGTTTATAGACTTCAGTTCAGCATTCAACACCATCATCCCACAGAACCTCATCAGGAAGCTAAGCTCGCTCGGCCTCAACACCCCCCTCTGCAACTGGATCCTGGACTTTCTGACGGGGAGACCCCAGTCAGTCCGGTTCGGGGGCAGCACCTCCAGCTCCATCACACTGAACACTGGGGCTCTGCTGTTCACCCTGCTGACTCATGACTGTGCTGCAAAACACAGTTCTAACAGCTTTATCAAGTTCGCCGATGATACAACCGTGCTGGGTCTCATCACCAAAGGCGACGAGTCAGCATACAGAGAGGAGGTGCAGCGGCTGACAGACTGGTGTACAGTCAACAACCTTCACCTGAATGTGGACAAGACAAAGGAAATGGTTGTTGACTTCAGGAGAGCACAACACACCCACTCTCCACTCAACATCGACGGGTCCTCTGTGGAGATTGTTAAGAGCACCAAGTTCCTTGGTGTCCACTTAGCAGATAACCTCACCTGGACCCTGAACACCAGCTCTACAGCCAAGAAAGCCCAGCAGCGTCTCTACTTCCTCCGGAAGCTGAGAAAGGCCCGTCTCCCTCCACCCATCCTCACACTCTGAGCAGCTGCATCACTGCCTGGTTTGGGACCTGCACCGTCTCTGACCGCAAGACCATCCAGCGTATTGTGAGGACAGCTGATAGGATCATCGGCGTCTCTCTCCCCTCCATCACGGACATTTACACCACCCGCAGCATCCGCAAAGCAACCAGCATTGTGAATGACCCCACCCATCCCTCACACGAACTGTTCTCCCTCCTGCCTTCGGGAAGAAGGTACCGCAGCATCCGGTCCAGCACGACCAGATTCTGCAACAGCTTCTACCCCCAAGCCATCAGACTCCTTAACTGCAGAGACTGAACTGATGGTTTTTCTGTACATGCACACACACTCTTACCCCACTTACCCCAGAAAATGGAAAGCACTAAAAACCCTACTACCTCACTGGACTCTATTGCACACTGTGTAATAGAGGTAATTACTACCTCACTGGTCTTTTTTGCACACTGCATAATTTGCACACTGTCTTGTTATTTATTATTCTTTGTCTGTATTGTGTTGTATTGTCTGTCTGCACTTTTGTACTGTTGCACTTATTGTTCTGTCTACACTGTGTTTATGTGCACCATGGTCCCTGGAGGAACGTCGTTTCGTTTCACTGTGTACTCTGTATATAGCTGAAATGACAATAAAAACCACTTTGACTTTGACTTTGAATTACAATTAAATGTCAGTTTAATATATTAGTAATGGTGTCAATCAATGGGGAGCGTTGACAAACAGCAGGTTTAAGTTTATTTTTACTCTCCTTTCAAAAATTATAACAGTGTACTATCTTTTACTACTCTTTTACTATCGTTTACTAAAGATATGAGCTTTTGAAGATTTAGCATGAGTTAATCCCACAGGTTTAATGCTTGAACACTTAAGAATCGAGACTTGAGACTTACTTGTGGCGTATTCCCACCTGTTCTACAGAATGATTCTCCCATTTAAGTGTGGTGTTAATTACAGCTTTCAGAAACACAACTCTGATCTTAAACTTCAGTGTTACGGTTGTTTTTGGCCTAATTATAGACTTTTATCACAAAAAGCCAAGCTGAACACAAGGTCTTCTGTAGAAAAAAAAACAACTACACTCTTAAAATAAAGGTGCAACAAATCAGTGATGCACATTTCAGTGATGCTATAGAAGATTCACCTTTGATTCCAAAGAAAACCATTTCTTTCATAGATGTGAATTTCTTCGTGAGTGTGAATAAGCTGTTTAAGGATTAAATATCTTCACTTAAAGTAGAATGTCAAGGTTGCATCCATATGATCACCAGGAACTGAAATTGACGTGATGTCATCCCAGTTATATATGGTACAAACACTTCATATAAAGCAGAATTTTACCTACATTCAGCTTTGAATGCGAGAATAGTGTTTATTTTAGCTCCTCACTGCAATCCAATTAATGCCTGAATACTGAAAACAAAGGCCAGCCTGATTCCACATTTCAGCACATTCAGATCCGTTAGCACAGGAGCTAAAAGTAGGCCGGACAGATCCAGCCTCTCTGTTTTATTTCCTCAAACAGAATCAAAGCAGAACGCTGCTAATTCATGCTTTAATTACAAGGTGATTCAACAGCGTAAGACCATTAGCTCTTACTATTGGGACGGGATTAGTTTTATATGAGGTGGTGAGATAACAGAATTGTACCACAGGTTTATGATGTACTAGAGTGGATATTGGATTTATGCAGTGGTGTTGATGTGATGTAAAACTATCAATAGAAACATTCCTCATGTCAGTCAGGGGAATCATATTGACCGTGTTGGTGGGGGAGGGTCTATCAGAGTCTCTCTCACTCTTTTTTTGTTAATGTTTAGTTTTTCAGTGTGTTATATCTCATGGAGTTCCTTCAGCAGTGCTGTTACTCAGTTTGCAGACCCGTCCCAAATCACTCCCTACACCCTGCACTGCTCCTAAAGATTCCACTCTCTGGTGAGGTCTACAACATGCAGTGCTATTGCACAGGAGTTCTACAAGGGCATGCAGTTCCTTCAGCACTCCTGTTACTCAGTTTACGGACCCGTCCCAAATCACTCCCTACACCCTGCACTGCTCCTAAAGATTCCACTCTCTGGTGAGGTCTACAACATGCAGTGCTATTGCACAGCAGTTCTACAAGGGCATGCAGTTCCTTCAGCACTCCTGTTACTCAGTTTACGGACCCGTCCCAAATCACTCCCTACACTCTGCACTGCTCCTAAAGATTCCACTCTCTGGTGAAGTCTACAACATGCAGTGCTATTGCACAGGAGTTCTACAAGGGCATGCAGTTCCTTCAGCACTCCTGTTACTCAGTTTACGGACCCGTCCCAAATCACTCCCTACACCCTGCACTGCTCCTAAAGATTCCACTCTCTGGTGAGGTCTACAACATGCAGTGCTATTGCACAGGAGTTCTACAAGGACATGCAGTTTTAAAGTTTTGCTATTACGGAAGCAAACGTGTTAGTTGAAATATTTAATAAAATTTTCTTTGGCATAGGCCCCATCGCCACCCAGGTCTTAATACATCTGGGACAAGCTAACCCCCTGGACATCCAAACGGGACCAACCTGGAGGCGGTGGGGAGAACAAGGCATCCGTGTCTGAAAGCAGCAAAGGTACTGAATGAGAATTTGTTATTTAAAGGTAGAAGGGAGCAGCTGATTGGATAGGCAATTAGGTAATGTAGCATGAGAGTCTATAGTAGAAATTAAAGGAACACAATTTTAGGAACACAGCCCATTTCTCCATTTACCATTTTTAAGGTGGAACAGAGAATTCATATAAGAATCCAGGTTTAGTTTTATGTGGACTGTTTGTAATGTCTGCACCACATAAGCAGAAATGTATAAAACTCTTAAGCACTGAACATCTACTGCAGACTCAATGTAACATGCACAGTTTTAACCTTTTTAAGGTGGAATTGAAAATGTGAATATCAAGCTACACGCTTCGTACTCTGGTGGCTGTAGTTAGCATAGTGAGGAATTAGTTGCTCATATAGTATACAGGTGCATCTTTAAAAAAATAGAATACCATTGAAAAGTTACTTTATTTCTGTAATTCAGTTCTAAATGTGAAACTCATATATTATATAGATGTATTAAACACACAGAGTGTGATCTATTTTAAGCGTTTATTTATTTTATTGTTGATGATGATTTTGGCTTACAGCCAATAAAAACCCAAAAATATGTGTCTCAGAAAATTAGAATATTATATAATAAGACCAATTGGTAGTTTTGGCAGTACTGTGGGCAGTGTGCCAAGTCCTGCTGGAAAATGAAAACGCATCTCCATAAAAGTTTAGACTTGATAATAAAACACAGTGGATCAACACCAGCAGATGACATGTCTCTCCAAACCATCACTGATTGGTGGAAACTTCACACTAGACCTCGAGCAGTTTGGACTGTGTGTCTCTCCACTCTTCCTCCAGACTCTGCTCCCTTCATTTACTTTAAATGAAATGTAAAATTTACTGATGATCAGTGATGGTTTAATGGAGAGTCATGTCTGTCATCTGCTGGTGTTGATCCACTGTGTTTTATTATCAAGTCTAAAGTCAGTGCAGTTTTGTTTTCCCAGAAAAAAAGCCCTATATCTTAAATCTGAGGCACTTTTAAAACAGATTTTTGGTCAAATCAAACCAATGCATGGTTGGTGTGAAAACACACTAAAATACTCTTTGTACCAATTAATACACTCTAATAAACAGGATGCTGATCATGAGTTTCTTTCTTACTCTCTGCTTAATCAATCTAATCGTCCTCAGAATTAAACTGGATGTCCAAACAGTTTCGATAGGCGAACTGTAACCTGCTCAATCTGCCCCTGATGTTAAAAACACTCCCCATTCACCCAGCTGCTGCTGCCAGACACAGATGACGGAGGAGTGGGCTAATTGAGAACATCAGTTTACTTCATAAAGCAGAAGGACGTCGCTGGAACAGAGAAAACCTGCTCAGAACGAATCCAATCTGATGGGATTCAGAGAGGCTTAGAGTGACTCATCAACACGGAACAAGGAAGGAGCTCCGAACCCAGGTTAAAACGGTTCATCCACGTCATAAAACCATGTAAATATTCATCTAAACACTAATCAGAGACGATCAAAGCATGTTAATACATGTGATAATCCACGTCTATTAAAGCGTGATCAGGTAAAATGGGACGCTTTACGGTAAACATCAGAATATCATATATTATTATATATATATAGAATATTCAAATATATAAAAAGCAATCATCCTACAGACCCATAACTCATGAGATTAACACTTAAAATAGTCCTTCTGATCTTCTGCACTTCTACATTTATTTATTCTGCTGTTTCAATCAGTATTATTATTAATCACAGGTAAATCAAGTCCAGCCCTAGGCTATGCAGTGAGCCTGTACAGGTGAGGTTGTTTGAACTATAATAGACGATAATGAAAAAAAAAAAAAAGAAATAAATAAAATGCTTCTCTGGTGAGCTTTTGTTTACATCCCTCCCCCTGTCTCGCTCTGCTTGACTTTAGTTTCCACACATTCTCATTTTTCCACCCATTCTTGGGCTCCCTATCTCCTTATAAGGGCATTTTTCTTGGCCGTGTCCCAATTCACTAGCCAGGGCAGCGGCTTTTTTTTGTGCTTGATCTTGTTTACCCAACACCTCTGTTAGTAACCCAGCCCTCTCGTTATCTCCTGCGTTTGTGTGTCTTCTTTTCTCTGGTCGTGTGCGTGTTTTTGTTAATTCATGGTCTTTGTGTTTGGGTCTACACTGTGACACATAAAAGTTTATTTGCTTTATTTTCATGGAAATAGATACAAAATTAAAATAAAATGTCACTTTAATATATTAGTAATTGTTCCAATCAATTAAATGGAGAGAGCCGACAGGAAGAGTTGACAAACGGCAGGTTTAAGTTCATTTTTACTCTAAACCATTCAGCAAATATAACACTTGATGCCAATTTACTTTTTAAAAATTCTGCTTTTTGGCTAAAGGTATGAGCTGTTCTCAGGCTACTTGGCTCCTTTCTTCTTGGGTTTACCTGCTTTGAGATCAACTGTTCTGCAATTGGGTTCAACAACCCTCTGGGCTGGAGAGCTACTAGTCTAGTGTAGCACTCCATCACATTACACTTCATTTTACAATTTTTTTTATTTTTTGCCACGTAATGGTTTTAAAAATATCTGGCATATCAGCCGATCATATTTCAGTTATTAATGAAAAAATTTGGTTTAAGGTTTAATGTCGGTTTAATAGGAAGGAACCACTGCAACAGTTCATACACATACATATTCCACCAACAGCTGTGAGTGATTATTATTAACCAGTGGAGGATAGTGAACTATAGATGAGTCATTAACCGTGCAGCTTGATTTAGGGCGTGTCAGTGTGTCTTTGCTATCATAACAACGGGAAAAGTACACCTTTGCTCAAAACACTTGAAACGCACAAAAGGCATGTACTAATTCTCTTAATTAATCGTGGGTGTGTTTAATTTTGGGCGTCATGTGAAATAACCCAATCAGAGTGACACTTGCTCATCATTTCCTTTAAGAGTTAGGTGAGCTCTGACGGATTTGGTGGATTGCTATTTTAACAGTGCAGCTACCTGGACATGTCCAACAAACGTTTCTTCTCAGCAGAGGAAACTGAGCTGCTGGTTGACGCTGTGAAGGAGCTCCAGCAGCTCATTTACGGGAACAGCAATTTATAAGTTATTTTATTTACTATTCTGTTTATTGTTGATGTAAAAGTTGTGTTGCCAAGATAGCGATGAACGTCTGACTGTTGGCGTCTGTCTAGGTTGTATTCAGTCAGTGGAGCTCCTGTGTTTTCTGTTGCCAAGATAAACAAGCAAAACTCCAGAAATGTACCTGAACACACCTCATTTCCAGAACACCACGCCCATCAGTGTAGATATATTCAGAAGCTCTGCGGCTGTTTAAACCAGGCAGGAGGAAGGAGTGAAAACAGACTGTTGTTGGGGTGTAAGATAGCAATGAGCATCTTTTGAGAATGAGAATAGTTTTCTCAGTGTCTTGAAGGAAGGAGTTCCTGGAGGTGCTGAACAATAGTTGCTGCTTTTCCTTCATGCTGTGAAGCTCCAGCTCATCCCAATTAAATCACCTCAAATCACCATCTCAGTTCCTCAGGTTTAGATCAGGGGATTAATGTGGAGCATTAACACTTTTTTACTGTTTACTAACAGTTTTCATGTTTTTCCTATTAATCTATAATAGAACATAAAAATTAAATAAAGAAATAAAGCATAAAAACATTGAATGAAAAGGTATGTCATTACTCCTGACTGGTACTTGTCAGGGTGCGGGGTGCAGGGAGGACGAGGAGGCGGACGCAAATGCAAACAAAAGGGATTTATTAAAGAAAACAAATACAAACTACACCGGGATTATCAACTGAAAACAGGACTGAGGAAACAGGGTAAACATGGAACACTGACAGACGTTAAACTTACAAGGATCGACACCGGGGAAATGGAACACGGACCTTAAATAGAGGTGCACACACACAGGAAACATGAAACACCTGGGACGAAGGGGCGGAGTTACAGAAGAACACAGGTGAGTGGAAAAACACTGGGAATGAAACACAGAGGAGCCGGGTCACATGAGAGACAGACACGAGGAACAGGTAAATAAACATGACACTAGACAGGGCAACAGGGCAAGGACCTTACAGTACTGGACAAGCTGGTGAGTTTATTGGCGTTATATGATCAATAGGCAAATGAATTTAGAGTTTATAATGATGAACTAAAGTCAACATGATTCTAAAATACAAAATAAAGTGTAGAAGTTTGAGAAGTTGCATTAAAAGTCATATATTGGATAAACGGTAATACAACTTTGAGGAAGATTGATTGGAGATAGTGGGAAATTATTAAATAGATTTGAATGTAATACACTTTTAAACATTAAAAAGCTTTTCCATTGGTTAATAAAATCACATTCAAAATTCAAACCCATCCTTAACTGAGAGGAATCAATTATGTCACGCATTAAAAAAAAGATGATCTAAGTTTATATTAGTGCACTATTTTAATTTATTGTGGGCTGAGCTATGAAATCAATAAATTAATACAAATTTGGAAAATAAATATATAATACACATTTAATAATATTTTCTTATCTTTTTAGTTTTCCATCCCCACAGATACAGGTGCCTCTCATAACTCTCTCCAAACAAACCATCACTGATCATCAGTAAATTTTATATTTCATTTGTAAATCAAGGAGCAGAGTCTGGAGGAAGAGTGGAGAGACACACAGTATAGACCTAATATTTCCCTCTGCTACTGACAACTTTTATGGAGATGTGGATTTCATTTTCCAGCAGGACTTGGCACACTGCCCACACTGCTAAAAGTAGCAATAAATCTTATATAATGTTCTAATTTTCTGATACACTGATTTTTGGGGTTTTTTTTGTCAGTAAGCTTCATAATCATCAACAATAAAAGAAATAAACCCTTAAAATAGATCAATCTGTGTTATTAACCCTTGTGTGGTGTTCGAGTCTGTGGGACCCGTTTTCATTTTTCATCAAATGATACTAAAAAAATATTTTTTCTAACTCAAACTCATTGGCATTGGCTCATTTTTTTGTGAAAAAATATATATTAAAACACATTTTCGATAAACACACACTGTACACCCCCCCCCCCCCCCCACACACACACACACACACATTTATATTACATACAGTATGTTTGGCCAAGGGCTAATAAACATTGCTTCATTTGTAAATTCGAAACTAAACAAATTTTCTACTCATATCTTGAGTTTAATTCATTTTCTTTTACATTTTATTAAAAAACTAATAAAAAAAGAGTAGCACTTTTTGAAAGAAATGTAACATAAGAAAGGTAAAGGGCAAATATTAACCATGTAAGCTGTTTATATTGCTTGAAATTTAGGTGAAGCAAGCATGTGTAAAGCATTTTAATGTAAAATTGCTTAATTTTTCTGAATTAAATACAAGTAACAAAGTAAACGAGTAACAAAAATATGAACACCACACAAGGGTTAATGTATCTATATAATATATGAGTTTCAAATTTTCTAATCAATTACTTTTTAATGATATTCAAAATTGTTGAGATGCGCCTGTATATCCAGTCAAAAGTTTGGACACATCTTAAATTCAGTGTTTTTTCATTATTTTAAAATGTTCTGTATTATAGATTGATACCAAACTCATCCAAACTATGAAGAACAATTCATGGGATTATTTATTAAACAAAAAATATATTATAATGTATTCTTTAAAGTATCTCCTCTTGTTTAGATGATCAGTTTTGAACATCTCTGCTGGATTTTCTCAGTCAGCTTTATGAGGTAGAGTCACCTGGAATTCAGGCTTTCAGTTAACAGCTGTGCTGAACTCATCAAGAGTTAATTACTTGAATTTCTTGCCTCTTAATAAAGTGTTTGAGAGCATCAGTTAAAGTAAAGTAGTGAAGAGGTAGAGTTACAGGTTTACAGTGAATAGTGAATATTTGAGTAATGTTCTAATCCAGATTATGAGAAGCGAGAAATACTCAACTAAATAAAGAATACAATTACTTTAAGAAAAAAATTAAGATCAAGAACTTTGAAAGACCATCCAAAAACATAAAAATGATGAAACTGGCACTCATTAGGAAACAAACGTCAACAGCTTCACAGATAAGAGCACCTAAAAGCTTCTTCACAGAGTATTTTATTGGTTTGTTTAACACTGTTTTTAAGTTACTACATGATTCATTATGTGTTCCTCCAGTTTGATAGATCACTTCACTTTTCAATATATTTTCTATGGTACTGTATATAAATAATAAACTGTAAAAATGTAGCAAACTTTCTTTTTTCTTGTATGAAACAGCATTTGCATTTTTATGTGTAGAACAGATGTTCATTATCTATTGTAAATTAGGAGCAATCTCACTCAAACGTATATGTTTTAATTATTTTATTTTTAAGAAAGAGTAATGTGTGCCCAGCTGCCTTCAAACTGCTTTTATATAATAATCCGTCTCTCCACTGCAGAGTTTAGTGCGTTTATATGGTTTTATAATTAATCTGTATCAAGGCAAGGCAAGGCAAGTTTATTTATATAGCACCTTTCATACACAACGGTCATTCAAAGTGCTTTACAAATTAGAAAATACACAGAGAAATAAAAAAAAAAACATGTAAAAGATTAACAGTAAAAATGGAAATAAAAACTAAAATAAGAATAAAGCATGATTGATTAAAACATGATTAAAACAAAGAGAATTAAATTAAAAACATGTAAAAGAACAACAAGGAATTAATAAGAATAAAGCATGAATAAAACATAATATAAAAGTGCCGTTACAGAATAAAAGTGGGCGGAGCTGCAGTGTTTTAAGCTGAGCTGAAAGCCTGATCAAACATGTAGGTTTTCAGTCTGGATTTAAACATGTTTAGTGTTGGAGCTCTTCTAATGCTCTCTGTTAACTGGTTCCATTTAAGAGCAGCGTAGCAGCTAAACGCTAAACGCTGCCTCTCCGTGTTCAGTTTTTACTTTAGGCGGCTCTAACTGACCAGTTCCTGATGATCTGAGAGTTCTGCTCGGCTCATACTGCTGGAGCACATCAGATAAATATGCTGGTCCTGCACCATTAAGACATTTATAGACCAGTAACAGTACCTTAAAGTCTATTCTGTAACAGACTGGTATCCAGTGCAGTGCATCTCTATAGAGCTATAGAGCCATCTCTCAACTGGTGGGTCTGGCCCAAAAAATGGGTCGCGGACATTTAATAAAATAAAATAAAAAAAATATATAAAAATAATTAATGCTAATTTGTTTTTGAATTCGTCCCAAAATAAAAGACCAGTACATTCAGTTTTATTTATTTATTTATACATTTTTACAAGCTGTCTACAACCCGCCCAGAACGTGCCCACAACCCCTGAACCATGAGTTGAGAATCGCTGTTTGAATCCATGTTATGGCATAATTAGTCTTAAATTAAAATTATTAATTTTAAGAATAAATGAAGGTTAGTTAATCCAAAAAGGAGAAGTACTGAAAGTATCCTCAAGTGTCCAACAGTCACCACAAAGACCATCGACAACGTTATGATGGAACTGGCACTCATCAGGACCGCCCCCAAAAATGGGTCTGGGCTCAAATGGGCTGAACAAATGTATTTTATATGTTTTTAAATATGTATTTTTATATTAACACAGATCTGTCTTTGCTTTAAAGCTTTAATCAATTAAGGCCACAAAATTAGGAAATATATTTATTATACATATTCACAAAATATATTTATTTTTAAGTTAATGTAATTTATTTTATGCAGAGATGTGATAGTAGTTGTCATGTTCCTCCTCATTTTTTTTTTAAATTGCTCTTAAATGCATACATACGCATGCATATTTATGTTTAAATGAGTTTTTGTTTAAAATGCTATTTTACAAAACTGAATTTGTATGGTTTGTATCTTTATAAAGTGGGATGCGACTTCTTCAGTACCTGAATCAGTCCTGAACGTTAAGAGATCTGAGCAGAGCTGAACACTTCTTCTCCACATCTGCTTTAGATGACCAGCACGTGTTAAAAACATTAACAAAACACCTCACGCCGATCTCAGCCCGCAATCAGACGCCTATACGATAGCCCACTGTGATAAACACCGCGTAAGTAGGCCTGCTAATTAGAAATTTAACATTTCTCTTAACGATAACGACATGCAAATCAACCAGTCTTCAGCCTCAACAACTGCCAATTAAGCAGATCAGAAAAGTTCAGATGCTGAAAGCTCCTCGGCGTCTCTGCTAATAGCAATCTGCTGCTGCACAGCGCCGCTGAATTAACCTGAAAACAGATGATGTTCAGAAGCAGCGACGACAAACAGGAGCTGGATTGTGATTCAGTGCAGAATAAAACAGAAAAAAAAACATAATTTCAATTAAATTAATATAAATCAAAAGCAATTTGGACAGTATGGAAAATGTAAAGTAATGAAATGCAGTTTCATGCAGTTTCTTACATTTACTTTAACTTTTATTCCATTGCAGGCACCACTTTAAAATCAGGCGTCTTTATAAAAGGTTATAAACAGTTTATAAATGGGTTTATTAATGTTTATTAATTAATCGTTTACCAAATAGTGATCCCACATTCATTTACACTGTCAAACCTCAGAATCGCATTATTTAGTGTTACCATACCTAATAAAACTATATAGTAGAAAGTCAGATTGGTCTTTTAACCTTACAAATATTGTATTTTTAGAGCATTTATTTGCAGAAAATGAGAAATGGCTGAAATAACAAAAAAGGTGCAGAGCTTTCAGACCTCAAATAATGCAAAGAAAACATCATATGTTCATATTCATAAAGTTTTAAGAGTTCAGAAATCAATATTTGGTGGAATAACCCTGGTTTTTAATCACAGTTTTTTTCATGCATCTTGGCATCATGTTCTCCTCCACCAGTCTTACACACTGCTTTTGGATAACTTTATGCCACTCCTGTTCAGTTTCTATTGCAGAGGTTTTCAATTTGGTAAAATCAAAGAAATTCATCATTTTTAAGTACATCTATTTCTGGATTTAGGGTGTGTAGTTGTGTCTTTGGTATTGTGAGAACTCAAAAAAAACACCTTGCGTGGATCAAAAAGTGCAAAAATCATGTACTAAATCTCTTAATCAATCATCGGTGTGGTTAATTTTGGGCGTAATGTGAAATAAACCAATCAGTGTGTCACTTGCTCATCATTCCCTTTAAGAGCCGGGTGAGCTTTGACTTTGGCGCGTTCGTATCTTAACAGCGCATCGCTTTTGCAGCACGTCTCAGCAGAGACAGATACTGAGCTGCTCGTTCACACTGGGAAGATACACCAGCAGTTCATTTAAGGAAACAGTATGTTATTTTATTCTTTATTCTGTTTATTGTTGAGTTAAAAGTCGGGTTTGCGCTCTGCAAAGGAATGGACTGTTGTCAGGGTTTTAATCAGTCAGTGGAGCTCCTGTGTTTCAGAAACATACCAGGAATTTACACACCTTACTTCCAGACGACCATGCTCATCAGTTTTTTTTTTTTGGTTTGTTTGTTTTAAACTATTTCTAATGCTATTAGAATTAAATAAACTGTTGACGGGGTGTAAGATAGCAAAGAGCATCATGATGTGCCTTGAGCAGGTAGTACAATAGGGCCCTTAGTGTCTAATTAAACCACATCTGTAGCCATTTACATATCTGCCTGAGACAGAACTGCATGTTAAGCATATAGCTCAGGTTTATAATCATTGCAAAGAAATAAAATTCATGGTAAATGGTATAAATGCTTCATTTATTTTAGATATTTGCATGGATTTTCTATACTGTCCCGACATTTTCCAATTGGGGTTATACCTTCAGCCTCGAAACAGGGCTACAAACAACACAATCTCAGCAATAAACAAATAAATACACCTGTCTGAGCGTCGCAGTCGGCGGTCTGACCTGGATTCTATTGAAAACTGAAGCACAGCTCCAAACTAATCAACCTACTGACCACAGTCTGAGCGGCTGCACTCAGGGTGAATGGGCAGTAGCTGAAAATTGAGGTTTGCTATACATTGATGGACGCTGGCCACAAACTTATTCAAGCAATAAAATGTTCCAGACAGTTTCAAGTACTGTTCCCAACAGCCTAACAGCCTTTCTCCGGTTCTGTTTGTGTGGTTATCATATAGACAGACAAATACACAGCTCCTGAATTTTTACCAGAAAATAAAGGATTGCTCACAGAAAATTATTGCAATTATTATTATTGGAATTATTGTTAACATGTTTTTGTTATACGCATGTTTTTTTCCTTTGTATTTAATGGAACAAAACAAAAAACTAAAGAAAAAAGCCAAACATGTATACAATTTCACTCAAAAACCCCAAAATGAGCCAGACAAAATAATCGACACATTGCTTGGCAGTTCACTTCTGTGTTATTTGTGCGAATAACTCATCAGTGTTTATATACTTTATCCAGTAATTCAGCTAAGAGCTAAGAAACAAATAGTTAGAATTTGTCTATGAAGGAAAAACGCCACCAGCCAAGTACAATAAAGATATAATATAATATAATATAGGTGTATGTTTAGAACAGTTCTGTTTACACTAGTTGAAAGTAAAATTAATTTTTGGGTGGATTTTTACTTTCTGGACCTGGACTACCCACCTCTGTGTGTAAGTAACTATAGGTTTAAATAGGATCTCCGGTGGATTTGGTGTTTTAAAGAGACTTAGCAGGGCATTATTAGACGTGTTGTAAAGTAACATATGACATTCCAAAGACTGTTATTGGTGCAAAAATCTCTTTATTTTACAACATTTCTAACTGTTGTCTGTCTAGCTGCCTCCTGGTGTTGCAGTGCTGTTAGCCAATCAGAGCCAAAATCCTATCCTATATATATATATATATATATATATATATATATATATATATATGATACTAAAACTGAGGAGCTGTACAGTGTAATCAGTGGCGGACTTAGCAATTTGGGGGCTCAAGGCGAATTTAGCTTGGGGCCCATCAATAAAAAAAAATATTGATCAATAAAATACAAAAAATATTTAAAATGAATAAAAAATAATTAATATAAAATAAAAAATAATTTAAAACACAATCAAAAGCTATCTAATAGTGCGCAGAATAATATCAGTTTCAGTTAGTTTCAGTTTCAAATAATTGAAACAGCTCCTCAAAACCTCAACCTATACTTTATATTTGACAATATTTGATTAACTTTACAGGTCCTCACTCTTAATTTATTTAACTAAACTGAGTTTTCAAATTATTTCTAGCCTCGCGCTGAATTCAGTCCCGCGCTGCCGAAGAGAGAGAGAGAGCGAGAGAGAGAGCGAGAGAGAGAGCGCGCGGGCAGCGCAGTGCAGCGGCGCATTTTGCCTGATTTCTCTTAATTAAATATCAATAAATATGTGAATTTAATATTTTTTTACTACCATATATTTTACTTCACTTGATAGGATCTTATTTATTATTTTTTTTAAATGCAATGCTGCGCGTGCTTTCCATGTGACTGACGCTAAACTGTTTGATCCAGCTGTTATTTTATATTATGTTATATCAATACCATTTTAACGTTTTTCGTTTCTATGTTTTGAAATTCGTTAGATTGTATTTTTGTCAACATTTTGGGTTTATTTTCGTTTGTTATTTTTCTAATAAAAATAATAGAATTTACATAATTTAAAGTAAGTCAATTACTTTTACTAGTTACGTTTATAGTGGGGTAACTCCGTTAGTAACTAGTAAATATAACTGATTTTTCAAAGTAAGGTGCCCAACACTGGTTGACAATGCGCAAGTTTCCCGACCCACAACGAGCAAGGCTTATTCTATTTGCCTGAATAACATGAAATGTTTAAAATTAACACAGACATGTAGAAAAAACGAAGACAAGCTGTAACCTAGATATAAATAATAATATAATAATAATAATAATATAATAATAATAATAAATAATAATATAATAATATGCCAATTAGGCATATTTGTAGCAGTAGGGTATTTTAATTTTCATCCCTGACTCTAATTCATTTAAGTTATATACCTGATTTGATATTTTCCCATACAATCCCTGCTAAAGTTTTAGGTGAAGGAGACCCAAAGAAGGTCAGTGCATGTTTCTGGAAAATCAAAAAAGTGGGGATGGTTCATAAATGAGGATATGGCACCTCCTCGTCCTCCTCCTCCACCAAAACCTTTGGGTCCGGTGGTGCTGACACACTAAAAAAGCTTATCAGTTTTGGAAGAGCATCTGTTTTTAGTTTAGCTTCTTCCTTCTTTTTTCTTTTTTCGCTCACATCCTTGTACACTTAATTTCACCTTAATTCCGTCTTTCACAAGCAGCGCGTTCGCGGTTCACCGGCATGACCACAAGGCATGGATGGAATATTCCATTTTAACGCGAAAGAGAGGGGGTGTGGACGGAATCTGTATTTCTTTGTAATTTATTGTGTTATCTTTGTTTCCATTTTAAACACACAAGAATCACCATTTATGAACTCACTATCTGTGAATTACTGTCCAAAGGGCCCCAATTACCAGCTGTAGGCCTATGGGAATTTGCAGCTAAGTATGGGGCCCCTACAGTGGGCTGCAGTGGGAGGGGCCCAAGGCAGTTGCCTAGCAATGCCTCTATGCAAAGACCGCCTCTGAGTGTAATTCAGAGTAAATCAGTGCAGAGACTCATGGTAGAGTCTCATTATGTTCTTATTCCTCCTGTTTATGATTGTTATATTCAGAAAGCAGGTCATGTGTTTGCAGCAGAGCGGTTTGGTGTTGATTATGTAAACAGCACAGTAACAACTGCTCCATCTATTCAACACTGAAAACCACTTCAGCTGATAACAGACCATTTTACTGCCTTTATTCATCTTCTGGTTACCACATAATTTTTACTGTTTGTCTGTCCCTCTGTCTATCTATCTATCTATCTATCTATCTATCTATCTATCTATCTATCTATCTATCTATCTATCTATCTATCTACTTAGTGATTTATCTATCCGTGTCTGTCTCTTTATTTAATTGTTATATTTTACTTATTTACTGATGTTTACATACAGGGGTTGGACAATGAAACTGAAACAATAATTTTTTGTGGTGACGGACAGTTCTGGTGGAAACAGGAGAGTTGAGGTGCACATTGAATTCTGGGTGATTTGATCAGCCGTGGTTTTATGTTTTTTGGATACAATCCGGGTTAGCACCCGAACATCCCTTTCAGACAGCTTCTTCTTACAGCGTCCACAGTTAATCCTGTTGGATGTGGTTGGTCCTTCTTGGTGGTATGCTGACATTACCCTGGATACCGTGGCTTCACAAAGCATCACAAAGACTTGCTGTCTTGGTCACAGATGCTCCAGCAAGACGTGCACCAACAATTTGTCCTCTTTTAATGTTGTGTGCATTGCAATATTTAGAGCAGAACTGTGCTCTTACCCTGCTAATTGAACCTTCACACTCTGCTCTTACTGGTGCAATGTGCAATTAATGAAGATTGAACACCAGGCTGCTCCAATTTAGCCATGAAACCTAAAATCCCACACTAAAATGATGACAGGTGTTTCACTTTCATTGTCCAACCCCTGTATGTGTGTATCAGTCTGTCTCTCTGTCTGTCTCCTTATTTATTTATCTGTATCTGTGTCTGTCTGTGTTATAAGTGTATTTAATAGGCAAGCCGTTCACCATGCATCTTGATTTATGGTATGTTAATGTGTCTTTTCTGTCATAACGACGGGAAAAGTATGCGTTGTGTAGTGATGTAGTGACTTTGCAGAAAGTTGGTTCCTCTGTTCCTTATTTTACACTGACAGAGCACAGAGTCGCTGTCGTTCTCAGTCTCTTATACTGTGTTATAATATCACTGACAGTTGGCTGTGGAATATTTAGTAGTGAGTAGTGAGATTTTTACGACTGGACTTGACTGTTGCACAGGTGCTGCATCCTATCACACGGTACCACAGTGCTGGAGTTCACTGAGCTCCTGAGAGCCTGAGACCCATTCTTACATTACTAATGTTTGTAGAAGCAGTCCCAGCATGCCGAGCTCCTGCTTTTATTATACAGGTACAAGAAAAGGTATGTGAACCCTTTGGGATTACTTAGATTTCTGCATAAATTGGTCATTAAATGTTTTCTGATTTTTGTCAAAGTCAGCTGACACTCTAGGATTCTTCCTCACCTCATTGATCATTCTGCGCTGCTGTGCTCTTGCAGTCATCTTTACAGGACTTTACCACGCCTAGGGAGAGTAGCAGCAGTGCTGAACTTTCTCCATTTGTAGAGCGTCTGTCTTACCGTGAACACATGAACATTAAGACTTACTTAAAGAGATACTTTTCATGCAAGGTAACAATTCTTGAACGTAAGTCTTCTGAGAGCTTGATCTTTCGTGCGAGGCATGATTTAAATCAAGCAATGCTTCTTAAGAACAGCAAAACCAAACCTGCTGTATGTTTTTTTTATATGGCAGGGCAGCTTTAACCAACACGTCTCAACACAATCTCATCACATCCTTCCTCCAATTAGCTCTTAGAAAAGTCAGTAGTCTAGGGGTTCACATAATTTTTTCCCCCTCACTGTGAATGTTAACATGTTGTGTTCAATAAAACCATGCAAACATATCATTTATTGTGTGGTTTTAGTTTAAGCAGACTGTGTTTGTCTATTGTTGTGACTTAGATGAAGATCAGAACACATTTAATGACCAATTTATGCAGAAATCCAAGTAAATCTCAAATGATTCACATAATTTTTCTTGCAGCTTTATACCTGTGAACTTAGAAGAGATTGGAGGAGTTGTATATTTGTACAGTGCAGATCCAGTACGCTGCAGTATTGCTGGTACTGGTGCGGCTGGTGTGTATTGTAGTGAGCTGCAGGAGTCTGACAGAGTGACAGGGATAAACAATAGAGCAGATTTCTGTCTCTGATAGAGAAATTATAACTCATAAACTGCATTGTTCTGCCTGAACAGCATTCAGAGGAACACAGAGACAAAAGCCTGTATAATGATGGCAGTTATTGGGTAAGAACATCATGTGAGATCGGAAGGAGCCTGTGGATCACTACTGACCTCTTCTGGATGAAAGTATATTTAATTTATTATTTTTATTCTTGTAAAACAATTTATTTATACATTTCATAACATTACACAGAGAAATAACATTTATTTGCAGTTATTTTAGTGCAGTATTTGAGTGTCATCCACACTAGTCCAGTACCTGCAGTGATGTATTACCCATGTAAAAACTGCTTTTATTATTTTATCTTTATCTTTATCAATGACTTTATTACTCTAATTCTAATTCTCTTCTCTGCTGAAACTGAGACTCAGTTCTTAATCATGTTAATCTGAGCTAAAGGCTAAAGCTGCTGTTTCCATGTGGGTCAGCCAAACGTCTTGCCAACAGTGTTGCCAACTCTGATTTACAGGACATTTAATGGTGCATCTTAAAAAATGTGAATATCATTAAAAAGTTACTTTATTTCAGTAATTCAGTTCAAAATGTGGAACTCATATATTATATAGATGTATTAAACACAGAGTGATCTATTTCAAAGCCCAAAAGTCAGAATCTCAGAAAGTGTGAACATTATCCAATTGAATTAGACCTATTGCTACATTCAGCAGTGTGGGCAGTGTGCCAAGTCCTGCTGGAAAATGAAATCCTCATCTCCATAAAAGTTATCAGCAGAGGGAAGCATGAAGTGCTGTAAGATTTTGTGGGAAAACAAAACTGCACTGACTTTAGACTTGATAATAAAACACAGTGGATCAACACCAGCAGATGACAGACATGACTCTCCAAACCATCACTGATCATCAGTAAATTTTACATTTCATTTAAAGTAAATAATGGGATCAGAGTCTGGAGGAAGAGTGGAGAGACACACAGTCCAAACTGCTCGAGGTCTAGTGTGAAGTTTCCACCAATCAGTGATGGTTTGGAGAGACATGTCTGTCATCTGATGGTGTTGATCCACTGTGTTTTATTATCAAGTCTAAAGTCAGTGCAGTTTTGTTTTCCCACAAAATCTTACAGCACTTCATGCTTCCCTCTGCTGCTGACAACTTAGCAGGATTTCATTTTCCAGCAGGACTTGGCACACTGCCCACACTGCCAAAAGTACCAATTGGTCTTATATAATCTAATTTTCTGAAACACTGATTTTTGGGTTTTCATTGGCTGTAATCCATAATCATCAACAATTACAGAAATAAACGCTAAAAATAGATCACTCTGTGTTTAATACATCTAGATAATATATGAGTTTCACATTTTCAACTGAATTACTGAAATAAAATAACTTTTCAAAGATATTCTAATTTTTTGAGATGCACTAGTGTATAAAGCTCTATCAGAGCTGCAGGCTTTTCCCTTCTACCCTTATCAGCGCTCCACTGGACTTCACGTCCTCACGTTTACTGTTCTTCTCTTTTCTGACCTGAAACAGGAAAAAGAGGAGAGCTGGAGAGAAGAGTTTTACACTAAACAATAAAACAGTACCTATAAACAGAAATACAAATATTAAAAATAAATCATGACTCTTAGAAACTAAGAAGAATACTTTATAATATCTCAAACATCAAAAAAACACTTTTTTTAAATGAGACAGGAATTGGATCAAATTATCGTTTTTGTTAGATAAGTGTTGTTGACCATAGATACACACATAATAAGGTAAAACAAAATGTTAGTGTATTGTATAATTCAGATTATAAACCTTAAGTTTTTTTTTTAGTACAGTTTCATTTTTATTAATTAATCAATTCCATTTGTTATCAAAATAAAAATAAATTGTAATTTTAGGATAATAAAACCAATATATTTTGATAAACATTTTTTAAAATCACTGAACAAAATTTTATCCTGGGGGTTGGGCGCCCTCTGTTGGCAATTACAGAAGGATGCACAGTTACTGATATGAGATCCACCCTGTGCATAATATATAATACAGTGTTATATAAAGAGCATGTAGACTTACTCTTTCCTTGGCGTCTCTCATTATAACCCATAACATCTTCACCCGTCTGCTTCAGGTCTTCTGATCCATCACCACCAAACATGAACACAGAAAGACAGATCTTTACTCAGGCTGATCTGATTCATCATTACACAGGTTTAAATAATGATAAATTGAGATGTTTTCTTACTTGAGGTCTCTGATAAAGCTCTATAAGCTCCATAAGCTCCCTCAGGTGCTGTACCCGGCTCAGCTTGGGAAGGTTGTGAGACGTCATGTGGAGAAAGGCCTGTTCACACAAGAAAAATACAATAAAAACAAAAAAGACTGCTTACCCTGTGTGTCAGAGTATTTAAAATAAATGTGCTTTGTCAGTTTGCAAACATCTGCTGTTCTCAGAATCAAAATACTGATCTCTGGTCTTTCCACTGCAGGTGTGGAAGCTATCTGCTCCCAGTGCTATGTGTGGGGTCAAGTGATTGGTTCATTTTGTATTATGACACTTCCACTAATGCTGTTACTTCAATTTCTATCAGTATATCAAATTGTCAGCTTTGATACTGACTGCATGCAGAAACATCTTCTCATACCAGATTGGCTGCTGGTTTGTAGGAGGAGCTCCTAATTGGTGAAATGCTGAACCTCTCAAAAGCTCTGTTCCACAACGCTTGAGTGTTTATATCCAATAACAATAATAAAAAGTAGCACATAACTGAACTTTAGTGAAAATATACAAAAAAAGTTATACATGGAATTATGCAATTGATCCACAGTTCAGAAAATGTTAAATCCTGTGATAATGAGCTCTTCTGGTTCTGGGTGTGGACCTATTTATTCGAGACAAATCTGAAAACATCCTAAGATTCTGTTTCTATGATCTGAAAATCATTGGTTCGAATCCTGGGAAATTATGCTTCTCCATCAGCAGCCAGAGTCAGAGAGAGAGAGAGAGAGAGAGAGAGAGTACTGTAGGTCATGCTGCTTGTCCATCAGCAGCCGGAGTCAGAGAGAGAGAGTACTGTAGGTCATGCTGCTTGTCCATCAGCAGCCGGAGTCAGAGAGAGAGAGTACTGTAGGTCATGCTGCTTCTCCATCAGCAGCCGGAGTCAGAGAGAGAGAGAGAGAGAGAGTACTGTAGGTCATGCTGCTTCTCCATCAGCAGCCGGAGTCAGAGAGAGAGAGAGAGTACTGTAGGTCGTGCTGTTTCTCCATCAGCAGCCAGAGTCTGAGAGAGAGAGAGTACTGTAGGTCATGCTGCTTCTCCATCAGCAGACGGAGTCTGAGAGAGAGAAAGCCTGCCAAAGTATGGTGCATTGATTGGCAGTATTTGGTAGTATTTGTGCTGGTCTTTACCCATCCAAGTGTTGGGGGCATTATTAATAATAGGTGGAGTTTATAGGAATTGAAATTGGGGAGAAAATGAGATAAAATGAGTAATAAATTTGTACTGCATTACCTGAGCCACTGGGGTCCAGTCTCAGGTAGCCTTCTGCTAATGAGCTGAACCCAGTCAGGCCGCCCATAGCTGCGTATGGCATGTCCATGCCCACCGGCAGCCCCCGTGCCTCCCGCTGAGCTCTGGTTTCTACCAGTGTCACGTGGGCGTGGCCCGGTTCTCCACATCCACAGGTGTATGGGCTCAGAAACCCAGTGCAGGTGTTACCTAAAACATTTAGAATACATTTGGGAATTTAGGGGTCAGTAAGAAATGGCAATAATTGTGGAAAAGTATTGGAACATGTGAATGTCAGGTGTGTTTTGTTGGCCAGGTGTGTCTTGATGCATTGATTATTTAAACAATAAAAACAATTGCGCTAAATATCTGAATGCTCAGACTGCAAGAGAATTCTTTGGGTGAAAAACAAGCAACTGTAAAGCTGAGAGAAGATGGAAAAACAATAAGAACCATTAGAGCACAAATATAGTTCATAGCCAGGACAACCGATTGAAATGTCCTGAAGAAGAAAGTCGTCACTGGTGTACTAAGTAACAGATGTTGAACAGGGTGACTTTAGACTTTAACAACCTCCAGAGGGCAGGAATCTTGGACATATTAAACTTTTCTGTTCATTGAAGACTTTAACTATATTTTAACTCTTACGCTGATATATATACAGCTCTGGAAAAAATGAAGAGACCACTTCAGTTTCTGAATTAGTTTCTCTGATTTTACTATTTATAGGTTTATGTTTGAGTAAAATGAACATTGGTGTTTCATTCTATAAACTACAGACAACATTTCTCCCAAATTCCAAAAACAAATATAGTCATTTAGAGCATTTTTAGATTTTTTTAAAAATAATTTTTAGATTTTTAGATGCAGTTTTCATGCATCTTGGCATCATGTTCTCCTCCACCAGTCTTACACACTGCTTTTGGATAATAAAGTTATGTCTTTGCTCCTGGTGGACAAATTTAAGCAGTTCAGTTTGGTGGTTTGATGGCTTGTGATCATCCATCTTCCTCTTGATTATATTCCAGAGGTTTTCAATTTGGTAAAATCAAAGAAACTCATCATTTTTAAGTGCTCTCTTATTTTGTCAGAGCTGTATACAGTATATTCCTGCTAGCAGCCTGATCTATATGAAACTCACACTTCCTGCACAGGTGATGTGCAGCTTCACTGTGATCACTGGGCAGGTGTTTGCAGCGGCAGCGTACGGGCTGGGAGCCGCTGCGGTGGACGTACTGGTAGGATCCACAGCGACAGCCCTGAACTCTGCAGGGTAAAGCGATGGGCGTCTCCTCTGGAAGCTCCTCAAAATCCGTCTGATGCTGTTTAAATCTGTCGGGTAAAAAGTGTAACATCAGAGAAGCTGGAAAAGCAACAGGATGTGTGTGATAACGACTATGTTCAACTCCACAAGACCTCAGAAGATGTCCAGAATTCATTAATGCTCTATTTTAAGCCTTTTAAGCCTTTTCACTACCCGATCCTTTGTTTTTACCGCTGTGCTCCAGCAGAGCATGCACTACAGTAGTGTTCTTTAGGTGTCATTAAATAGAGAGAACATACAGAAATGTAATTTCATTGCAAAACTAAGTATAATAGACATACAGAAACATACTAACTATTACAGTTCCCTCCAAAAGCTCCAAATATTTGAGATTGACATTAAAAGATTGATATAACACAAAAGATCAACATTTCAGTTTTTATTTCCATGTATTTATATCTAGATCTGATACACAGTTCAGGACATAGCACCTTCTATTTGAACCAACACCCCTTTTTTATTATGAGTATAAGTATTGAAACATATTTCTGTCAGGTGTGTTTTATTGCTTAGGTATGTCATGATACATTAATTATTCAAACAATAAATGGCTGAATGTGGGTTTTATCTGTTCAGACTGAGCATTTATAATTACAGGAGTATGAAACATGAAAACCAGAGAGCTATGAAAGTCTATGGGTGAAGCTAAGAGAAGATGGAGAATCAATTAGAGCCATTAGAGCACTAATAATGTTCATGACCAGAACAACTGTTTGAAAAGTTCTGAAGAAGAAAGTCATCACTGGTGTACTAAATAACAGATGTAGATCAAGGAAAAGCGCAGCAGCTGATGAGAGAAACATTGTGAATTCTGTAAAGAAAAAACCTAAAACAACTATTGTGTTTAATTGTGAAGTGGGCGGAGCCTCCACGAGCATAAGTTAGTCTTGGGTACCCATAACCTGGTTCTCCTTCGTTGGACGGCTACTTTCGGTAGGCACTAAAGATTGCATACCGGGAACACTATACAAGACCTACCTGATGCTCTGGAGATGTTCTGATTCAATCATTATCTAGAACCTCACAGTTTGGTTCTAGTTCAAAAACAACATGTGGATCAGCACAAAGCTGCACCTGTGAGCTGATGTATCAGAACCGAGTCATTGCGCTTTCCTCCGAGCGTTAGCGCTGTGATGCTACTCAGCAATGCTGCATCAATGTTTTAATGTTATGGCTGATTAGTGTAAATAAGAATGCCTACCTGTGTGAACAAAAGCAAGGTGTTTCCGGTCCTATAAGCTTGCAGTCTATTTTCCCGGGAACGCCGAAGCTCACATACAGCCGGTTCCTCGCTCTGATCGGTAACACCCTCCTTTTATACTCCTCATATTCAGCCTCGGAGAACAGTTTCCCACCATCATCCTCCCCCACGATTCTTACACAACACAGAATATAACAGGATATTAGGACAAGACCTTTAGTATCAGTGATTCTTACATAAAAAACTAAAGCCTGTATTAATGCATCCGATATCAGCTCTATTAAGCTCAGTTTATCACTCGATCCTTTGTTTTTTGACCGCTGTGCTCTTCCAGAGAATAAACCACATAAGCTAAATCAGAACATGACTCATAGTTTTAGTGTTGTAAATATATATTCAGTTGTATACGAAATTTGCAGAAATACTATATTATTATACAGAATTAAATATACTAAACATAGTGAACTACATTTACAAAATCTTTAAAACTAAATATAAACACATATTAAATAAACTGTACTAAAAATACTAAATATACAGAAATACATCAAATTTACTGTAATAAAAATACTAAATATACAAAAAATACTCTAAATACATAAATACTCTAAATACATAAATATATTAAATATACTGTACTCTAATACCGAATATACATCAAATAAAAATACTAAATATACAGAAATATATTAAATATATTGTACTAAACATATTAAGTGTATTAAAAATACTCAATATACATAAATATGTTCAATATAATGTACAAACCTAAAAAATTAATAAACTAAACATAATAAACCCAATGTACTCTATATAAAGGTTTAAAATACTGAATATAATGTAAGTTTAGTGCAGAGCTCAGTTATTGTTATGTTATTGTAATGTAATGTTATGTAATGTAATGCAGTGTAATTTGAAGTAGTGTAATGTATTGTAATGTAAAGTAATGCAGTGTAATGTAGTTTAATGTCATGTAGTGTAATATAATGTAATGTTATGTTATGTTAAAGCAATGTAATGTAATGTTAATGCAGTGTTAATTTAGTGTAATATAATGTAATGTAACGTTAATGTAAGGTAATGTAGTGTATTGTCAATGTATTATAATGTAGTGTAATGTAATGTAATGTAATGTGATGTAGTGTAGTGTAGGGTAATGTAATGTAGTGTTAATATAATGCAATGTAATGTAATGTTAGCATGCTGTGGCTAATCAGATTAAGTTCAATTAAACTCTGTAATAAATCCTCCTGATTAATAACAGGTGATTAATACCTGCGGTATTCCACATACTGATCTACTGAATCCGCCGCGCTCTGACTGCACCTGATTTTCTCCATTTACAGGGAAACATCAACAGTTAGCAGCTAAGCTAAACTCAGGTGTTTGGGCTTTCAGCGTTGCTAGGCAACAGGCTTTAGCACGTCCTGAAACAGAAGCGAATACACCTAATAAAAGTCTTTAGATAGATAGTTATTTTCATATTGATTTGTATAGAAAACACTCATTTAAATAAATAAAAAAGTAAATAAAAAGTGTAATATACATATATTGTGTTTATCACTCATATGTAGTTATTTATTCACATTAATAAAAACGGGTAGAGACTAAAAAGACTAAATCCTGTATACATTCCTAACAAATTAGTTAAAATGTTTGTAATAATTATTTTTCATCATTTTATGCAATCTTTTTTCCGTTATTCTAGTATCTATATTTGTTACAGATCTACAACATAATAAAAAAGCCAGGAGGAGGGCTTGAATACACCAACTGGATTCTAAGAGCTAGTACAGACTATGGCTTAAAATCCTTTTTATTTTATAATACAGCTTATAATACGCTTTTAAAAAATCTAATATGGTCACATAAATTATGTTTGCCTTTTTCATTGCTACTATCATACATTTGAACGTAAATAATGAAACTCCTATTTGGTGACATGTTAGTTTTATTTAAAAAAAATAGTTTAACATTAGATTTCTTTACAAATAATAAAAAAAATATCATTAAATATATATATAAAAAAACATATTTAATTTTAACTATACATTTCCTAAGAAATATATAGATAATATTTTAGTGTAACTTTAGATTTCTTATAAAATATAAAAAAAGTCTGGATTTGTTTGTTTTACAAATCACCCCGTAACACAAACAAACACCCAACCCAACCGGAATATCAGTGATAAAATAAAAGTCCCCGATTGAGCCTGGGAAAAACACTCATAAATACATGCAAAATATTTTTTAAGCATAAATAAAAATTTAGTGCATAGTTTCATGTTTTATCATTAAAATAACTATACGTTAAAAACTAATTTACCGGACTTTTTCAGTTTACTTAAAACGAGTGACGTTGCTGTCAAGCGGCGCGCAGTAAAGCCGCGTTCAATAACGGGGATGTATCTAATATTATTATACAAGCAGCGTTCATCCATATAGTCCTCCACCATTTAATCACTGAGATTAAATACAGGGCAGATTTTATAATAAATCTTTCTGAATTATTACACAGTAATGTGAAACAAATATTGTATTAATAAATATTAAATGTTTAGTTTACCTTTAGATTCCCTTAGAAACATAACAAAACAAATCAGTGTAACTTTTTGTTAGAAAAAAAAAGAAATAAATGTTTTGTGTAACTTTAGATTTCTTTATAAATATAAAAAAACATTTTAGTGTAACTTTAGATCTTTTTAGAAATATAAAAACACATTTTAGGGTAACTTTAGATCTTTTTAGAAATATAAAAAAACAGTTTAGGGTAACTTAATATATTTTTAGTGATATACATTTGTTTGTGTGTAACTTTAGGTTTGTTTACTAATCTAAACACATTTTAGTGTAACTTTAGATTACTTTAGAAATTAAAAAATATATATGTGTTAGTGTAACTTTAGATTTGTATTACAAATATAACAAAAAAAACATTTCAGTGTAATTTTAGATTTCTTTAGAAATATAAAAAAGTTTAACTTTATACATTTTTCCAAATAGGAAAAACATTTTAGTGTAATTTTTATTTTTTATTTTAATGTATTTTTTTAGAGATATAAAAGAAATCGCATTTTTATTTATTAAATATAAAAATATATATTTTATTGTAACTATAGATTTCTTATTAAATTAATTAATTATTTCAGAGCACATTTTTATTATAAATCCTTTAGAGTTATAACATATTACTGTGAAACAAATGTTAAAAAAAAAAAAAACCCGCACAGAAACGCTGTGCAACAAGTTTGTTGAACGCGGCACGGTCATAAAAGTCCTCCTGCTGCTGCTGCTGCTGGTGGTTGTTTTGTGGAGCTGCTGTGTGGCGGAGGGCCGCTGCTTTACACGTGCTGTTACTGCGGGTTTACTGCGGGTTTAGCGGTTCTGCTGCCGGTTCTGAGAGTCGGTACCGGTTCTGTAGAGCCGTTATACGGTTCTAGATGTCGGTACCGGTTCTGTAGAGCTGTTAGAAGGTGAATTATCGGGTTCTAATGGATCTGTGAGGCGCAGAGAGCGGAGCAGCGTTCACTAACAGATCCTTCACAACTCCAGCTCTGATTATTATTACAGGTAAAAACTCATTTATATCATTTATTTTATTTATTTAATAAGCTGCTACTGTTTTATTACAGTAAATACACCGGTCTGCAGGTGCTTTCAGCTTTAAACACATTTAAACGTCATATAGCTCGTTTAGCTAAACGCTACAGTTTATACTGTCAAACATACCTAACGTATAACTATATACAGCTCTGGAAAAAATAAGATAGCACTTAAAAATGCTGAGTTTCTTTGATTTTACAAAATTGAAAACCTCTGGAATATAATCAAGAGGAAGACGGATGATCACAAGCCATCAAACCACCAAACTGAACTGCTTGAATTTTTGCACCAGGAGTAAAGCAGCATAAAGTTATCCAAAAGCAGTGTGTAAGACTGGTGGAGGAGGAGAACATGGTGCCAAGATGCATGAAAATCAACTGTAATTAAAAACCACCAGGGTTATTCCACCAAATATTGATTATTTCTGAACTCTGAAAACTTTATGAATATGAACTTGTTTTATTTGCATTATTTGAGGTCTGAAAGCTCTGCATCTTTTTTGTTATTTCAGCCATTTCTCATTTTCTGAAAATACATGCTCTAAATGACAATATTTATATTTAAAATTTGGGAGAAATGTTGTCCGTTTTATTCAAACATATACCTACATATTTGTTTATATGCATATACATAGATAGATAGATAGATAGATAGATAGATAGATAGATAGATATAATGTAATGTAATATACAGTGAGAGTGAAAGTATTTATTTACTCCCTACAGATTTTGAAATTATACAAAATATCTGAATAAATTTATAATTTATTTTATTAAATTATTTACATTATTAAAAATATTTTAGTTATGAATTAATTAAATCCAACATAATACAATCAAGAACATTCAAGATAAATTAAAACATACAACCAAAAAGGTTTTACTAGCTAAAGAAAACGGGTATTAGAGGCGTCCAGACCCAGTGTACAGTGTGTGATGATGCGTGTTAAGCAAATCTATTGGGTTACATGATAACAGAGCTGATCATTTATTCAGGATGATGTTCTGAAGCCTGTTTAATTATTAGAATATGGCCATTATTAGTTATGATAATCTGGTGTTCTGTTCAGAAGCCTGGTAGTACCCAGCGCACACCCTGCACCATGCTTCACAGATACAGTGTGAATTATTTGCATTAAGTTCTTCATATTGTTTTTTTTTCTATTTGGTGGTGTGAGTGAACGGCTGAGGTCACGGCGGGGTCAGGCTGGGTCAGTCTGGTCGTATATCTCTCTCTCCTGTATATTTAATGTCCTGCAGGACCACGGACAGCTTCTGATTTGTGGCTGGATGAGAACATCAATATCATGAGATCCTACAATGCTGGAATATTGTGATGCAAAACTTTAGAGGAGGAAAAAGAATCTAAAGTTTTTTTTGCTCAAAATCACTCTTACATAAAGATGAAGATCTCACCAGCTCTATTATTATTATATTTTCAGTCCCGTTCATAATGAGCTGTTAAAGGGCTCTGTCACTTTTATGCAAATAAGCTGATGCTAGCCACTCCCCATGTTTACACTAAGTGTTTGCCACACCTAAATGTTAGTTTGTGCTAAATGGCAAAACAAGAACACGCTAGCACAAAAATAATTTAAAGTTCTTACATCTCTCTTATTTGTTGACCTGCAATGGACAGTAGCTACAGATTCCTCTCTCAAAAGAAGTCTTTTGGCTAATACTGATGTGCACTTTCTGAGGTTGGTTTCCTCAACCAAAACGCTTGGTAGTGTTTATAGGGGTAGTCGAGACAGACCCATGTTAAAATACAAATGCATGCAAAAAGTGATTCATGCAGTATATCTCATTTAATTTCAAGTAATTTTAGATGATTTCTATTTGTCCCATCATAATGAAATTGCGGTGGGCGGGGCAGGGGTTGTGTGGTGGAACGATAGGGTTTCGCCTCTTGCTCATGAATATTCATACATGTAAACATATCGCCTCTGATTGGCTAACAGCACTGCAAGGCAGCAAGATGGACAAGAGTTAGAAATGTTTAAAATAAAGACATTTTTACACTAATAACAGTCTTTACAATGTCGTATGTTACTTTACAATATGTGTAATAATGCCCTGCTATAAGCAGTTCAGCCTATACTGACCTTAGAGTCTCAGAGTCTCTCAGAGTAAAACACCAAATCCACCGGAGATCCTATTTAAACCTATAGTTACTTACACACAGAGGTGGGTAGTCCAGGTCCAGAAGGTAAAAAATTTATTGCGGGGTGGATTTTTACCTTTAACTAGTGTAAACAGAACTGTTCTAAACATACTGTACACCTATCTCTATTTTACTTGGCTGGTGTTTTTCCTCCATAGACTAATTCTAACCATTTGTTTCTTAGCTCTTAATTACTGGGTAAAGTATATAAACACTGATGTGTTATTCGCACAAATAACACAGGAATGAACTGCATGCTCTTCCTAGCACTGTTATTTAGCTCCTATCTGACGAGACAGAGTCGCTGCCCAACTCCAGCTCTAGCTGTGGGCCGTCCCGAGCCGAGGTGGGCGGGGCCACAAATACTAATTCACGGGTTGATGTAGACACGGTGCTTTTCCTGATTGACTCGTTTTACTAGCTGCTGCAGACAGTGGAGGATGAGGAAGAAAGGACAAGAAAAGCGATTTTAGAAGGAGACTTTTAACTTTTAACAAAGCAGTTATTTGACCAGAACTGTAATGAATACATGTAGTTGTTTGTGTGTGTGTGTGTGTGTGTGTGAGATGTAATTGATCAGGTTGAAACAGGGCTGTTGTTTGTAGTTTGATTGATTAGTTTAGTGTCTGAGTGCAGCATCAGCTACCGTCTGCCACCATGCAAACATCCTGCAATCATCACACACACACACACACACACACACACACACACCAGCCTGCAACTGAGACGGGCTGTTCTGTAACCTCAAATAGATGTGAATGCGTGAGAGTGTGTGTGTATTTTGACACTGCCTGAATATAAATTTAATTATATCATCAAGTCAAGTGCTTTTTATTGTCGTTCCTCAATATAACCTGCAAACACATGAACAGAATTATGATGTTATTTCGAGTTATTGAGTAACAGAGTACATCCTCACAGCACACACCACTTCAGAGAGCAGATTACTCAACATTACTCTACATTACTCTACACACACAGGATGTTACATCAATTCAGGATATGAGTGGAGAGATTTTAATGCGGTTTAGAGCTGAACCATGTGACTAAAGCTGGTTATAGCTGTTTTTTATAGTGTTTCTGAGGCCCAATTCCATTTCCTCCATTGGCTCTACCACTTAACCAATCCTACTCTGTTTTGTATTTGGTGTAGGGTGTGCGGATTCTTGTTAGGCTGGAGGGGTAGATTACCCTTAAAACTGATATTTTTCAGACTTACACTCAAATCAGTGGGCTATGAGAATCACTGACAAGATTGTGAAGCACAAGCAACAAAAAGAAACCCAAAATTTTGAGTATTTTCCTGTTAAAAAGGTTGATAACCACTATATTACCATAAAGTTATATGTAGTCTCAGTGTTTTATAGCCATTTCCTTCAAAGCAAACATAAAACAAATGCTAGTATGTCGTCACCGTAGCTAGCTAACTGTCTCGTTCCACCTTAAATCATGGTGAACCATGATTCCTTTAATTTTAGTATTTCTAGATTTAAACATTTTAGTATTGTAACGTTCTCTGTTCTACATTTTATATTTTATATAGTTGTATTTCGTCACAGTAGCTAGCTAACTGTCTCGTTCCACCTTAAATCATGGTGAACCATGATTCTTTTAATCTACTGACGACTTTTATAGAGATGCAGATTTATTTTTCCAGCAGGACTTGGTACACTGCCCACCCTGCCAAAAGTACCAATTGGTCTTTTATAATATTCTAATTTATGAGACACTGAAGTTTTTGAGATGCAAGCATACAAATAAAGATTATAGACCAAATCTCCATTATCGTATATTATTGAGGTAATGTCCATTATTTATTGGACGATAAGTTGATAATATTATTATTGTAACCGGCTTAATTACACTGACCTACTGTATCTCCAATCAGGGATTGTACAGTCATAAAAAAAAAAAACTGAAAAAATCATGGAATTTGAAAATGGCAATTTCCAGGCCTGGATAAATTTTAGAAAAAATAAGAACTCTCAGAAAGTTTGGGAAAATTCATGTTTCAAATTTGGTCTACAAATCTTTGTGTTAAAAAAATACATCAGCTTAGAGTTAATTCTGTAATTTAGCCCAGTTTACACAATACAGCTCTCAGGATCAGACACACATTTTATTATTATTATTATTATTATCAGATTGTGTGTCAACATTTGAATTGGATTCATTTTAGACCTATTATATTATATCAATTTTGATTATTGTTTTAGTTTAGAAGTAATTTTTGCTTTTATTGTCCATGTCTGCAGTGATGTTTTAAAAATTGTATGGTCATGAAAATTTGCCTTGAAACCATGGGTTGGTTTGGGTAGTCGAGTTTAACGCCACATCAGCTCGTCGGCTATTTCGCGGCAGGAAAGGTACTGTCTAATCACAAGGTTCTACGATCTAAGCCATCGCAAGGCAGACAGACACAGACAGACACACAGACACATTCACTCACACACTCACACCTAAGGGGCAACTTCAATCAAGTTCCAATTAGCCTGAACGTGCCGTCTTTGGACTGTGGGAGGAAACCGGAGAACCCGGAGGAAACCCACGCAGACACGGGGAGAACGTGCAAACTCCACACAGAAAGACCCGGGACGCCCCAGCCGGGAATCGAACCCAGGCCGTCTTGCTGTGAGGCGGAAGTGCTACCCACCGCGCCACCGTGCTGCCCCTCCTTGAAACCATGGAAAAGTCATGAAAAAATCTTGGAATTCTATTGGTTAAAACGTGTATGAACCCTGTCCAGTGCTTTAGTTCAATACTAACCCGCTTGTTGTGCTTTGTTTTTGCTGTTTTATCTTCTTCCAGACGATTTGCTGAAGATACAGAGCTGAGTATGAGATCCCAAGACTGATCAGATGACCTGAGCTTGGCTGCAGTCCAAACCCCTCCCTAACCCTTTAACCCTCCCCCCTTTACCCCTGTTCCCTTCACTCAGACTCCTCCCCCTGCTCCTCTAAGCTCCTCCCTCTGCCGGTGCTGGTCGTGGTAGCTCCGGGCGGCGGGGTGGTTGTTCAGGTATGCTGGCGTGCCTGCTGCGCAGGAGCATGTCTCAGAGGCTGAGTGTGTTGCTGCTGCTGTTCGGTCTGGCCTGGTGTCTCCTGCTGCTCCACTACACCGTCTCCCAGCCACGCCGCCAGAGCAGCGCCGAGCTCCGGCAGCAGATCCTGGAGCTCAGCCGCCGCTACGTCAAAGCCCTCAGCGAGGAGAACAACGACCCCTCCAGGTCCCAGGGGCCCTCCATGGCCGGATATGGTAAGACACAGAGGGCCCTATAAGGTGCACTTAAAATTCTTTAATTTTCCCAAAAATCATCAGAGCTTCTTATAATCCAGTTCTTCTTATGTATAAATTCTACCAGTCAGCTATTAAAGAGCAGTAAAGCCACTCTGCTGAAGTACAGAGTTATAGAGTGAAGTTTCTCCAGCACTAAGGCTGGAGCAGCATTAGCATTAGCTGCTAACTGCTATTTTTTCTGTTTAAAGGTGTTATTGGCCTGTAGCCTACTGCTAACCCTGGCTAGCACTTCTGGAGTAGCAATAGCATTAACCACTAACCGCACCAAGTGCTTGTTCTTTAGCCGTTCAGAGGTGAGTATTATCGGCCTGTAGCCTGCTGCTAACCCCGGCTAGCACTGCTGGAGCAGCATTAGCATTCGCCGCAGAAGCTAGTATTTTGGACTATAGTCTGCGTGTTTACCATGTTAAAACAAGCTACATGGGACGAACTAGCTGATATCACCCTGGCTTACCGAAGCACTCAGGGTTCCTCAGTGTAGCGCTGTCAAGCGGTTAGCCGCTAATGCTAATGCTCCACTGCCTTAGTGCTGGAGAAATTTGTGAATCTAAGCCTACTATAAATAATTCTCACCCAAATTAAAAAAAAAAAACTTTTCAGGAGAGAAGTCTTTGTAGATTAACATCCACATAACACTTTTATGACTTTGCTCCTTATAATATGGTGCGCCTTATAGTGCGGAAAATGCTGTATTTACAGCAATGGGCATGGTGATCTGGAAAAGAGGTGTGTTCAGGTCAATTTCTGGTGTATTGCTATCTTGGCAACGAAAAACACAGGGTGCAGAATACTAAAAAACGATCCAGTTCCCAGAAATGAGCTGCTGGAGCTCCTTCTTCACAGCGTCAAACAGCAGCTCAGTTTCTTCTGCTGAGAAGAAACGTTTGTTGGACACGTCCAGGTAGCTGCACCGTTAAAATAGCAATCCACCAAAGTCAGAGCTCACCTGATCTACTCTTAAAGAGAATGATGAGCAAGAGTTACACTGATTGGTTTATTTTACTGTATGCCCCAAATTAACCACACTCCTGATTAACTAATAGAGTTAGTACATGCCTTTTGCGCATTTCGAGATGTGCGAGGTGTACTTTTCCCATGGTTACCATAGCAAAGACATACTGACGCCCTAAATCAAGTTGCACGGTGACGAGCGGTTGACAGCTCTCCTACAGATCCCCTAAGATCAGTAAACTAATGTCCTGATTGTTGGTGTTGGGCATCTTATTAAGAAAGCAAATCATATACACACATACATACATTGAATTTAAATGCACACTTAATTACATTATTTATAATACATGTGCTCTATAAATGCAGGCTGTGAAATCCATTTTTGTTTCTCGCTAAAGACCGTACTTGCTTATCGATTATCATGAAAGTGAGCTATTTCTCTGTATTGTTCTGCTGAAATATAGTGTTTAGTGTGTTTCTAAAAAGAACTGAAATGAAGTCTCTGCAGGTGCTGATTAAACAGGTTTGTTAGTTATGTAACAGCCATAAGTCTACCCTTCAGTGTGCTGGCTTTACTGTGTTGCTCTGTGGTCTTTTCACACTAAAATATCTCCAAACAAATGACCTTTCAATCAAAACATCAGCCTATATCTCCAGCTTAATAAGATTCATGGTGGAGCTGTTGTAGATAGCTTTGTTAGCTAGTTATCTAACTCCAGGCACTCTTTCACATAATATCTTGGGAGGTGCTTGAATAAACTGATTAAACTGGATAAACTGTAGATTGAGCCTTACTTCCAACCCTCAGGACCCTGGATTTACTCGCATTACAAGTAGCTGGGTTGCTCTTTTGCGCTTTTACATTAAAATATCCCCAAAAAAACGATTTTTAGTAAAAGTGGAACTGGAATCCGGATTGGTGCTGTGTCTCATGTTAAAGTTACAGAGGGTTCATGGTACAGCACAAGCTGTAGAGTGGATTCTAGAGTGGATCAGAAAGTGAATGAGCCATGTCTGTCCGATACCGTATTTTATCGCACTATAAGGCGCACTTAAAGTCCTTTAATTTTTCCAAAAATCGTCAGTTCGCCTTATGTATGAATTTTACCAGTCAGGTAGGAGCACTCCGCTAAAGTACAGTGTTATACAGGAGTTTCAGTGGGGTTTCACCAGCAGTATTAGCATTAGCTGCTAACTGCGCTAAACACTAGCTCTTTCACTGTTCAGAGGTGATGTTATAAGCCTGTAGCCTGCTGCTAACCCTGGCTAGCACTGCTGGAGCAGCATTAGCATTAGCGGCTAACTGTGCTAAGCGCTAGCTCTTTCAGTTTTCAGGAGAGAAATCTGTGTAGATTCAGCACTTAAGAATTACAGTTTTGTTTACTTAACTTAGCTGTACTAAACTACGTTATCCCCTACAATTCCCTTATCATCCTGCTGTCCTCTCGGTGTGAAGTGTAGCCAGTTAGCTTCTCACTTTCCCGCCTTAAGGTGGCTGCACTCTAAATGTGCTGCAAAATAATCCGTATATGATGTGTATTTAAAGCCAGAGCTAGCTTTTAACCTGGCACAGATACTCTAGTATGCTCTTTATGTTGCTCTCTCATTTGCTTTTGCTTTTGCTTTAAGCTAGGGTGACCATATTTTTATTTGGGTAAACCAGGACACCTGGCTAAATGACGTCAACACCTAATTTGCATAATACATGTTTTTGAAGCTGTAAAGGATTAAGCTTGTGGGAGTGAAAAAAGTGAGTAAAAACACCCTAAATATGTTAGAAATGATACAAATGAACAACTTCTGTTGCTTTTTAAATAGGCCGTCACCTTTTACAATAACTTTATTTTTACGTGAATTACATAAATGAGTTTTTTGCTGTGTTCTTAAATGTTATTATAAGAGCAGCAGTTAGACTGAACTGTTATTCCACGTTTTTTTAGGGTTTTTGTTTGTTTTATTATTATTTTTTATGTTTTCTTAAGTTTTCTTTATTTTTAAACCTATCATAGATAAATTGTTCAATGGTTCAATAGATATTTAGCTTTTTACAAAGAGCTAGAAGAGCCCCAAGAAGAAGGCTGCTCTCACTGACGCGACTCAGGGATTGTCACACACAGTGCCCTAGTGCCTGTAAATTTAATGGTCCAATGAAGGTAATTTAAAAACCAGGACATTTCCTCACTTTTTGAAAAAAAAAAAAAAACGGGACGCCCGGGACAGGACGTGAAACACGGACATGTCCCGGGAAATACGTACGTTTGGTCACCCTACTTTGAGCTCCCCTTTTGCAGAGGGAAAAATGGTTTCTAGAGGAGATGAGCTGCTCTCCAGTATCAACAACTAAAGTTGCTGTCACTTTTTGCAGTTTAAACATTTCCAGCTTTTGACTAGACAAGCTTTCTCTAGTGTGTAAATATAACGACTCGAGACTGTGATGTAACAGTTTTGGGGTTTTGTAATTGGCCTGTTCTTGGGACATGTGATGAAGGAGAAACAGCAGTGTCTTTAAGGTTGTTTCTTCCATCTACTGAATTTTGCTTATTCAACATGGAAAATGACGTTTTACTGCACCTTACATAACATTTCACACAGGTATCTTATCTGCTCCATCATTAACGTTATGGAATGTTTAAGTAAACTAACATCAAAGGAAAAATCCTCTTAGGGTGTTTATTAATGCAACTGAGCTGCATTCCTCTTTAAGTGGGAGAGAGAAACTGGAAACTGGAGTCTTATAGGCAATCCCTCTGAGTACATATACGCACAGTGGAGCTTAATTACATTTACCAGTCAAAAGTTTGGACACACCTTCTCATTCAGTGTTTTTATGCTTTATTTCTGTATTTAATGTATTTTCTACATTGTGAATTAATATTAAATACATGAAAACGATTAAGGGACACACATGGAATTCTGTAGTAAACAGTAAAAAAGTCTTATTCCTCCACATTAAATCCCTGATCTAAACCTGATGAACTGAGATGCTGATTTGAGGTGATTTAATTGGGATGAGCTGGAGCTTCACAGCGTGAAGGAAAAGCAGCAGCTATTGTTCAGCACCTCCAGAAACTCCTTCCTTCAAGACGCTGAGAAAACTATTCCAGGTGACTCTCCCATATTCTGGTTTATAATTGAAGGTAATTCTGCATGTGTTCCTGTATAGCTTTAATATATTTTTCAATAATAAATGTATAATGTAAAAAAAAAAATCATAAAAAAAATGAATGAGATTGAAGAGATGTGTCCAAACTTTTGACCTCCAGAACTCATGGGACAGGATGGCCAATGATCTCCCATGACTGATTACCCTGGTGGCAATAATGAGGGAGAATCCATAGTGAACCATGGGGGCAAATTTTACTAATTAATCAATAATCAATCAGTAAACCTTTTCTTATTAATCAAAAATACATGGACATGCAAAAAGTCATGGAACAGGAATATGTAAAGTGTCCCATGACTTCTAAACCAGTCACCATCATCACTCACAAGATACCACCTCAAAACGTATACCGGTGTAAGTGTTCCCAAGCTGTTTTACCGCCCCCTGAGAAAACACTTCATGAATACTGGTGCATCTCAAAAAATATATAATTGAAAAGAATATCATTGAAAAGTTACTTTATTTCAGAAATTCAGTTCAAAATGTGAAGCTCATATATTATATAGATGTATTAAACACACAGAGTGATCTATTTTAAACTTTCATTTATTTTATTGTTGATGATTATGAAGCTTACAGCCAATGAAAACCCAAAAATCTAAAAAAAAAAAAAAAAAGTAAAATATTATATAAGACCAATTGGTACTTTTAGCAGTGTGGGCAGTGTGCCAAGTCCTGCTGGAAAATAAAATCTGCATCTCTATAAAAGTTGTCAGTAGCAGAGGGAAGCTGTAAGATATGAAGTGCTGTAAGATTTTGCAGGAAAACAAAACTGCACTGACTTTAGACTTGATGATAATAAAACACAGTGGATCAACACCAGCAGATGGATTTCATTTTCCAGCAGGACTTGGCACACTGCCCACACTGTCAAAAGTAAAAAAAAAAAATGGTCTTATATAAAATTCTCAATTTCTGAGATACTGACTTTTTTGGGGGTTCTGTGTGTTTAATAATATTATAATATGAGTTTCACATTTTGAACTGAATTACTGAAATAAATAAACTTTTCAATGATATTCAGTGATTATTTTTCAGATTTATTAGTTTATTATTTGAGATTTTTAGTTTAAACACATGTCTTATGAATTTTAGGACGGTGTTTTTCTGTAGTAACGCTGCTATATTGAGAATTTTAGCCAGTCTCATAAATTTTTCAGTGTTTAGAGAAGCTCCTCCCTCTATTATAACGCCTCAGGTCGCTCCCTGTTTGAGATAATTCATAAACACAATGCAGTTTGAGTGAACAGGGTGTGAGTGAGCGGTTTGTTCAGAGCTTATTTTGGTGCTGGAAGCTTTTCTTATTGTTGAACTGAATACATTAGCCACGTAGCTGCAGGGTTAATGAGTGACTCAGGCTGCAGGCTGTTTGATTTACAGGACCAAACATTTACAGCATTAGTCTGCTTTAAGTTCCACAACACGACTTTTAGCCCCATTTTAACCCTGATTTTAGTCAGAATAAAAGTTGTATAGTGTATGATGAGCTGAAAATCTTTTGTATACTTTATTTATAAAGTATCACAGAATAACACAACACACATGCTTACAATACCAATATGCAAAGAGATATAAATTGGCACCAGAGCATCTTAAAGAAAAATACAGAAAAGAGAAAAAGGAGGGAGAGGCTCTCAACATCGGTGTTACAAAGACGTAATGACAATAGATTGTGGTGACATGTCACATGAAGTATTAAATATCAAAGTGGGACTGATATTAAACTAGGACCCTTCCGGATTATTCAGAACTGCTCCCCAAACACTCTGGAACCATTTGTATGATTTAGAGTCACTGCAGTGTAACCTGTCCATTTGTATGATAAAAAGAAACCATATTTAACCTAAAAATCCCATCTAATCTTTGTGTAAACTCTTTACCAACTCCATTCTGAACCGAAGCCATCCGCAGCCAATCAAAACGCATCTTTACTGAAGCCTTATCATTTATCAATAACAAAAAAAAAAAAAGAGCACAGTGGTTCACATAAACCCTATCCGGTCGGGATTAGTTTCCTAGGGGGCGTCTGTGAAAAATATATATTTCACACTTCTACTCAGTGACAAAACTCCTGCATCCGGACTGCAATTGAAAAAACAGGAGTTTTTAGGCTTTTTTCGCAGTCAAAACATCAGTAGCTCCTCCTCCACCCTGGGGTGGATTTTTTACGTTCTGGACCTGGACTACCGTCCTTTGTGTGTGTGTAACTATAGGTTTACATAGGATCTCCGGTGAATTTGGCATTTTACAGAGACTCTAAGACTAGGTCAGTGTCTGAACTGCACTTAGCAGGGCATTAAACATGCTGTAAAGTAACATATGACATTTTAAAGATTAGTTATTAGTGTAAAAACGTCTTAATATTAAGACTTAATATTTTAGTAATTTAGATTTGGTCTAGTTTTACCTGCTGTGTGAATGAATCCTAATTGCTGGTATTTTGATACTCGTGAGCTGAAGTGTTGGGTGGTGGTTGGTCTGTACCTCCAGGGCTTCTATATGATCTGTGCCCTGTTTAATACAGTGAAGCTGCAGCAGGGAGGGTCTCTTCAGCTTCATGCTTTGTCCAGACAGAGTGAGATCCTTTATCATCTGATACATCTGACCTCCTGAGGAGCTCCTGAACGCTGCACGACTCCTGTGATGTGCGAGTTTATCAGGTTTACTGTGTGAATACAGAGCCGGTTAAAATAGAGGTACCGTTCAAACCACCAAGCAGCACCATAGCAACCACTAAACAACTCCGAACCAGACCCATCACATCAGACACAATAATACCTGTCTCAGGTGTTTCAATTTTCATTTTGAAAGCAAAAGACCTGCTCTAAATATGAATCAAAACTCTGGAACACTTTACAGATAGATATTCACCAGACACACAAAATAGTAGAAATGGTTTATTTTAAATGTATTTAGATGTTTTCCTTTATAAATGATTGGTTGTTCAGATCAGCAATTTTAGTTAAATATATAATATAGCAGATGAACACAGTGATATTTGATTTTTGGATTTACAGTGTGCAATAATTATTTAAACACAAACAGGCAGGTGCATAAATTTGGGTACCCCAACAGAAAAAATGACATATTAATATTTAGGTGCCCAAACTTTTTCTTACCCTTGTGTATATATTTGTATGTTGTATTCTACATACTCCTGACAGTAGAATAAAAGTCACAAAAAAGAAAAAAAAAATATTGATATACTTTTTAATACGTATCTGTAATATAACTATATCTATAATAAGAACTATGTATATCATTTTTAAATCAATTTTGTGATGAAAGCAAAATTATGTCTTAAAAGTAGTTTTTTGCTATATTGTACTATTTGTGTTATGTTATTTTTATTTTATATAAAATAAGAGTCTTGGTGGCTGATGTTTACAAAGCAAACAATTACATTTTTTGATGTTTTACTACATGTTTAATGTTTTTTTTTTATTTTGATTCTTTTTTTCTTATTTTGTTATTATTCATTTTATAATTTCTTATCATTCTTATCATTTTACTTTACTTTTACTATAATTACCTTTTTATTTATTTTATTCTTTACATTTGTCAATTTTGTTTTGTATGGTCTTTTTAGAATTTTCTATTTTACATATATATTTTATTCATATACTTTAAATATTTTGAAATATTTTAAAATTAGTATTTATTTTATTTATTATTAGTGAAAATAAAGGTTGATTGATTGTTATACTAACGTGATATAAAACTTTTTAGCTTTTTATTTTTTGCACTATAACCTTTTGTTTTTTATTTATTTTTGATTGTATTAGGCACTTTCCCCAATTTTGTTTATTTTATATACACAGGAGAAACTGTAAAAGAAAAGAAAATGATTCTACTGCATATAATTATAATTATTATAATTATTATAATTTTCAGTGTTATTTGTCGCAAAGTATATTATCATAAAAATATTATTTTTTGGCTGTATCTCCTGCCCTTAGTTCTGATTTCTATGTTTTATTTTATTTTCTTCCTCAGCTGATCTGAAGAGGACGATCGCGGTGCTGCTGGATGATATCCTGAACCGCTTGGTGAAGCTGGAGGGTCGGGTGGACGCTGCGGTGAACGCTTCTGCTCACAACAGCTCCCACACTGCAGGGGGCGCCGTCCTCGCCGCCGCCGCCATCATGCATCGACCCACCAAACAGGACAAACCCGGCAGCCACTCGGACCCTCACGGCCCCCGGCCGCAGTCCGCGCCACGCCCAGGAAGCTGAGTCAGTGTTGGGGCGTGGACACACTCGTGCAGAACCCAGAACTCACTACAACACAATCATTGAGACTGAAGCGTAGATATAAATATAAATATATAATATGTGTATAAATATATTTTACCTTTTTTAGGTCAGAGCTGCTTTTCATATTGTTCTTTTGTTTTTTTTTCTTACTATAAGCACATATAGGGGGTTTTAGAATATGCAAACAGCTGCGTTATAGAACCACCTATAGAGGCTTAAGAGGATCCAAACCTGCTTTAAGGGCGTTTTCACACCTGTAGTTGGGTTTACTTGGAGCGTTTCTCCCTCTGTTTGGTTTGTTTTCACACAGGCATAAACCTAAACGCACCAAAATGCGCACCAATAAATCACGCGAGCACATCGTTTCAGAGCTGGTCAGATTGGTCAGAGCTGTCTGGCACGAGAGAAAGAAAGCAAGAAATATAGTGAGAAGATTCTGTGTTTCAGCACATATATCTGTGCTGTGTGAAGCTGCTTTAACACAGACAGGGTTCCCGCAGTCTTAAAACGTCTTAAATTAAAATCTTGATAATTAAGGTCTTAAATTGTGTTAAATTTACTGTAAATTTGCTGTAGGTATTACATTTTTAGATGTTGTGTTTAATGCCAATGGGAAAGCACATGCTAACATTAGCGGCGAGTTACTGGGGAGAGAACTAAGGTTAGAGTAAAGCTAGCTAACATTAGAGGCAAGCTAGCTAACGTTACCGGAGAGAGAACTAAGGTTAGTGGAGTTAATATTAACAGCGAGCTAGCTAACGTTACTGGAGAGAGAGCTAAGGTTAGCGTAAAGCTAGCTAATATTAGTATCGAGCAAGCTAACGTTACTGGGGAGAGAACTAAGGTTTACGCAGTTAACATTAGTGGCGAGCTAGCTAAAATATTAACGTTAGTGGTGAGTTAGCTACATTACTAGGGAGAAAACTAGGGTTAGCGGAGAGCTAGCTAATGTCACTGGGGAGAAAACTAGGGTTAGCGTAAAACTAGCTAACATTAGCGGCGAGTTAACTAACGTTACTGGGGAGAGAACTAAAGTAAACGTAAAGCTAGCTAATATTACTGGAGAGAGAACTAAGGTTAGGGGAGTTAATATTAGCGGCAAGCTAGCTAACATACTAACATTAGTGGTGAGTTAGCTACGTTACTAATTCACATTAGTGGTGAGCTAGCGAACATGCTAACATGTTCTGCATCACAATGGAACGAAAAAGAAAATTGATAACAAATGGGATACGTTAAGTTTTCATTTTCAATGCAATCATTTATTTTCTACTTAAGAATTTATCACTACATTTTTGGGTCTTAAATTCTATTTATTGAGGTCTTAAAAAGCATTAAATTGGACTTTTAGAATGGAGCAAGAACCCTGACAGAACACTAAAAATTTGCAGCTGCACTTTTAAACACAGTGTTTTCAATAGGATGCAGTGCAGGTGTGAGCAGTGAACGCTGCACATACCACGCTCTTAGTGTGTAACAGCATGGAGCAGCAGAGACGGCGTTTGTTCATAGCTGTGGTAATTAGCGTTATCTGTCTAATATATCAGATTAAATAAAAGCAGTATATTTGATAGCTTGGTCGGATCGAGACACAAGAGAACCGCTGTAGAGTTCGTTTGGGGTTGTTTTGATTCGCACCCGAGTGTGATTAGTGTTTTCACACCTGCTCAATCAAGAGTACACTAAGAGTACAAACCAATCAGATTCAATTTTAACCGAATCAAATGTGCTGGTGTGAAAACGCCCTAAGCGGATGGTTTTAAGAGGTTTTGATCCTGCAGTCAGCAGAACTTTCTAATGGAAGTGCATTTCATTACAGACTCTCACCTGAAGTTGCAATAACTGCATCTCCTCATCGGGCGACTAACTTTAAAGTGTGCTATTAGAGGAACATGACCTATAAACAGAGGTGTAATGGTACCACAGTACAACAGAGCAGGTCAAAATACAGGGGTTGGACAATGAAACTGAAACACCTGTCATCATTTTAGTGTGGGATTTTAGGTTTCATGGCTAAATTGGAGCAGCCTGGTGGTCAATCTTCATTAGTTGCACATTATTGCACCAGTAAGAGCAGTAAGAGTGTGAAGGTTCAATTAGCAGGGTAAGAGCACAGTTCTGCTCTAAATACTGCAATGCACACTATAACATTATGGGAGACATACCAGAGTTCAAAAGAGGACAAATTGTTGGTGCACGTCTTGCTGGAGCATCTGTGACCAAGACAGCAAGTCTTTGTGATGCATCAAGAGCCACGGTATCCAGGGTAATGTCAGCATACCACCAAGAAGGACCAACCACATCCAACAGGATTAACTGTGGACGCTGTAAGAGGAAGCTGTCTGAAAGGGATGTTCGGGTGCTAACCCGGATTGTATGCAAAAAACATAAAACCACGGCTGATCAAATCACGCAGAATTCAATGTGCACCTCAACTCTCCTGTTTCCACCAGAACTGTCCGTCACCACAATAAATTATTGTGCTCTAAAACCAGGTGTTTCAATTTCATTGTCCAACCCCTGTATCTTACAGATTAATGCATATACTTCATATAAGTGTACATACCAAACCGTGATGCCCATACTGTACAAATGCGCGTACCGTTACACCCCTACTGTCTGTAACTAATGGGTATAACGTTGTTACATTGGATGATGATGATGATGATGATGATGATGATGATGATGTAGTATTATTATTATTACAGTCTGTTTCAGTGATGTGCTGAATGTGTTCAGCTGCTGAACTGACCGACAGAACTGAAGCAAATCCAAAGAATTTCATGTGTCGCTTAAAGCTTTTTGCACATGCTCGCTGCTTAATGCTGTATTCCCAGAATAACTTTTATACTGTAGAGCTGAACCTCAGTCTAACCAGTGCACAGTCCAGTAGAACCCACCTGACCAGGTGTAGACGTGTTTTAGGGTTAGGCTTAATATTAGGCTTGGGTTTCTCTAAAGGCCCGATCACAGAATTACTGAAATTGGTTTACAGCTCTTGGAGAATGATGGTAAATATACAGTATATGTATGTCTGTTGTACTGGGGCTGCACATTATGGGTGATTAATGCAATATTGTAATTATATTACTGTGTGTGGAGATTGTGATTTATTTTTATTACCTTTTAAGCGTTTAAGCAGGATTGTTTAAGTGTCCTTCAGGAAGGTCCATAGACAATCATCAAATCATCAACATATGATACAGTATAATAAAACTAGCAGTGATATGCTTTGAGAACTGGCCAATAAAACAAAAAGACTGTATAATGTAAAAATGTACTGTATTTTTCGGACTATAGGTGCACTGGATTTTAAGGCACAATAAACAACACTAGTAAGGATGCCTACTTTGAAGTGAGCAAGGCTGACGCCATGTTTCTCTTCTAATGGTGAATTTGGGGAGAGCGCCTAAGTAAACAAAACTGTAATTATTTAAAAAAGAAAATTATTTCGAAGTTAAACAAGTGCTGGATGTTAATCTACACAGATTTCTCTCCTGAAAACTGTTTATTTGGGTGAGTAAAGCGCTTCTGTTTATTTACAATAAGCTTAGATTTAGAGATTAGAGTTTTCAGTGAAGTTTCTCCAGCACTAAGGCTGGGTGCAGCAGCATTAGCATTAGCCACTAACTGCAGCACTAGGAGGGTGCTGGAGAAACTTCACAGAAAACACCCTTATAACTCTGTACTTCAGTGGAGTGGCTTTACTGCTCCTTAATACCTGACTGGTCGAATTCATATATAAGAAGAACTGGATTATAAGACGCACCAAAGATTAAAGGATTTTAAGTGCACCTTATAGTCTGAAAAATACAGTACTCAGATACTCAGATATCACAGTTTATATACATATAAGGAATACTGATACTAGAACTTTGGATTAGACCGAACAAACCTTCATTATTTTACATACAAGCCCTTACACTTTTAATAAAATATTAATTTAAATGTATGATATTATTTACAGGAATGTTAGAAACTGACTAAAGACTGTTTTGAGCAAAAATAAAAACGTGCATTGGTTTAAATTTAATACAGAGACAAATTAAGACCTGAGCAACCAACTAAGATACCATAGATACCAACATACTCAGTAGTGTTGTAAAACATTAGCAGGGATCCATTTCATTCACAGCCTTTATTTGCTGACAGTCCACCTAGAAATACCCTAGCAACATCGTTTGAACCACCTAGAAATACTCTAGCAACACCACTTCAACCACCTATTAACAATACAGCAACACCACTGCAACCACCTATCAATACCACATTAACACAACTGCAACCACCTATTAACACCACAGCAACACTGCTGCAACACCATTAATTAGAAATTAGTACACAATTAGGAGGCACACACTGTGATACCACAGCAACCACCTAGCAACCGAAGCAAGCTTAGCAACCACCTGAGAATGGAAACAACTAAAACAACAGTGCACCCATTCAGCCACCTTTTTTTAGGTTGTTTTAAGTTTTTATTTTATTTGAATTTGAATTTCCAGTAATATAATCCTCTGTTTCCTCTCTGAAACATTTAGAATGAATAGAAATGTTTTTATATATGGTAGAATCACAGGTGTGTGTTGCACAGGTCAATATTGCAATAATAATTAATATTAATTTTAAGTAATAATTGTGGTGATGGGTTGTGCAGCTCTGGTACACAGTTATTATAAAGGAAGGTGCAGCAGCAGCAGGAGGAACTGGGAGCTGTGGGCTGACACTCGGGATTCCTGACTGGGCTTTAGGGTTTCCCAGCGCTAGTGCTCTCCTCACATCATGTGACCATTACAGCATAATAAACACGTGCTGCGGGAGTGTGTGTGTCCCTGCAGTCTGATAACTGACTGTGTGTGTGTGTGTGTGTGTGTGTGTATTTGCTGTGTAAAAACAGTAGCGGCTTTAAATAAACAAGTCATACTTATTACTGCACTTGGCAAAAGTCATGGGACAGGAACCAGTCCTGTTTTTGGACTCATTAATCGTATACTACTTCTACATAAATATTTATAGAATGTTTAAATTAATGTATTTTATTTTAACTGTAATGTGCCAAACATTTAGTTGACATGAAATTTACATTGTTCTTAATTGTTTCTAATGATATGGCTGCCTTGGAAGTTGAGCCTTTATAATGATCAGTGTAATCAGCCAAGAACTGTTTAGCTTTAATTTTTATTTTTATTTTTTTGCTTTCTAATTCTTTTACCATAATTGTGTTTATTTGTGCATTTTTTTAAATATTGCATAACCGTAATGGCATCAGTTGTTTGGATTACCTTAATTATATTATAAAACATCCAACAAAAGTGATTTCACCCCTCATATTTCTGCAAATAATTTATTATATATTTTTGTAGAACAACCAGCTAGAAATACCACAGCAACACCACTGCAATCAGCAAGCAATACCACAGCAACACCACTGCAATCAGCAAGAAATACCACAGCAACACCACTGTAACCCCCTAGAAATACCACAGCAACACCACTGTAACGCCTAGAAATAAAACAGCAACACCACTGCAATCAGCTAGAAATACCACAGCAACACTGATGCAATCACCTATTACACCACAGCAAAACTGCTGTGACCAGCTAGAAATACCACAGCAACACTGATGCAATCACCTATTACACCACAGCAAAACTGCTGTGACCAGCTAGAAATACCACAGCAACACTGATGCAATCACCTATTACACCACAGCAAAACTGCTGTGACCAGCTAGAAATACCACAGCAACACCACTGCAATCAGCTAGAAATACCACAGCAACACCACTGCAGCCACCTAGAAATAACACAGCAACACCACTGTAACCGCCTAGAAATAAAACAGCAACACCACTGCAATCAGCTAGAAATACCACAGCAACACCACTGTAACCGCCTAGAAATAAAACAGCAACACCACTGCAATCAGCTAGAAATACCACAGCAACACCGATGCAATCACCTATTACACCACAGCAAAACTGCTGTGACCAGCTAGAAGTACCACAGCAACACAGATGCAATCACCTATTACACTACAGCAACACTGCTCAACCACCTAGAAATACCACAGCAACACTGCTGCAACCAGCTAGAAATACTCCAGCAACACCAATGCAATTACTTATTACACCACAGCAACACTGCTCTAGGACCAGCTAGAAATAATCCCGTAACACCAATGCAACCATACGGCAAAATACCCTAGCAACACCACTGCAGCCACCTAGAAATACCACAGCAACACCACTGCATCCAGCATGTGCTACTGTACTCTCTCTTGCTGATGGAGAAGCAGCACGACCTGAGACTCAAACTCTTGGTAACTGGGACATAAAGTTAGTTTCTTAGCCTGCTTTTATTAGTTGTGGCTATCATACATTGATTGATACTGAATAATGGAGATAAATTAACAGCTGATAGTGGAATATCTAAAAGGAAGAAAGGTGTGCCTCAATACAGTTGTCCAAATAATGGAGGTAGATTAAGTGTTTCTGATAAACTGGCAGCTCTGTGTAAGGAAAGCAGTGACACTGATACTGAATTACCCCCTAGTGTACATATATATAGTTTGTATTAAACTTTGCTTATATTCTTTTGTAAAAGCCTATACTGGGTTGGTCTCAGAACAATAAAAAATTACTTATTAATATTTTTATGTGTGGGCATCACCTTTTGCCTATAAGCTTTAATTATGAGCCTAAGTTTGACAATTTAAATATGTATAGATGAATAAATTAATGACGCTAAAAGGCACAGTATTCTAATAATACTGACCCAAAAACTCTATTATGGTGGGCGGGGTTTGAGTATGATGGTGGGCGGGGTTTGAGCGCTGGGTGTTCAGCGGGGTTTTTACGGGTGTGCTGTCGAATTGTGCTACCGGGCGATATGTGCTTGTTACCACCAGTGCGCATGCGCCGATCCGCATTGTTAAGAAAGTTTTCATATGTTTTTACGGTAATTCTGCTTTAATTGGGTGCGTTTAACAACCGGATCCCCGCTCTGGAATTAATTTGTATTTTTATTACAAATGTATAAATGGTAGTTAATAGTAAAAAAAAAAAAAAAAAAAGAATACCATAAAAAATACAAAAAAATTTTTTTTAATCCACCAGTTACCATTAACTATGGAAGCCCATTCCCGCCACCTAAAAAATAAAAATACTCCAGCAATTTTTTTTTATTATTATTAAGTAAATTGCTATCTCAATATTTTGAGATACTAAGTCAATATTTTGAGATACTATCTCAATATTTTGAGATACTAAGTCAATATTTTGAGATACTAAGTCAATATTTTGAGATACTAAGTCAATATTTTGAGATACTATCTCAATATTTTGAGATACTAAGTCAATATTTTGAGATACTAAGTCAATATTTTGAGATACTATCTCAATATTTTGAGATACTAAGTCAATATTTTGAGATACTAAGTCAATATTTTGAGATACCTTAAATGCTGGCTGAATATACATGCGGCCACCTGTAGATAATGACCTGGGAATTAGGCCAAAAGTGAGAGCAATAACGTTTTAATTCATATTTAATTTTATTTACATTATATTTCACTCAGAGTTAAACTCTGTCCCTCGCATTGTGTTCTCCCCTTTATTCAGAGCGTTTTCACAGCACTTTGCTTACATGCTGTTTTTTACTGTTAAAATGCGACATCTACAGGCGGCCGCATGAATGTTCAGCCAGCATTTAAGGTGGAACGGAAATCTGAATAAGACACTGGCGAATAAGAAGCTAACTTCAGCCTCGTCCAAGATCCGGAGGCTTATTTTGATATTGTGTGATTCCTCTAAAAGTTCCAATATTTCATGATTTGTGAATCCACGTCTGAAGTAGTCCTCAATGATGGTATCCATTTTGCATCTTTGTCTCACTGTCTCTGTACTATGGAAGCCCATTCCCGCCACCTAAAAAAAATAAATAATCCAGCAAAATGTTTTTTTATTATTATTAAGTAAACTGCTATCTCAATATTTTGAGATACTAAGTCAATATTTTGAGATACTAAGTCAATATTTTGAGATACTAAGTCAATATTTTGAGATACTAAGTCAATATTTTGAGATACTATCTCAATATTTTGAGATACTATCTCAATATTTTGAGATACTAAGTCAATATTTTGAGATACTAAGTCAATATTTTGAGATACTAAGTCAATATTTTGAGATACTAGTAGGCTGTACAGAGACAGAAGCAGGTGAGACAAAGATGCAAAATGGATACTATCATTGAGGACTACTTCAGACGTGGATTCACAAATCATGAAATATTGGAACTTTTAGAGGAATCACACAATATCAAAATAAGCCTCCGGATCTTGGACGAGGCTGAAGTTAGCTTCTTATTCGCCAGTGTCTTATTCAGATTTCCGTTCCACCTTAAATGCTGGCTGAACATTCATGCGGCCGCCTGTAGATGTCGCATTTTAACAGTAAAAAACAGCATGTAAGCAAAGTGCTGTGAAAACGCTCTGAATAAAGGGGAGAACACAATGCGAGGGACAGAGTTTAACTCTGAGTGAAATATAATGTAAATAAAATTAAATATGAATTAAAACGTTATTGCTCTCACTTTTGGCCTAATTCCCAGGTCATTATCTACAGGTGGCCGCATGTATATTCAGCCAGCATTTAAGGTATCTCAAAATATTGACTTAGTATCTCAAAATATTGACTTAGTATCTCAAAATATTGACTTAGTATCTCAAAATATTGAGATAGTATCTCAAAATATTGACTTAGTATCTCAAAATATTGACTTAGTATCTCAAAATATTGACTTAGTATCTCAAAATATTGAGATAGTATCTCAAAATATTGACTTAGTATCTCAAAATATTGAGATAGCAATTTACTTAATAATAATAAAAAAAAATTGCTGGAGTATTTTTATTTTTTAGGTGGCGGGAATGGGCTTCCATACTGTACAGCCTACTAGTATCTCAAAATATTGAGATAGTATCTCAAAATATTGACTTAGTATCTCAAAATATTGAGATACTATCTCAAAATATTGAGATAGTATCTCAAAATATTGAGATAGTATCTCAAAATATTGACTTAGTATCTCAAAATATTGACTTAGTATCTCAAAATATTGAGATACTATCTCAAAATATTGAGATAGTATCTCAAAATATTGACTTAGTATCTCAAAATATTGACTTAGTATCTCAAAATATTGACTTAGTATCTCAAAATATTGAGATAGTATCTCAAAATATTGAGATAGTATCTCAAAATATTGACTTAGTATCTCAAAATATTGACTTAGTATCTCAAAATATTGAGATAGCAGTTTACTTAATAATAATAAAAAAACATTTTGCTGGATTATTTATTTTTTTTAGGTGGCGGGAATGGGCTTCCATAATTAACTGTATATCTGTGCCCTGATATATTGATTCAGGCTTTCCAAAAATCATACCAAAACTTTTGCCAGGAGCATTTTTTTTAATTTAAGGTGCTTTTTCTGGTATTTTTATGTTATATTTTTTAGGTTTGAATACGCACTAGGGTAGCACGGTTTGGCAGGGTAGCGCAACTCGGCGGAACACCGGATCTGGCAACCCGTCCTCAGCCGCAGCCATTACTCTGCTAACGCTAACAGCTAGCTGTCTCTACGACACAGTCTTTAACCTTATCTAACCTGATCTAAACACACAACAGCTTCTCCAGCAGCCGCAGCGCTCTGATTTATCCACAGAGCTGCGAGAATGAGCGACATTGAGGAGGGAAACTTCGCGAGAAGAGTGAGTCTCAGCCTGCTCTATATCTCTACATTTATGTGTATGAACTGTATTACACCCACTGTTTCCCCAGGGCGGCAAATCCAGTTCCAGAGCGTGAAGATCCAGCCCGGGATTTCGCTCCAACTGCACAAGCAGCCCGGCTGCAGCTCAGCTACATACAGCGCTTCTCGAGTGGGTGGAGCGAAATCCTGGACAGGATTTTTGGTTTTGTGGAATTTAATTTAGCACAGCGCTTCCTTCTCCGTGTTTTACCTGCTTTTATTTGCTGATTATGCTCGAATCATTAATCTTACACTATATTTTACTTCACGAGTTGATGGATTAAGCGTTAATTTTATTATTTAACGGGAATTTAAAGTATTTATTAGTGTTTAAATCGTGTTTATCGCTTTAGTTTCGGTTGCAGTCGACGGTGAGTCAGTTAACGCCAGTTAGCTTAGCTTAGCATAGCTTAGTTTAGCATGGCTTAGCTTGCAAAGCTGAGGGAGATTTTAGGTTTTAACCGACGTTGTTTTATATTAAAATAAGCTAAATTTGATGTAAAATTAATCAGTTCTGCTTTTAAACCCGTAGATGACTCTTACAAAACCTTTTTATAACATTCGTGTAGGTTTACTTTGACCATATAAGCTAGAAAAAAGAATAAATAGCTTTATATCAGCTAGTTAGCCTACCTAGTGTTTTTGTAATGCTAAGCTAGTTAGCTGCGTAGCTAACGTTACTTAACTATGGGATTGTTAAACGTTAGCTAACCTAGCTAGCTTACTAGTTAGTTTAGGTTAAGTTTTTAGCTTTTATTTACATTTTAAACATTTTTAAATTAAATATATTACTTAAACCTTTAATTTGAACCCTAAAAGTGTATTATAGTGTATGGCCCTTAACCCTTTAAAGCCTTTTAAAATGTAGATAGCTAGTTAAATAGCTGATATATTTGTTGTATATAATCCAATGTAATTGTGTGAACCTCCTCATTTACTATTGTAATTAGTTAAATAGCTAATTACATGTATTTAAATATTGACTAATATGTACTACGGGTGGGCGATATGGCTCTAAAATAATATCACGGTATTTCACGGTATTTTTGTGATAACGATATACTTGGCGATATAGAAAAACAATTAATTAATTTCAGGAATATAGTCTAAGAGTATAACAGCATAATCATAATGTGGCAAAATAAATAATATAGCATAAAATAATATAATACCGCAAAAAATATTGCAGAATATTTAGTGCATGCATATAAACTGCAAACTAAAACACTTATACAATAAATACAATTAAAGCTTCACAGTAAATAATAGACTACTTTTAAGACAGAACATCTCTATTATCACGATATTGATTTTTAATATCACGGTATTTCTGTGTCACGATATATTGTATACGATCTAATATTGCCCACCCCTAACATGTACATATCAATAACATATTAGACATCAACTACAGTATATAACCTACAGGACCAGTCAAAAGTTTGGACACACCTCTTCAGTCTTAGATAGATAGATAAATAGATAGATAGATAGCACAAATACAGATTTGTTTGACAATACTTAAGTGCCACTCAGAGTATAAGGGGTTAAATCATTTTGTTTTGCAGGGTTTATTTGAAAATAGTCACTTTTACCATGTCCGGTGTAGTGTGCCACGTGCATTTATCTGTGTTAAAATATTGTATTTAGAATAAAAAAAGAAAGAGGAAAATTATTTGTAGACATTATTTGTAGGTTGTTTAATAGTGCATTATTTTATTTATTAGTGATTTTAGATAATTTAATAATGCTGTATCTGTGCAGAAAGCATAATTATTTAACATTGTTTCAGATTTGGCAATACATATATATATATTTTTAACCAAAATTCATTTTAAGCCTGTTGATTAGAAAAGTCATTTATTTTTTCTTCTGTTTCCGAACTCTCTTTCCAATTTCATCCAAGACTTTTTTTTTTTTTTTTTGCCTTATCTCATATTTTATCCTCTGTCCTCTCTGGATCTGAATGTGATTTTCCTGCTAAATTTATTTCTTTATGTATATTGCCATTTTTGTTATTTATCAGGTTTGTTTGTGTGGATTTATAGTATGTAAATCTGTGTTTTATAAGGAGGAGTGTAAGAGCTGAGTAGTTCAGGACTCCATTTTTCCGACTCTCCCATGATCTTAATTGCTCTGAATGTTCTTTTTTCACTAAGGTTATTGGTCGTGAAGGAGTTGAAGAGTTAAGGCCAAGAATGTGGAAGAATATTCAAGATATCAGAAGGCTTTTGAAAATGCGTACAGAGCAGCCGGTTAAATGGGAAGGGGAAAAAAGAACGGAAGATCGGGTCAGATAGAAGCAGCATTATGTGTCTAAGCAGGAAAAGAGGTTTCAAATTTGAAGAAATGAAAAGGAAGGCGCAGAAAAATGAAAACTGAACAGACGAAGACCGAAGAACGATAAAAAGCCCGAAAGAAAGGAATAGCGTTAACAGAAAACAGAAGAATGAATGTGTCCATAGGTTAAGTAAACGTCCAGTATATGTTCCAAGTGTCTGTAAACACACCCTGTTTATTGTTGATGAAATGCATGTTGATTGATTTGTATTTTAGTGACCCAAATCCCAAACGAATTAAGATTATTTCATGTGATTGATTTGATCAGTAATATTAATAGCGTAAATCTGTACAGAGTAACAGCTTTTCTCCGCAGCTGTGTAATGTGTGTGTGATGTGAGGCAGGCTGATTGTGTAGCTCTGTGTTGTAAACTTCATTGCTGTAACGTTAGGATTCCCGCTCTCCTTCCAAGTCGGAGCGGGGCAGTCCGGTCCGCGGGAAGTCCCGCAGCAGGTCTGGATCCCGCAGCCCATCCCGAGCCTCCAAACGCTCCGAGTCCCGCTCACGCTCCAGATCCAAGTCCAGGTCAGTCCTGGCTAAACAGCCTGCTTATTACATCATCTTTATTCTCTTATTTTATAGATTTACCTTTTTATATATCACTGTCTATTCTATATCTGTCTGTATGTCTGTTTATTAGGGGTGGGAATCGATTACTATCTCACGATTCGATTCGATTCCGATTTTGGGGGCCACGATTCGATTCAAAATCGATTTTTGATTCAAAACGATTTGAATTATAAATATTTCTGCTTCTGGCTTATGAATCTTATTGAAAAAAAAACCCTCCATAATATACACTGGTCCTGGAGCAAGTAATGTGTTACAAAAACAATAAAATGTGCAGGAATGTGGGTCCTCAGTGACAGAGGAATCACTGGGATATCACAATGACGTTAATGAACAATAAATACATAAATAAATAACACTGCTTTATTACCAGGCTACTAGCGGTGGTGTGTAGGTGACGCTGCTGGGCTGATGTGATGATAGCAGTGGAGCGCTAAAGTTCAGGAGCAGCTGCTGATTAACTAGTTAATTTAAGGTGGTTGTATTTCTTCAGAAAGGGGGCAGGAGGTGGAGAAATTAATTCATATTGTCCATTCCTTAATTCCTCTGTGATGAGGAGCTGAAATTAGCTCTGATTAGCTTATTGTTATTTTTCCGTTCCGCCTTAAATGCTGCAGCCCGCTGCCACCTGTAGCGTTATTTAAGGTGGAACTGGAAAGTTAGCTAGTTAGCTAGCTAACAGTTACTGAAACTAACTACTAGCGATCTTTTTTATGCTTGTTATGAAGCATTCTGCCATAAAACATTGAAACTACACGTTAATCTAAGGTAATATAGTGCTTGTTCTGCCATCTTACCGGTGATTCTCAAACACCTACGCTCTGTGTGTGTCTGGAAGATCTCCAAAGGGACAAGCGCTATCCCCAGGGTTGCCAGGTCCAACAAAAATACCCAGCCCAAAATCAGTCTAAAACCCGCCCCTCAGAATCGATTTTGGGACATTTTAAATCGATTCTGAATCGTAGTAAATGAGAATCAAGATTCTTATGTGAATCGATTTTTTGGCACACCTCTACTGTTTATGTATCTGTCTTTGTTGCTCTCTATATATCTGTCTGTGTGTCTTTTTCTATTGTATATATCTATTCATCCATCTGCCTATATATTTGTATTAATCTGACCCTCTGTCTATATTTCTGTCTGTATGTTAATTGTTATATTTTTCAATATATCTATAAATATGTGAAAGATGTCTATCTTTCTATGTCTCTATGTATTGGTTGCAGTATCTATCTATCTGTCTGTCTGTCTGTCTGTCTGTCTACATTTTGGTTGCAATATCTATCTAATGGTCTGTCTGTATTTTATCTATCTGTTGATTGATGTCTGTCTGTCTATCTAAATATCTGTACTTGCTCATGTATATGTATCTATTTCCATCTACCCATCAGTGTATCTGTTTTTTCTGTCTATAAATGTTAACCTGTCTATCTGTCTGTCTGTCTGTATGCCTGTCTGTTTTCTCTGTCTGTTTGTCTGTATCTGTTCATCTGTATTTAATTATGTCTACCTGTTTGTCGATCTATCAGTCAGTGTGTCTGCCTGCCTGTCTGTATTTGTGTTTCTGTCTGTCTGTTTGTGTGTATATGGCTCTGAAGAATATTTCCCTTCTCTCCAGCAGGTCTCGCTCTCGCCGTCACTCCAACCGCCGCTACAGCCGCTCTCGCTCTCACTCGCGTCGCAAGAAGTCCCGCTCTCGCTCCTACAGCCCAGAGTACCGGCGCAGGAGGAGCCAGAGCACGTCGCCCATGTCCAACCGCCGACGCCATGCCGGCAGTCGGGTGAGTGAGAGACCTCCACCATTCACACACTTAAATTCACACTTTCACACCTTTTAACACAGTTTCTACATCAGTTTACACCTAGGAATATGATCCAGAACCAAACTCACATCTTACAGTGTAGAAACAAAAATAGCATCAGATTACTGAGAGGTGTGCTGATTTATTAATGCCAGCCAGCACATGTTTACTCCACTCTTTACCTCTCAGTGCCAGGTAAGTAATTATTAGTTATTTGAGACTTGGCGAAGCACATGTTCATACCTGAACCTTACCTGCCAGGAGAGCAGCGTATTAAAGAGCGTCTCGATAAAGCAGCAGTGGGATGGAGACGTTTCTGACTGAAGGATTTGGCTGGTTAGGTACAGACGTACCCAGCGAGTAAACAGTGTGCTGTTGGGATAATATCCTGTAAATATTTTATTTTAAATAATTTAGATTTAATTCTGACTGATCTGGCTCTGGATCAGCTGGATCTGGCCAGTTTGAGAAGCTGATGGAGTAATGTCATCAGAAGTCTGACTTTTTTTTTTTACGTCTTTTAACAGATTGTCTGTAATATAAGATTTACCCAATATCATGGTTTAGGAGGTTTTATGATATAGCACTGACATGCCAAAAGTCATGGGAGAGCATGGCATGGCTTGGGGACACCCACGCTTGTGTAACTCATAGGGCCCTATCTTACCCCCTGTGCAAGGTGCATTGCAGGTCAGTTTCCTCTGCTTAGAAGTGTTGGACACATGCAGGTAGCTGCACTGTTAAAATAGCTATCCACCAAAGTCACTCACCTGACTCTTAAAGGGAATGGCAAGTGACACACTGATTGGTTTATTTTACGTAAAATTAAGAAACTTAGTATATGCGGTTTGCGCATTTTGAGCCAAGCAAAGTTACGATAGCACACTGACGCCCTAGATCAAGTCAGGTAAGAATTGTCCATGTAAACAGAAAAGCGAGGATCCTTAAGTGTGGGCAGGGGATAAAAGAATGAAATGCTGATAGTTATTTTAACTCCTATTCCCACAACATATACATGTGTATACGTTCCTAAGCAATAGAGTTTAGATTCTCTCCCCGACTCGGTTATCTGCCTGACCCGAACATTCCCAACATTTCCATCGGGCTCAAGAAAATAGTCTGTGACGTAGGTCTCTGTTTTTAATGATATTTTTTTATTTTATATAAAGCTATAGTGTGATAATCACAATATAGCAAAGTAACAAATCAAACAGTGTTTTAAAAAAAAGTTGCACAAGTTAAAATGTTAGGTCTATGCTTCTTCAGTGTTGCAATGTTAATTAACTTATCATTGTGAACAGAGTTCAATCATTCAAACAGCCCGAAAATGTTTTAAAAAGCTCAGTTTTAAGTTACTTTAACTACTTACTTAAAGAAATGTGTGGTTTAAATCTGGTTCAGGCCCGTAATGACAGTTTATGTGGCTCGGGCCGGGTTTGGCTCTACCAAGCAGTCCCTTCAGGGAACACTTCGTGATGATAATTGTGTGTACTGCTGTCTTATGACTTTTGGCATTGTCAGTGTATTTCTGTGTACTGTATTATAAGACGTGCAGTCAGTGTCTGATATGTTTATGTAATTGAATTTTTATCATTTTTATTTATTTTAATAGTTTGAGTGAGTGTTTTTTCACACTGAATATATGCAGTATGATGCCATTGGTAAGTTGGCTCCCTGTATAAGAGCAGCAGTATCAGTATCATGAGTGTTTAATAACCCCTTTTACCTCCCTCTGATTATATCAACAGAGCACGTACAGCCATGACAAAAAAGATTCGGTCAGTCATGGTGATGCCAGGGTACGTCAACCTTTTATTACCTGTTTCAGTGTTGGCACTAGACCAGGCTGGTCTCAGTGTTGCAGTGTTTTCTGTAATGGGGCTTAAATGTACTTTACTTACCTGTTTAACGTATTTATGTCTTGCACAACATGAAGTGCAACTAATTTATTATTGTCGTGAGGGAAGATTTAAAGCTCCGAGCCTTTCTTATATTGGGTCAAAGTGTCTGGAAACGCTCCATTACAGTGATTTTGGCTGAATAAAGTTTTTAATTTTTGTATATGTCAGTATCACTATAAAGTATAACTCCTTCAGAAATTGTTTTGTGTTCTGTATCTGAAGGGGTTATTAAATTCTGTTACTAGCAAAGTGGAAGTAAATGCATTTTACACAACAGTCCACCAGAGGGAGCAGCGTGATGTTTAAAAGTTTGTCAAGTTTGGACACACCTCTTCATTCACATCTCATTCAGTGTGCTTTTACTTTCTTTTTATGATATAATAAATAAATTATAAATATATTATATTTTTAAATAATAAAACAGAATATGTTTTATAGCTACTTTAGATTTTTCTTAGTATAACATCTTTACTATCACTATATTTGAGGACAGATCTGCAGACTCTTAGCATTTTAAGTATTTTAATCTCAGTGTCTTCATGAGGGAGAGTCACCTGGAATAGTTTTCTCAGCGTCTTAAAGGAAGGAGTTTCTGGAGGTGCTGAACAATAGTTGGTGCTTTTCCTTCATTTTGCTGTGACGCTCCAGCTCATCCCAATTAAATCACCTCAAATCACCATCTCTGTTCATCAGGTTTAGATCAGGGGATTAATGTGGAGGACTAACACTTTTTTTATTACGTTATATATATATATATATATATATATATATATATATATATATATAATTATTTAATATTAATCTACAATGTAGAATATAAATTAAGTTAAGAAATAAAGAAAATTAATGAATGAGAATGTGTGTCCAAACTTTTCACAATTCAGGGTTTTGTTTTCTGCACTATAGATTAATATTTATGTTAAAATCTTTAAAAGAACACACAATTACTGTATATTAAAAATGTGTAAAATAAGTGAAGAAAAAGAGAAACTGATACCGAACTACAGTCTGTAATTATTATACAACTACAGAGTGTCCTATATGAGTAGTAGAGCTGAAAACAATGGAGTTGACTGGTGTTTAGACTGGTACTGTATATTTTTAGTAAATTATCTTCAGTTATGAGAGATTATTCACAGCCTGAATTACTTGATCAGCTGCAGAAAACCCAGCTCAGCACTTTTGTATCTAAGTAACTGGTAAAACTGGTTTGGATCTTGTAATTTAATATTCCCAGCAAATCTTGAAAAAAAAAAGTTGTGCAGTTAGGATATTTTCTCGCTGACACAAATCCCTTATATCTGCATTTTTATAATTTTTCTCCAAAATGTGAAGCTGACATATTGTGTAAATTGTCGCTGTCCAATGAAAAACACTTATCCCCAAAACAGCAACTTTACAGGAGAGAGAAAAAACCTCGTAACCTTTCAATGGAAGTCAATGTAAAAAGAGTTTATTTCGGGTCATTTTGAAGAGTTTCTTTTGGTCCGTTCATCAAGAAATTTTGGCACAGTGTAAGGGACAGTTTGTCTGTTCAAATTATGTAGTAAACTAAAAATCGACAAAAATAGAGAACTGTTTTTCATTGGACAGCGACAATATATGTATATTCTATCAGAATGTTATAATTCTATGAAATCTTTTTTACATTGACATTTTTACAAACAAAAAAAAAGAATAAGTTGTTGTGGTAACACTAAAAGAAGCTTTTATTTATTTAAATTATTATAACTCATTACAGCTTGTTAATATTAATGTTTGGTAAGCATGATATATATAAACTCCTTAAATTATAAGTGCATTATAATGCACTTACAATTAACTAATGAACAAATTATTATTATTATTATTATTATTATTATTATTATTATAGTTATATGAAATGTTTGTGATATATTCACATGTAAATGTTCCTTTTGTAAAATGTGCTATCACATTTATCATATATTTATACTTAGACTTGTTTTATCAAACATCATCCATTAATTCAGCTCTGAAAACAGGTATGGCTAATCTGCCATTGTTGGCTTCATAATAAAAGCCCCAGGGCAGAAAATATAAATAAAAAGCTGTATACAAAAATCAACCACTGTATTAACTAAAATAATGAAAGAATATCCATATTTATTTTTTTTTATATATATATTTTTATATATAAAAAATCCTAAATCCTGTAATGGTTCTTTACTGTCCTTTTCACTGCAGGCGAATCCAGACCCCAACACGTGTCTGGGTGTGTTCGGGCTGAGTCTGTACACCACAGAGCGGGACCTGAGGGAGGTGTTCTCCCGCTACGGCCCCCTCGCTGGAGTTAACGTGGTGTATGACCAGCGCACCGGACGCTCCCGTGGATTCGCCTTCGTCTACTTCGAGCGGATAGACGACTCCAAAGAGGTACAGCTACATCTCCATATATCCAGGATTAAAGTAAAATAAATGATACTGGGCAAATATAATCTGTCTTTAGTAGATATATAAAGGGGAATGAGAACAGTGTGAATTATTTTTCCCTCTGCTGACAACTTCTATGGAGATGAGGATTTCATTTTCCAGCAGAATTTGGCACACTGCCCACACTTCTAAAAGTACCAATTGGTCTTATATAATATTCTATTTTTCTGAGACACTGATTTTTGGGTTTTCATTGGCTGTAAAATAGATCCCTCTGTGTTTAATACATCTACATAATATGAGTTTTACATTTTCAACTAATTTCTGAAATAAGGTAAGTTTTCAATGATTTTCTGATTTTTTTTTTTAGATAAACCTGTACATTATCTTAATATCTACATCTCAGTTAAAAATATATTTAAGTATCTTAGAATGCCTTGAAAATACCAATATCCACTCTGTGTGAATGTCTCCTATATTTTTCCCTCCTCAAACTAAGCTGTTTTAATTGCACTTTGCATAACATCCATTAAGACTCCCCTAGTTAAAAAAAATAAAATAAAGTTTAAAATTGCTGAAACCATGCTCTGAAACTTATATAATGATATAATTATAAGAATCAATATGTTTTTACTTTAGCAATTGAAAACTCAATCTTTAAGAAAAGCTTAACAAATTACATTATTTGTATCTTGTAAGTGTATTTCAAATGTTAACCAGTCTTAAAACTCAGTATTTGTAGAAGATCTGATGGTCCAGAGAAAGAAAGGCTATTTTAAAGTCTGCTAGTCCAGATTTTGATGCACCTATATCCTTGAAATGTAGGAGAAAAATATTAGAATCAGAGAAGAATGCTTGTTAATAGGAGTTTAGTCTTATTTCCTGCAGTAACATTTAATTTAACATATAATTCTGATTAATTGTATTGTTATCTCTTTAATGCAGGCTATGGAGCGAGCCAATGGGATGGAGCTGGATGGGAGACGCATCAGAGTGGATTACTCCATCACTAAAAGGCCGCACACCCCCACTCCTGGAATCTATATGGGACGCCCCACACAGTGAGTAAAGCTAACAGAACACCAGTATACAGGAGGAAAGGGTTTAACGGGATATATAAGATATAAGTGTGCAGTAGGGCTGCAACGATTAGTCGATATAATCGACAATGTTGATTTATTTAAATTTGTCGACTCATGGTTAATTTGTAACAGTACAGCGTTACACAGAGTGCTGGTGACAGAAACGCAATGGGAGATGGGTAAATGGTTTGCTCAGCCAGTTTACAATCAACTTAGTGTGTGTCTTCAGAGGTGCCCAAACACAACAGATTACATATTAAATCACTAAATATCAGTACTTTACATGTTTAAACAACATTTTAAATATTTAAAATGGCATTTAAATCTAATGTTCTGCTGTTTCTATTGTTTTTAGGGATGGCAGAAATAATCGTTGACTAATCGAAAAAATAATCGTAAGATTAGTCGACTACCAAAATTATCATTAGTTGCAGCTCTAGTATTAGGGCTGGGCGATATGGAAATTTTTTTTATCACGATATAGTTTTCTGTATCAGCCGATATCGATATATATCACTATATAAATCAAATCACTCTCTGCTACACTTTCAATTTGTATTCATAAGTGACAGAATAAGGGAGTTCACTAGCAGCTCAGAGCCTTGTGGACAGACACTAGGATGTTCACATCTTGCCATGTGGGTAAAAGGTGCTCTTAAATTTTGCTCTCAGCTTTTAAATTAATTTTAAAAAGTCATTATACATCAACACAGGTCCAGAACCCTCCACATGTTTGGCCCTTAAAACAAGTACAAGGGGACAAATATATAAACTAAAAAATTCAGACCCTTTACATTATTTGTCTGTTTAATTTAAATTGCAATAGCAATTAATACAATTATATTTAATCAAAGGATTATTTCCCTCCCTGAATGCTGGCAACTACATAAAGCAAAACACAAGAGTATATCACAGTGTTCATTGTGACAGGTGATTTTGATACAGTTTAGTCTTCGTCTTTTAACTAAAATGTATTAGTTTTAGTTACATTTTAGTCTCAGATATTATTAGTTTTAGGCATATTTTGTCATATGAAAAGTATGTATTACATATGTTTTACTGTTTTTCTACTTTATATTTGTTGTTATTTTGAGATTATTTATTGCTAATGTTTATTAAAATAATAGCCTTTAAGTTTTGTTGCATTTAAATTATGCTACATTTAAATATTTTAAAGCAAGTGACCTGTAATGGAGGTGGGACGAATAAAGTCAAGTTTCTGAAATGAAACACTTCTACTGCAGTACAGATTTATACTACCATTACTTGGCTTTCAGTAGACTAGACTTACATTACTTAACAAGTGTATTTAAAACTCATCCAGTTCAGTAACAGCAACAGCGCGCTGCCTGATTCGCCTGTTCGCAGCGCTACTTAAACGGGAAATAGAAAATAAAGTTTATCGAATCCTATCGTCCGGCTTATTGTCGTTATCGCGATATATATTTTCCTCGATAACTATTGTTATCGTTTTATCGCCCAGCACTACCTAGTGTGCAGTATAAACTACAAGTGTGAACACAGGGAACAGTGCTAAAATTCGTCTCGAAGAACTTTGTAATCCAGTCACTTAAATCGATCACATTCTGAGGAGATCAGATGTGTATATGTAGCCCACAATAGTTTAATCACTACAGAACATATGTAATAACTGTGATACCACGCCGCCCACTGCTGTGTGAGTTAACTGAGATTAATAGATTAAAGTAAATGCTCCTCGCTGCTCCTCACAAGCAAAACTAGCTGCTAATCTGTAATTTAACTGAGGATTTTGTCCAAAGAGAACTGAAGTAGTTGCTCCGCCCCCAGCCATGCCTCCAGTGGAAGTGGTATTCAGATATCCGATCGCAATGCGCTCTTTGCACAACTACTTCCGCATTCTCGTCAGTGCTGCTCCAGCGTTTCCTGTTTGGCTTTTCCAATACACTCATTATGGCAGTATTTTCAGCTGGTGTTTACAAGAGTTCTAAAAATGAACCTCAACATATTTTACATTAGCTCACACAGCTCAGCATTAGCTAGTATAGCTAACTAGCTTGCTAGGTGCATTACTGTTAGTTGTTAGTTTCTCCTGTTATTAAATGGAAGTCTAATAAAATGCTAGTAATAATAATAGTGCTAACTATAATAATTATCATAAAAATAATTAGACAAATGCTAGCTTTTTTTTTTTTTTTTTTTTTTTTTTTTTTCTAATTTTTTCCCATTTTCTCCCCAATTTACACGGCCAATTACCCAACCCATTCATTAGGACTCCCCCTATCACTAGTGATACCTCAACACACCAGGAGGGTGAAGACTAGCACATGCTTCCTCCGATACATGTGAAGTCAGCCACCGCTTCTTTTCGAGCTGCTGCTGATGCAGCATTGCCGAGCAGCCAGCGCGCTTGGAGGAAAGCGCAGCGGCTCGGCTCCAGTACATCAGCTCACAGACGCCCTGTGCTGCAGACATCCCCGTAGGAGTGATGTGGGGAGAGAGCGCCATCTACCCACCCAAAGGGAGCAGGGCCAATTTTGCTCCCTCTGACGCCGGCAGCTTGATGGCAAAGCTGCATGAGCTGGGGTTCGAACCGGCGACCTCCTGCTCATAGTGGCAGCGCTTTAGACCGCTGGACCACTCGGCGCCTCAAATGCTAGCTTTAATAATAAAACTGCTAGCTATAATAATGCTAACTATAATAATAACGATAGTAAAAATAATAATGACTATAAAAAGAATCATACAAATGCTAGCAATAATAATATTAATAATAATAAAAGTGCTAGCAATAATAATAATAATGCTAACTATAATAATCCTTATAAAAATAACTATACAAATGCTAGCTATAATAATAGTCAAAAATAAGAATACAAATGCTAGTTACAATACTACTACTACTACTAGTAATAATAATAATAATAATAATGCTAGCTGGTGGATCATTCAGGCAGGTTACTCATACTCGCTGGATACTCATTAGTAAAGATACTCTCGCTAGTAAATATGTTAAGTTTTGCCTATACAGGCGAATGGAAACAATACAACCGGAAACGTCCAAGCCGCATTATTTGAAAATAGAAATGCGTCAGAGCCATGAGTGCAAGCAGCCCATTGCTTACAAGAGACGTATTTAAAATACCAGTTAATACCAGTGAATGTCTATATGCTTTGGCAAAAAGTAAATAAATAAATAAAAATCACCCAAGATGTACGTTACTGCTTAAAAGTTTTAGAACGCCCCTTTCTTTCCCTATATATTTTCTTCTTCTTTTTTCTTTTTTTTTTGCGCAAATCCATTTTCAAATGAATTTTTAAAAATGTCAATTTCTGTAGTAAAGCTATAGTGGAACAGATGGTGTTACTGCTGTTACTCTCTACTGCAGCTGCGTTTACACACTTACAGCACATTCGCACTTTTATCATCATAATAACTAGAAAAAGACACAGAAACTATTAAAAGTAGAAGTTATTTTCTTTAGATTAGAAATTACAGATGAAGTCAGAGAGCTGTGAGGACTGTTTCCTACAACTTCAAAAGAAAAAAAACTGCTACAGGAAGACGTCTGGCTGACCCACATGGAAACAGCAGCTTTAGCCTTTAGCTCAGATTAACATGATTAAGAACTGAGACTCAGTTTCAGCAGAGAAGAGAAGAATTAAAGTTAGACTGACAGGTGAAGAACTGCAGTAATAAAGAATATTATAATATTATATATAACAAAAAATATTAAAGCAGCTTTTGTCAGGGTCATACAGCACTGCAGCTACTGGACTACTTAAGCAGTAATAAACTTGAGGGAGTGCTTTAGAGATGATTTTATTTGGGAATAGTAATGAGGTGCACAGACTAGCGGCCTATCTGGATTCCTGGATCCTAAAATCTAAAGAACTAGTGCGTAATCTTGGTGTACAAATGGACTCCAATCTTACTTTTAACAGTCATGTCAAAGGTGTTTTGCTACTATGCTACTCTTGAATGGAACCAGTTAACAGAGAGCATTAAAAGAGCACCAACTCTAAACACTTTTAAATCCAGACAGAAAACCTTCATGTTTGTTCAGGCCTTCAGCTCAGCTTAAAACACTGCAGCTCCGCCCACTTTTATTCTGTAACGGCACTTTTGTATCATGTTTTATTCATGCTTTATTCTTATTTTAGTTTTATTTACAATGCATTGTTGTTCTTTTACATGTTTTTAATTTAACTTCTCTTTTGTTTTAATCATGTTTGGATCATGCATGCTTTTCTTATTTTAGTTTTTTTTTTTTTTTTTACTTTGTACTTTGTATGAAAGGTGCTATATAAATAAACTTTCCGTGTCTTGCCTTAACGTGTAATATTTTGCCAATATTTTGTTATAGCACTCCTTTTTAATGTATTATTGTGAATATACCACAGTTCCATTATCACTCCGCCAGTTAAAATGTCTCCATTGCTGCTCTGTTTGTAGCTGCGCTGTTTGGCTTGTAAGCGCTGCATCGTTGCTAGGTTACCTGTATGTGGCGGAGTAATACGCGGAGAGCTTCACTTCTGTGAGGAGAGCTTCGGTTAAAGTGCATTACCGGCTGATAACAGCACTCATAGAACGCCTCTCAGCCAATCACATTGCAGGGTCGGAACTAACTGTTGTATAATAAACAATCAGCGTGCTCTAGAGCTTAAAATGCCGGGTGTAAATGGCTTTTGCTAGTTATGCCGAATGGACGCATGTTAACCCCAGGTGTGAACAGGTTCTGATTAATGAGGTTTTATGTTTTAGTAACGGAGGAGGAGGAGGAGGAGGAGGAGGCGGCGGCAGCAGCAGCAGTGGAGGTGGAGGAGGAGGAGGAGGAGGAGGAGGACGCAGGCGAGACTCGTATTATGACCGCGGCTACGACCGATACGACAGATACGACGAGTACGACTACAGATACAGGTAAAGAGAATCCTCACAGCAGTGAACAGGTTTATCCTGATACTATCAAAACATACTCAGAAGATCAGCGATGCTCCAGGCTAGGCTGTACTACAGCTGATTTGCTCAGTGCTGCTGAGATCTGAAGAGCATGATGTGGAGCTGCAGGGGTCTTATCAATGTTTTATTCAGCTGCCTCCCCTGAACTGTCTCTCTGTGCTGGAGAGCACACGACGAGCTGGACACGCTGCTGGATCAGGAGGGAGGATGATGTAATCCTACAGTAGTGCTGTGTGGTGCACGTGTGCATTTATATCACGATATGAAGGAATTATGCTATAACTGTTTTAATTTGTTTAGTAAGTTTGTTTGCTTAAAAAAGAGCTAACAGAATATCTGGTACCAAACTGGTTCATGTGATTTAATTGTCAAATTGCAGAATATGCAATGTTTTGCACAATGTTAAATTACATTTTTCCAAAAAACAAATTCTGCTTAATACAAAAACATTTATATTACAACATCCTAACTTCCAAATCGGCTTAATACCATTTATTTACTGCAATCATTGATGCATATACAGCTCTAAAAAAAAAAAAATTAAGAGACTTCAGTTTCTGAATCAGTTTCTCTGATTTTGCTATTTATAGGTTTATGTTTGAGTAAAATGAACATTGTTTTATTCTATAAACTACAGACAACATTTCTCCCAAATTACAAATAAAAATATTCTCATTTAGAGCATTTATTTACAGAAAATGAAAAACAAATAGCTTAAATAACAAAAAAAAAGATGCCGAGCTTTCAGACTTCAAATAATTTAAAGAAAACAAGTTTATATTCATAAAGTTTTAATAGTTCAGAAATTAATATTTGGTGGAATAAACCTGGTGGTTTTTAATCAAAGTTTTTTCATGCATCTTGGCATCATGTTTTCCTCCACCAGTCTTACACACTTACAACTTTATGCTGCTTTACTCCTGGTGCAAAAATTCAAGCAGTTCAAATCTTCCTCTTTATTATATTCCAACTATTATGCTGCCCAGTTCCTGTTAGAATTAGTCTCCTCAGTGCTGGATGCACTCTATGCTATGCAGCCCCATAGCATGATGCTACCACCACCACCATGCTTAACTGTTAGCAAGGGAGAGTTGCCTTGTTACTCCTCCACACATGCTGGACACCATATGAGCCAAACAAGTTTATCTTGGTCTCAACCAACCACAGGACGTGGTTTCAGTAATTCTTGCACTTGGACTGCTTGACTTCAGTAAACTGTTTGCAGGTTTTCTTGTGCATCATCTTCAGAAGAGGCTGCCTTCTAGAACAGTATCAAGCATACAGAGTTGATGCAGTGTGTGTGGTGTATGATCTGAGCACTGCAGGCTGATCTCCCACTTCTTCAACCTCTGCAGCAATACTGGCAGCTCTCATAACGTCTATTTTTACAGACAACTTTTGTATATTGTTCGTAGAGTTTATATTTGCAACCCAGCTTGACTGTGTATTGTTAGTTTATTAAATTCGAGAAAATATAGTATTACTTAAAACCAATAAATCACACTTGTCCTGTAAGTCTTGTAAAGAACAATTTAGCTGTGACTGCTCATGTTATAATAGACACCTGAGCTGTACTGATTAATCATGTCTTCCTTCTCTTCTTCTTTTGCAGTAGGAGGCGCTCTCCGTCACCGTACTATAGTCGCTACAGGTCCCGTTCACGATCACGCTCCTACAGCCCACGTAAGTATGAGGAATATCAGCTTCTGTATTTGTAGTTTTGTTACTTATCCTAGGTTCTCTTAACCCTTAGAGCCCTATGGATGGATTTTCCGTCCAAAATCTCACATGCATCAGCATTAGCATTAACCGCTAGAGCTAACCGCAGCTAATGCAGCTCAACAATCTACATTCTGTCCTGTATAGCTTTTTTTGACACAGTAAACATGCAGGCTACAGTCCAATATACTCACCTCTGAAAGGCGCTTAAGTGTTTTTTTTTTTGTTTTTTTTTTGTTTTTTAATTTAAGGATTTTTTTATGCACCTTATAATGTGAAAAATATGGTAGATAAGCAAAATCTACAGTGGCTTGCAGAAATATTAATACCCCTTGATCTTTTTCACGTTTTGTCATCTAACAACCCTAAACTTACAGCTTTGAAAAAAAAAACGAGACCCCCTAAAAATAAGATTTTACCAAATTGAAAACCTCTGGAATATAATCAAGAGGAAGATGGATGATCACAAGCCATCAAACCAAACTGAACTGCTTGAATATTTGCACCAGGAGTAAAGCAGCATAAAGTTATCCAAAAGCAGTGTGTAAGACTGGTGGAGGAGAACAGGATGCCAAGATGCATGAATTAAAACTGTGCTTAAAAACCAACCAGGGTTATTCCACCAAATATTGATTTCTGAACTTTATAAATATGAACTGGGGTTTTTTTTTTTTTTTGCATTACTTGCACCTTAATGCATTTTTTTGTTATTTCAGCCATTTCTCATTTTCTGCAAACAAATGCTCTAAATGACAACATTTAATAAATAGCAAAATCCAAAGAAACTGATTCAGAAACTCAAGTGCTCTCTTCATTTTTTTATAAAAGCTGTATATTATTGCAGTTTTAAGTGAAATAAAAATGATACATGGTTTACAAAACTTTAATTTAACTTGGGGAAATTAAAGGATTTTAAGTGCGCCTTATAGTGCAAAAAAAATATGGTAATTCTGTTGTGTTTTTTTTTTTTTTGTGTTTTTTTTTTCTAAATATGTCTACTCTCTAACATCCACTTTTCTTCTTCTTCTTCTCCTTGTTTCTGCAGGACGATACTGAGGTCGTGAACGCTGCGGAGTTGCGGGGAATGGTCCTGGGTGTGAGAACGTTAAATGAAGCTATTACATATCTCAATAATCTCCAGAAATACAGAAATAACAGTGGTTTAAACAGAGCTGCTGTGATTTAGACCCAGATTCGTTTTGGTTTAATAGACGTCTTAATTAGTTCTTTCCGGTGTGACCGTGATGATTTATTCTCTAAAGGAGTTCAGAGGTTCTGGGCATGCACATGATGATTATGATGATGATGATTTTCTTTATTTTTATTTCTCCTTTATTTTGTAGTGCATATGTGTTTGTACATACAGAAGATAGACGGTTCTGAACAGGTATGAATGTGCTGATTGATGTGTGTAGTGTTCAGTGCGTATTTACAATACATGTGTTTTTAAGACGAATGAGAATGTATACGACATTCTAACAGTACGCTTAAACCCTCGGTTGTGTGACGACACCCACTGTTGTATTTTGTCCTTTATTAACGTCTTTTCTTTTTCAAGGAATAAAAAGAAATCCAGTCCTTGTATCTGTTTGGAAGTTGACATGCTCAATTTTAAGATTCGTTTTCTTCTGCTTTTAGAGTCGTGCTCAAAAGTTTAAGTTTCTCAGCATAATTTTTGGTTTTCTGGCCTTTTTTCAGAGAATATGAAGGATAACACAAAAAAATGTTTTTGTCCACTCATGGTTAGTGATTGGGTAAAGCCATTTATTGTCAAACGACTGTATTTTCTCATTTTAAATCATAATGACAACCAAAAACATCCGAATCACATGCCCTGGTGATTTTGGCCTGACACAAATAGGTTTGAATGGCTACTAAAAGTACGTCTTTACATACTTATGTCACACGTACAGCCTCTAAGTTTTACTGAACTCGATCGGCTGGTGGAGCAATGGAGACTTCAGAAGGGGAAACTCAGAGCTCAGTAGATTATTTACTCATAGTAAAACCAAAGAAATGAAGGAGTGAAGTTTCTGACTGAGATCTCTCTCTCTCTCTCTGTTTCTCTCTGACTGAACATAACCTGGAATCGGATTCATCCGCTCTGAAAGGAGACCGCATCACAGCCGCCCAGTTTAAAATGATTCTTCCGCATGCTCAGTGCAATTACCCATTCTCACCAGCCATGTTGGGTGGCATGTTTTCTTGTAATCAGTGTGTGTGCATAATAGGGCTGCAGCTATCGATTATTTTAGTAATCGAGTAATCTACTGAAAAGTCGATTCGAATAATCAAGTAATCGGATAAAACATAAAATAAGAGATTTTGTAAAATAAGACATTTCTCTTAATAATGAACAACCAACTGGTTTAGTTTTTATATTCACAACATACATTTCCACACTGCAAACACAAATAGAAATAAATAAAACACAAAATAGACATAAATACCACAAGTAGTAATTTAATAATTAGTTAAATTATTTCAACTTAGGATTTTTTGTAATTATTAAACATAGGGCATTAATTAATAATAAAGGCATAAACATTGTCTTTGTGTTGTGCATCTTAAAGCTAAATGACAATAATACAGTAAATTCATGGCCAGTTAACTTTAACATGTATTTATTTATATTTAACTCCACATCGCTGAGTTTACTGATTATATAAATCCTGTATTAAATCTAGAACTTGTCTCTGTTGTAATAAATTAATCACACACACATTATACAGTATTAATAATAATAGCACAGCTCTCCACAGCGCTGTCCTTCTGTTATTAAGGTACATTAATGTTAATCTCATTGATTTATTATTATAAGTTAAATTGACCTGCTCTCTCCGCTTCAAAAACCTCCTCCTCCTCCACTTCCTGTTTCCTGTTTGCGGGTGACGTAACGCTAAGAGCGCTGTTTCACATTAAAAGTCCCCGCTAAACTCTGTGCTCTGCGTTTTAAAATTAATTAAACGATTCCTCGAGTCACAGAAAAAAATTTTAATCGAGTAACTCGAATTACTTGAGTAATCGTTTCACCCCTAGTGCATTAAAGCTGAGTGAGTTTCTGGGATCCAGATAGAAAAATCAAAAGAACTGTCAATGAATCTACAAAAAACTCTGCCAGGGTATGTAAACTTTTGAGCACAACTGTATGTTAAGAGTGTTCTTTCAGGGGTCTCTGAGTGATCCACCAGTCTAAAGTGCTGCCACTATGTCTAGGAGATCACCGGTTCGACTCCTGTTCATGCAGCTTGCCATCAGCTGCCGGAGCCCTGAGAGAGCACAGTTGGTCTTGCTCTCTCTGGGTGGGTACAGTACAGTAGATGGCACTCTCTCTTTCCCCTCATCACTCCTAGGGTGATGTGGATCAGCACAAGGCTGCGTCTGTGAGCTGATGTATCAGAACCGAGTCGCTGCGCTGCTTTCTTCCGAGCGTTAGCACTGTGATGCTACTCGGAAATGCTACAGCATCAGCAGAGAACTCCAGACAAACTCTAAATGTTCCAACTAAGCTCCTTTAATATATTTACATTCTACTAAAATACATTCATTAATAATCAGCATATATGCAGCTGAAACACTAGAGAACAGCCAAGTGCAAAATCCCAAATTATATTATCAACATTTATAACATTTTAATATTTTAACATTATAGTCATTATAGCTTTTAGTAAAATGTGTTGTGGGGGGTAGTGCACTATAAGACTCTGTGGGCGTGGCCTAAGCTTTTACTTTCACTTTTATACTTTAAGTTGTTTTGAAACCAGTACCTATTTAAAACACTTTTATGTAAAGAGTAAAAAGCTTGAATTGATTTATTTTATTAAACAATAGTATCTATACTTCTAGCTACAGAGTAGTGCTTTGCACAGTACTGTATATTTTAGGAAAAGTTCAGAATATAATGTCTGTATCTATAAACTCATGGGGAGGGCGGCTGAATTGAGTCCTGTTAGATTATGTAAGCTGTGTAATTCATTTCCACAAATAAAGGTAAATGGTCACCTGTGGTAAAATCTCCTTAACCCTCATCTAATCAGATCATTTATAGGATTAAGGTCTATATCTAATCTGTGATTAAGCTAATTTATTATTTTTAATAAAAATAAAATGTGATTTAGGTCATTTTAATAGCTGTCCAATACTAGACTCCTTCACTGAGCTAATCTCCCTTATTCAGGACTCATCCCCAATTTATTATATTAAAAATGATGAGTTTCTTTGATTTTACCAAATGTAAAACCTCTGGAATATAATCAAGAGGAAGATGGATGATCACAAACCATCAAACCACCAAACTGAACTGCTTGAATTTTTGCACCAGGAGTAAAGCAGCATAAAGTTATCCAAAAGCAGTGTGTAAGACTGGTGGAGGAGAACATGATGACAAGATGCATGAAAAACAAAACTGTGATTAAAAACAGAGCTAATCCTCCAAATATTGATTATTTCTGAACTCTTAAAACTTTATGAATATGAACTTGTTTTCTTTGCATTATTTGAGGTCTGAAAGCTCTGCATCTTTTTTGTTATTTCAGTCATTTCTCATTTTCTGTAAATAAATGCTCTAAATGAGAATATTTTTATTTGTAATTTGGGAGAAATGTTGTCTGTAGTTTATAGAATAAAACAACAATGTTCATTTTACTCAAATATAAACCTATAAATAGCAAAATCAGAGAAACTGATTCAGAAACTAAAGTGCTCTCTTCATTTTTAACCAGAGCTGTATATATTTAACCCCATAAATAACACTGAACTCTTAAGATTAATGTACTACAAATGCTATTTGAGCCCTAGAGGATGAAATGATTGTAAGTTTAAATTACCTTTTAAACGCTTATGGAAGCTTCACTTGATGTGAAGTTTTCTTAACTATTTAAAGGATACTCACCTCATTTACCTCATTCAAGAGGTTATTTATTAGTTTAGGATAAGGTGTAGTTATTAAGATTAACAAAAAATAACTCAATCTGTGAATAAACTGCTGTTTTTACACTGACAGATCTTCAGTAATACAAGTGATAATAATTTTTTCCAAACCTTTACAAATAAATTATAGTTATTTAACCCCATAAATAACAAACTATTTAAAATAAAGATGCTATACATTGTTATTTGAGTGATACCTCCAAAAAAAACACTGGTTTTCTTTCTGGAAACCTATAACCTTCAAATATATATATATATATATATATTTTTTTTTTTTTTAACCATTTGTTCGATACAAAGTTTATTTAACTATTTAAAAGTAAACTCACCTTCTTTAGAAATGTGCTTCTTTTAGAAACCAAAAGTGGTTCTTCTATGGCATCAATAAAAGTTCACAAACTCAAAGGTCACTAAACCCATAAATAATGCACAACTCTTAAGAATAAAGGCACTTAAACTTTTACCTTTTACTTTTTTAACTTTCATAGTTAAATGTTTTAAATGAATTTTTTAAAAAGTGCTTTTAAGTGCTATTAGAATCTTTTAAGCAAATATTTTTAACCCCATAAATAACACTAAAATTACTAAAGTGGTTCTTCTATGAAAAAAAATAAAGTAAAATTTAAAAAAGGTAATTTTAAGTGCTTTTAGAATATTTTAAGCAATTTTGTTTGGGACAATATACCATTTTTAACCCTATAAATAACACTAAAGTTAAAAAAGTGGTTCTTCTATGGAATCACTCAAACCTTTAATCCTACTTTAGGATCAAATTCAATTATTAATATTACTGACAAATGTTTTACATTAAAACTAATTATTTAATATATTGTAATGTTAACATAAAACTATTTTAAATAGAGAAGAAAATTTGGATGAAAGCTGTCAATATCTACTATACACAAATAGAGCATCAGAAAATTACCAATAAGTAATTAATCTCATTTTTCTCTGAATTTAAAAGAAGATACCAATGTTTAAAAACTAAAATCTGTATTTTAATGAAGCTTTTGTGGTTCCACACAGTAAACAGCACTAATTTAATTTCATTTCAAGTAAAGATGCTACAAAATATGTGTGATGCTTCCAAAGAACCACTTTTGCTTTCTGTAAATGTTCTTCAACATTTAAATTGTTTTTTTTTTCTTTACAATTTGTTGGATACAAGTTTATTTAACTATTTAAAAGTTACTCCCTTACTTTGGAAATGTGATTCTTCTATGGCATCACTCAAAGTTGAACTCAGCGCTTTCTTAACCCTGTAAATAATGCTAAACTCTTAAGAATAAAGTGACTATAACTTTTATAGTTAAAAGTTTCAAATTAAATACTAAAACTGTCATTTTAGTGCTTTTAGAATCCTTTAAGAAAACTTTTTAACCCCATAAATAACACTAAAGTTAAAAAAGTGGTTCTTCTATGGAATCACCCAGAGTTTTAATCCTACTTTAGGATCAAATTTAATTACTAATATTATTGCCAAATGTCTTACATTAAAACTAATTATTTAATATATTGTAATATGAACATAAAACCATTAAGTAGAGGAGAGAATTGAGGTGAAATCAGTCAGAAACTACTTTACACAAGTGGAGCATCATGGAGCATAATTACCAATAAGCTGTTTAAGCTAATTTTCTCTAACTTAAAAAGTAGATACCAATGTTTAAACACTGAAATCTATATTTTTAATGACAGCTTTTAAGGTTCCACACAGTAAACAGTACTAATTTCATAAAAGTAAAAATGCTACAAACTATTATTTAAGAGATGCTTCCAAAGAACCACTGGTTTGCTTTCTGTAAACCTTCTTTAACCTTTAAATTGCTTTTTTAACAATTTGTTGGATACAAAGTTTATTTTACTATTTAAAAGTAGTTTTCTTTAGAAATCACATTTTCTTTAGAAATGTGATTCTTACAGAAACCAAAAGTGTTTTGTCTATGGCATTACTCAAAGTTGATGAACTCATTATGAGCACATTAACCCCATAAATAACGCTAAACTCTTAAGAATAAAGGCATTGTAACTTTTATAGCTATATGTTTCAAATGAAATTTTTAAAAAGTCATTTTAAGTGCTTGTAAAATCTTTCAAGCAAACTTGTTTGGAATTTTATAGATTTTCTAACCCTATAAATAACACTAAAATTACAAAAGTGGTTCTTCTATGGAATCACTCAAAGCTTTAATCCTACTTTAGGACAAAATATCATTGTCCCTATAATTGACAAATGTTTCACAAAAAACTAATTATTTCATGAATTGTAATATGAACATTATTTTAAATAGAGGAGAAAATTGAGGTGAAAGCGGTCAATATCTACTTTACACAAATGGAGCGTCATTTAATTACCTTTAAGATGCTTAATCTCATTTTTTTCTGAATTTAAAATGAAATACCAATGTTTAAACACTAAAATATATATTTTTAATCACAACTTTTAAGGTTCTACACAGTAAACAGCACTTATTTCATAAAAATAAAGATGCTATAAACTATTATTTAAGTCATGCCTCCAAAGAACCTCTCTTCTGCTTAATTTCATTTTTCTCTGAATTTAAAAGAAGATACCAATGTTTAAAAACTAAAATTTATCTTTTTTTAATGACAGCTTTTATGGTTCCACACAATAAACAGCACTAATTTCATTTCATTCCAAGTAAAAATGCTACAAACTATTATTTTAGTGATTCCACCAAAAAACACTTTTAGTTTCTGTAAACCTTCTTTAACCTTTAAATGGATTTTTGACCCTTTGTTGGATGAAAAGTTTATTTACCTATTTAAAGTTTACTCACCTCCTTCAGAAATGTGATTTTATATTTTTAGCTAGTAAATTATTTTTAGAATTTAGTTTAGAAGTAGGTGTAATTATCATTTTGACAATCTAAACTATTACTATTATCTCTTTATACAGATCTTCAGTAATACACTTAATTATATAATTTACTATTTAAAGTGTATGCAGTAAAGAAACATGAGGGGGGAGGGGTCATATATTACCCTATATGTTACATAAGCTGTTTTTTTGTTCCTAAAAGAAAGAAAAAAATACATTTATTTCACCAGAATGCCAGAATTGAAGCTAACTTTCACCACATTTAAAACTATGACTCCAAGTTCACACCATACATAACATAAGAGATGTTATATAGTTTGATAGAACCATGTGTGGTAAAGAAATGAATGAGTGTAAAGAAGCATTTACAGCTTTTCCACTTGATAAAAAGGTTTTCTTATCATTTTAACTTATAATAACTTATAATATTAATTTTAAATTTAATTCTTATAATTAAACCTTTTGTTTAATCCCTTTTTTGAGAGCACATATGCGTATTTTATAAAATGCACAAAGTTTGAACTTTGTAAATGTTATTATAATAGTACCATATATGTATAGCTTTACTCAATTTACTATTGCAAAGACATTACAAATATCCAGTAATACTTGTTAAACTGTTTTTCAATTGATGTGAAATCAGTTAAATATCTGCTGTAAATACAAAAAACTGAGTGAGATAGTTTAAGATAGGTATTCTCTATAGGTTACGTAAGCTGTTAAGCTGTTTTTGTTCCTAAATACGGAGAAAAGACCAACATTTAAACTCAAAAACACAGAGTTCAGCTCGTTTTGGCCAAATATGAAAGTCTAAAAGTAATTTCACAGATTTAGTTACAGTTAAAGCTATTAAAATGTAGCACCTTGTTTTTAACCTTATTTTCTAAAAGAATTCTAGTTCAGGACTAGACTATAATAAATCTAATATATATACTAATAAATAAACATATTTTTAATCAAAAAGGTGAAATCTAATCTTTTATATACTCACAGATGTTATTACTGTATGTTAGTATTAAGTAGTGAAACTAATACTGTAAATATCATGTTTTCACAAGATCAGTGCATTCATTTGTCAGGATAAAAATCTACATTGTTTACCATCCATTGTTTCTCTTGATTACAACATATTGTTTTTGAGAAAAATCTACTGACAGATGAATGTATTATTATGAAGAAATACAAGCTGTGATAATGAAATATTTGTGATCATCCAGTTTTATCTGTTCCTAAATGAGGAGAAAAGACTTAAGATTTAAACAAAAAAATACACAGTTCAGCTCATTTTGACCAAATATGAAAATCTGAAAGTAATTCCACACCATTATTAACTCAAGAAAGGTTCCATAATCTGACGAAATCATGTTAGATTTAGTTACAAGTTAAAGATACTCAAATGTAGCACCTTGTTTTTAACCTAAATCTAATATATATACTCATAAATAAACATATTTTTAATCTCACAGGTGAAATCTAATGTTATATACTCACACATGTTATTGTTGTATGTTAGAAATGAAGTGAGTAGTGAAACTAATACTGTAATACATCTCAAATAAAAGCACCAAACAAATGTTGAGATTTTGAATCATCACCTACCTTTATTTACCCATTTTATTAGACACAGTTCAGATTGAACAGGTTTGATTTGAGGTTCTGGTGGAGTAAAGAACACACTTTCACATGAATCTAACAGAAGGAAACAGGCTGGTGGTGAAGGCTGTACAGTTTTAGCAGTGTAGTTTAATCTAAACCGCCATTTTCTGACTGAAATGTGTCCAGCCTATGGATCGAGCAGAGCTTAAAAAACACAAAAACCTCTAAAACAGACAAACCCGATGTTTTAGAAATGCCTAAAACAAACGACAGATTTTTGTACGCAGTGTCTGCGCTGTTTCTCGACCAAATGCGATGTGGAAGGGCGGATATGGGCTACAGGAAAAGTTCACAGAAACGTTTAAATCAGCTCAACATGGCGATTGAGCCTCTGAAAACAAAAAAACTTCCATATAGATTCAGCCGCAGCGACTTGACTTCTCTGGACCTGGAATTCGGCTCTTCAGACGTTCTTCAGATCTTCAGTCCAGCGCTAAAAAATAAAAACTTTGGCTCGATTTATATAGAATAGAAAGATTAGATCTGAACTCCTGAACGGAAACGCTGGATACTTTGTTATTTTGTTTCTGCTTTTCAGTTGTTTGTTGATGGATTAAAAAAAACACGAGTAACGGAGCAAAAACGGGAAAAAAAGTCAAAAATAAAACGTGCGGTTAAAAGAAGATCGCGCTGTTTAAGTTTAATAGTCCGTTGCAATCGATAACGTCCAGAAAACGATTGTTCCTCTGAATCCCCCCACTATGGGGCTTTCTACACATCCCCCCAACCCTATAGAAAATGTCAGATGGCGGGCGGAGCAAAGCCGCATTCCTTAGAGAAGCGAATTTGAGTCTATAAGCGGCTTCAGAAGACTTTCTAAAGAAGACTTTACATGTTTCTCAATCTCTTCAGCTCTTTTTAACACAAATCTAACGATAAATAAACGAAATTAAACTGAGATCAAATTTAAATGGGAAAAAACAGAAGTTTAAACGCAACAAATCGTTTTAAGTGATATAGCGGCAGATTACAACACAAAAGATGTTAAATCCACGAAAAACGCGTTAAATAAACAGAAAGGACATGCTAAAAAAACAGCTGAAGCGCAGATCTGCGTACAACTAAAATCAATACCTGCTGAACAAACCCTGCGCGTGCACAGAAATGGAAAAACACCTGGAAAACAAAAATAAAAACAAACGCAGGAACGAAGCTTTGATTTCCTGCCCCCCCACGCGCGTGAACTCACCGCGTGAAATCATTTAACGTTTAAAATCTTCGCTCTTCTGCGCTGCGGGTTTTCGCGGCCGGATTTCGCAGCTGAAGGGAAACCAATGAATGAACAGTAGTAAAGGCACAAGAGCTCGACTCTGATTGGACGATTGGAGCAGCCAATAAAAGTGCCGTATTCGAGCCGGCCTCCTGTAGTACTAAGGTGGCGTGCAGGCTGGGCATCCAGACCCAGGAAATACAGCCAGTTGTACTGAACATTATTACACTGCTCTGGGATTTTTTTTTGAGGGGTGAATTTTGAGGACTAATTAAAAAATTTAATTAAATAAAAAAAAAATAGAGAATAAATTATTATTGAAATTATAACCAGAATATCAGAACTGTAGTACAGGCGCTGTGCAAAGAGGTGTAAACAGTGTGGATATAATTGGCGCAGTATGTATAATACATGATACAGAGGTATAGAAATTACTTAAAACAAGATGATCAAATTTGTTTTGCACTTATATTTTGATATAATAAATTAATTTGTCAGTACATTTTTCTCAAACGCAATACGTTGTCATCAAGAGAAACCTACTTCGGCAAACGTTTTATTTTAATCCTGACAAAGTAATACTTCTCTTATTAAATCTTACTAATCTTATTAAAACATATATTGTTACTGTGCCAGAAAATGTTCACATTGAGCAAAACAACATTAACTTTAATTATTTGTTATCAGAAGGAAAGCAATGTTTATTTGATGCTTTAAAAATAAATTATCTATTTTCTTAAGAAGAAACGTAAGAATTTTTTCATGCTGTACTACTATGCACAAGTACGTGAATGCAAAATAAATAATAGCAATGCACACTGCCTAATGTGCCTGATTAAAATATATATAGATGGTGCGATAACACTTTAATGGATCTGGCGCATCATTATTATTATTATTATTATTATTATTATTATTATTATTATTATTATTACTGTAATGTAAGTCAGCGTCAGAAGATTCAACATGTAATTTTAACACCGTTTATATGTATATATCTTTACGTTTTATGTTTAACGCCTGCTACTTGTCCTTCTAATTCTAATTTAATTCTAAAGTACCCTATAGCTACAAGTTCCTACTACTACTACTACTTCTGTAGACTACTTATAGACTTAGTTGTAGTTAGTTCTTTTTATGTAACTCAGCGTCAGAAGATTTATCATGTAATTCTGACACAGTATGAAGAATGGCTATAAATAATGATTCACACTGCCAAAACTATTTTGTACCTTTAGATTGTGTGGTGTATTGGGTTAAGTGTCATATTCACATAATATAATAATATAATAAATGCAATTTCTGATGAATAGATAGAAACACTCCAGGCTGGTTTTTGGTTTTCCTAGAATTGCGGAAGGTATATAATTTGCACGGCTCGTGGTTGGGCTCTTGCAACACAGATAACTGCAGGTTTCCCGTAAGGCCTACAACCTCCATGGATCTTAAGCAAGCACGCGGTGGGCCGACGTATGGGCGGAGGAGGCCTACGTGCCTCCATGTAGCCGGACAAGGCCCGCCCTTCAGCAGCCTCGCCATGTTGCACACCGCCCTCCTCCTTGCCCTGCACCGGAAGTGCAGAGTCCTGTGGGTGGAAACGGCTGCAGTGGATTCAGTATGGAGTTACAACCCAAACTACAGCCAGTAAACCTCAGTACACACTTACCCACCAACCTACACCCAATCTGGCCTGGGGTTAAAAAGGTCACGATGTATAAAAGCACATAAAAACATCCCTTCCTTCCTCCCCCACCCAATGCATGCAAGTGTGAAAAGAACAGCATGCTTCACGTGCACGTGCTTTATGAATGGCAGACCCTCCCCCTCCAGACCCCCTACTATACAGCAGGCCACTGTACGCAATGCTGCTGCTATGGGTTACTACTATGGGTAACTCTTGTGACGTGTGCACCACCAACCCACCAATCAGGAGGCAGGAGGAGGACTGCACCAGCACTGGGAAAGAGGAAGAGTGGGTGGGGTTGGGTTTATGATGGTGGTTGTTGGTGGTGGTGAGTAATAAGTGAGCTTGCACGGAATTCCTTGTACCCATATACACGTATCCAGGTTTTACCCCCACCCCCATCTTCACCTCCACCCCCAGTTAATTTATCCCACCCCCGCAGGTCCAACACCTTATCCGACACCTGATTAAACCAACCGATGCACCAGTACGTCGTGCTTAGATTATGTAGGATCTGATTTTCTGAGTTCCTAGTTCGAGCACGTGGCTCACATCATTGGTGCACCACCCACCCATCCGTCCATTCCTGGTTTTGCATTATTTGGAGGCGAGTAATGCAACATAAAAATAAAAGCAACAAAAAGGACTAAAACTGTTGTGCGCTGTGTTGGTGCAGCATTTGTTCGTCAAGTGGTTTGTTTGCAATATTGGAAGCAAATATATACACAGTTTTAAGATCAATATTCAAAGTAGCTGAGGATAAGTGTGTTGAAGTGTGGATGGGAAGATGGTTGTTTGTTGTATGCAAAGTTGTAAAATGTAAATAAAATATACATTAAAAAGGTCAAGATTCAAAGTTGTTCGCATCACAAGATTAGCAACAACAAAGACGACGAAATATCTTTGCGCAACCTCCAAATCCTGATTTTGCATCATTTGAAAGCAAAATATAAAATATAGTTTTAAAATTTTGAATATTCAAAGAAGCCAATGCACAATTTCAAAATTGCAGTATGGACAGCTTAAAACCTCAATAAAATTAATAAATAAAAATGATAAAATCTAAGTAAAAAAAGAAGTAGTTTCAAGATCAAGATTTAAGAGTTTGTAGCACAAGATTAGCAGCAACAAAAATCACAAAATATGTTTTTGTTGATTATTTGCATTATAAAACAAAAAAAAAGTTAGAATAAGAAATGTATTAGAATAAAAACACTAGTTGCGCGTGCAAAAATACTGTAATCTCATTAATTACTGTAAACAAGAGAGGTATGGTGAATTAGAATTTTGGTGAGGTAGGTGTTACCCAGTTGCTCTCTCTCTTTTTCTCTTGCTCTCTCTTTCTTCCACCTACTGGTGGAGCTAGAGTGTGTGTGAGAGAGAGAGATATAGAGTGAGATAGAGTGAGAGAGAGAGAGAGAGTAGGAGGGGAAGAAAGAAAAGGGGAAAGGGAGCAGGCGCGGAGATCCCGTTCATCAAATATCCAGCATTCTCTCCGGCACTGCCCATCCGCGGGCTGCTGCTCTCCGCCGCCGCACGGACGGACGCACGCACACTCGCTCGCTCGCGCTCTCTCCCGCTCACCCCCCTCCTCTCGCATGCGAACAGCAACATGAATAAGCTGTACATCGGCAACGTGAGCGAGCAGGCGAGCGCGCTGGACTTGGAAACTATCTTCGAGCAGTGGAAGATCCCCTTCAGCGCGCCGTTCCTGGTCAAGAGCGGCTACGCCTTCGTGGACTGCCCCGACGACAAGATAGCCATGAAGGCCATCGATACACTTTCAGGTGAGGGCTGTGGATGGATACTTTGTTGCTTTAGGCGCAAGGTTACAAGGTTACCGAGAGGTGCGAGGCGCGAGCCACGCCGCGTGCTTTGAGGGAGGGAGTAACTGAGTAGGTGAGGGAAGGAGGGTGTGATTGGTTGTAGTGGTAGTATATGGTTCTAGTGGTGGTCTCTAACTTACCTGAGCAGAGGTAGGTTGGTAGGTAGTAGCTAGGTTTTTTTGTTTTTGTATTTTTATTTTTTATGCATGGTATGGAACTAAAGAAACCAATTCGAGGAAGTCTAAAAGTGTTTAAAAAAAAACAACCCAACCTAAAATTTCCTATCCGTCATATGTTTATATCTCTTTGTTTTATGTTCAATGCCTTTTAATTCTACTTTAATTTTATAGTACCCTATAGCTACAAGCTCTACTACTTGTAGACTCAGCAGAGTAGTGTAGTTAGAGAGTTGTAGTAGTAGAGTCTTGGAGCTTTTGCTTTTGCAAAATTTCTAGAAAAAGAAAAAAAGAGAGCAATCTTTTTAAGTTAAACCGGACCACATTTGACCATTGTCGCACATGGTCGCGCATAAGGGTTGAGTTTTATATTGTTGTATGTTCTCTTATTTTGGGTTGGTTGTATTAGATTAGATTGTGTTAGTGTTTGTGTGTTGGCTAGTCTTGTAGGCCATGCTCACTCATACATTTGCAAACTCTCTCGATTAAAAACTAAGGTTACACAAAACAAAAAAAGGGTCTGAAAAGAAAAGCTACTCTACACCTTTTACGACAAATAGCCTAATGTAGACGTGAAAATGAGTGCATTTTATTTCCATTATATATAAAACCACAACTGTCCTCTAATACGTCTCCAAACACGGTTTTGAGGCCTGCTGTTCGAAGGATTGAGAGCGTATAAGCAACTTCGCCTTATGTTTTTTTGTTTGTTTGTTTGTTTTTAATCTCTAGTAGTGCAGTAACGTAAATAGGTAGGTTAGTAGTTAACTTTGTAGGATATAAGGATGGATAGTAGGCACCGGCGTGAATGTGCTTTTCTTTTCTTGTGGAGAAGATTTATTATCCAAGTGTTTGAATAAAAAATATAGAATATATATGAAAGTTTAATTGATTTAAAGAATTATGAACAGTCAAATAAAATAGTGGGATTGTTGTAAAACGCGACAGGCGGCTCTAGCGTTAATTCAGCAGTCAGATTTTTGGTTAAAATGGTTTAAAGTGCTCGTTTTGATTTTGCAGGAAAGGTAGAACTTCACGGGAAACTTCTAGAGGTTGAACATTCAGTCCCTAAACGACAAAGGTAAGCATTTCTGATTATACTCAGATTTGTTTGGTTGTTTGGAGCTTGGTGGAGTAAAAAAAAAAAAAGGCTTAAAAAAAAAAAGATCTGCTTTTTTTTAAGTTTTTTTTTTAGTTTTTTTTAATTTGGGGCTAATCCGTCAACGCCACATTTACACCTTTTGGGAAAGGAATGGTTGTGAATTTGACACGATTTTTGATTTGTGGTTTTATTTGAATTGTTGTTTAAATTGTTTGGGAAAACCCTACTTCTCAAACACGCCACTGCCACGCCATATCGCCCCACTCCAGAAGCAGGCGGTGGGTTGTAGGCTTCATTGTAGGCTTGAGTCTTAAAAACCCTGTTGTACTACTCGTGCCCACGCTTTGTGTTGCCTCCATTTACGAGTTGTGGAAGAAAGGACGTGGTGTTTCACCTCCTGCACCTTCTGGACCTCCTCAGGTTCGAAGCCTACTTCATTAGAAGCCTCCCAGAGGCCTTCAGCTCGGCCTAAACCCCAGCTCTGCTTAGCTGAACCACTATAAAGCGGGGAAATCACAATATACCGCTTTTTTACGTCAATAAACGTCGTATTTCTCGTGCTGCGGGTTTGTGTACGTTCACGTGCTCTGATTTAAAGCTAAACCAGGCGAGGGGTTTAGTAGAAAAAGCTGGTTAAAAAAAAGCGTGACGTCACGTGATTACAAGATACAATACGTGTTAAGCAACGTGGTATAAATACAATAAATTTAAAATATATATAAGGTAAGATTGCATGTAATGCTCGCCAGTGTGGCGAGCTTTAACGTGGTTTAACGAGATTTTCGTGAAACGTGTGTTATGTGTAAAACTGACGTGACTGAACTCCTAATATCATCTTAGAAAAATCAAATCAAACATTTTAATATTTTATTTATTTATTTTTAACGTTGTATGCAGTGTAACGTTATGTAGTGTGACTTTTGCATTTATTTACACGGAGTTTTGCAGTGTGTGCGCGCGTTTTTTAAAAGGCACTGGCATAAATAAATCTAAAATATTTTAATCTGCTGTTTAATGTAATTTGGTGTAAGTATTTTTTTTAAATATTTTTGTAGTGCATTTTATTGGGTTAATCCAGGCCTCCCTGTGTTTTATAGTGTGTTTTTTAAAGTTAATGTGGCAGCATGTCAGAGGTCAAGCGTGTGTATAAAGTGACTTTTTTTATTTTATTTGGCAACATTTTAAAAAATATATATCTAATTAGTTTTATTATTTTAATAAGTAGATTTATTTTATGCAATATATAATTTAATGCAATGCAATTTTAGGTAATAAAAAAAAAAGTCCTCTAGGGTTTGGGGAAAATCCAGGCCTAAAGTAGGTAGTAGGCCAGGCCTGCCTGTGTAGTGTATTTGGTATGTGTAGTAATTATTGTAGATATTATTTGTAGTGTGTTGGCCTTATGAGAGTCAAATCAAGAGTTATTATATGTAAAGTGTGTTTAAATGTTCAGCCAATAAGAAAAAAATGTGTAAAACAGCCAAAAAAAAAGAAACAATCTTTCTTTATATATGTATAATTTATTAACAAGTATATTTGCAAGCTAGTCATATTTTATTAAGCCCAGGCATATACCCATAGTATTTTATAATCTGTTATATATATATATATATATATATATATATATATATATATATATATATATATATATATATATATATATATATATATATATATATATATATATATATATATATATGTATGTATATGTATATATATATATATATATATATATATATATTGTGTACAAGTTTGTTTAAAGTGGTGTTACCAGTATAGTGTCATTATATGAAGGTGTATTAATATGAAGGTCAGTATCATGGCTTTTTAGTGTGGTAAAGTATGTAGTAATTAATGTAGTTAAATTACTGCAGAGGCCTTTGTGTACAGTGTAGTGAAATTTATGTGTGTGTGGTGTCGTGTATTGAAGGACTTGTAAAGCTGCATGATATTGGACAAAAACTGACATTGCAATACATTAGGGGTGGGCAATATGGCTCTAAAATAAAATCACGATATTTCAGGGTATTTTTGCGATAACTATATACTTGCAGATATAGGAAAACTAAAATAATTCATTAATTTCAGGAATATAGTATAATACTATAACAGTATAATCATAATGTGGCAAAATAAATAATATAGCATAAAATAATATAATGCAGCAAATAATATTGCAGAATATTTAGTGCATGCATATAAACTGCAAACTGAAACAAATATACAATAAATACACCTAAAGCTTCACAGTAAATAATAGACTACTTTTAAGACAGAACAGCCCTATTATCACGATATGGATTTTTAATATCATGATATTTCTGTGTCACGATATATTGTATACGATATAACATTGCCCACCCCTACAATACATTCAGGTATTCAACATGTTATGAAATTGCATGCGCTCTCTGTATCAAGTTTAAAGCAAACTATATTGGGTAGACATGTGCTGAGGTGTGATTTTTATTTTATTTTATTTTTACCCCTCCCCCCCCCCCCCCCCACCAAAACCATTGCATGGATTACAGTCTTAAATATTATATGTTGCTATACATTTTGTACAAGTTTCAGATTTTTATAGTGCACTATATTGGAAAAATCCAGGCCTGCCTGAGTGTAAAGTGTGTGTTTAGTGTAGTTTAGTGTAGTAATATTACTGGCTCAGTGCCATGTCAGGGGCCATATGTGTGCTAAAGTGGTCTAGATATGGAGCAAATAAATATTAAACAAATACATTTGTAATTATTTTACATTATATGTAATCAGGTCTTAGGGTGTGGATGTATTAGTAGGGTTACAATGGCGTCTACTGTGGAGTACTGTGTGTATAGTGTACTGTAGTGACGTTACTATAAGAGGTCAATTCAAGGGTTATATATGTGTATATAAACAATCACTGCACTATATGTAATATATGAGGATTCTGGGTAGACTACTGTACCAAACTGTTTAAATCCAGACCTAATGTAGGTAGACCAGGCCTGTCTGTGTGTATAGTGAGTGTGGTGTAGTGACCTTAATGTGGTAGCCTGAGGGTGTGTAGCGTAGCATAGGGCTGTACGATATATCACTTTAGCATTGATATCGCAATATTCATATCATTGAATGTGCAATGTTTTTGTTTCGTATTTATTTTGCTGCTTAATACAAATAAAAAGTCAGATTGTCATGTTGGGCTATTGACTTCTGGAAAAAATGGGAAAATTACTGTATTTTTAATATGGCAGTGTGTGTTGCAATATCATGAAGCCCTATTGTAGCACAAAGGTGTGAGGGTGTGTAGTATATTAGTGTGTGTAGTGTCATTAATGATGCAACCTTTTGTATATTTTGTGTAGTATGATGTAGAGTGTAGTTAAATTACTGTGTGTGTAGTATGGCGAAGTGACATTAATGTGGCAGTCTGAGAGTGTGTAGTGACATTAATCTTTGTGTTTGTATGTGTGTAAGGTGGCTGTGTGTTACAGTGGTGTAAATGGTATAGTGTCGATGTGGCAATATTTTGTGTATTGTGTATAGTAGAATAGTGTAGTGATATTATTGTGAAGGCTGTGTTATTATTATTATTATTATTATTATTATTTTTTAAAGTATATTACAATTGTTGCAGTGTGTAGTATAGTAACATTACTGTAGAGGCCTGTGTGTGCGCAGTGTAGTGATCTGAGGAAGTGTGAAGTGTATTAAAATAGTTCCATTATTGTGGCACCTATTGTGTATAGTAGAATAGTGTAGTGATCTGAATATGAAGGTCAGTATGTCTTTTTAGTGTAGTAAAGTATGTAGTAATTAATGTAGAAGCCTATGTGTGTTCAGTGTAGTTTTCTAAGGAAGTGTGAAGTGGTGTAGTGTATTAAAATAGTGCCATTAATGTGGCACCTATTGTGTATAGTAGAATGGTGTAGTGATATTAATATAAAGGTCAGTGTGTTTTGTAGTGTACTAAAGTATGTAGTAATTGGTGTAGTTAAATTACTGTAGAGCCTGTAAGTACACTGTAGTGATTTGTGTGTGTAGTGTATTGTAGTGTAGTGTAGTGTAGTGTATTGAAATGACCGTAGAGGCCTGGCTTGTGTGGCTTGTAGGGCTGCATGATATTGGGCAAAAACTGGCATTGCAATATATTGAGGGATTCAACATGTTACGATATTAATATGCACAATCTGTTTGCAGGATTGAATTAATTTTATAGTCTTGAAATGCACTGAGGTGTTTTTTTCCCCCCACCATTTGCATGAAATTAAACAGTCTTTATATATATTTATAGTTTACTATAAATTATAAGGCCCTTTCACCCAAGTTCAGTTGCTGAATGTTCAATAAATACAGTATTCCACTGATGGAAAAGTCATAGCAAATAATTTATTTGTTTTATTTATTTTAAATATATATATTTATACCGTTTTTATCATGCTAAAAAAAAATGTAATTACTTAACATTGCTCATACAATTGCACACCCTGCGATGTTACTTTCGCATATGCATACATTGTGATGACAATGCTAAAAGTTTTTTTTTTATATAAAAAATAATAATGAATTAGCTTACTATGTTATTAAGTGTGTGCAGATTTATTTTAAATTTTTAGTAGTATTTAATTTTTTTGTAGTCCACTATATTGGATTAATCACAGCGTATGTTGTATGGTTGTATGCAGACGAGTGTAATTGTGTGTAGTGTGATTAATGTGGCGGTCCGTGTGAGTGGCAGCCATTAATGTAAACAGGTTTATAAGCTGAGTATTTTAATAGGCACTGACCTAAATATAAAATGTGTTAATTTACTATATTAATAATTGTGTTCTTGCTTTAGATTCCTATAGAAACTAGTGTGGTGTGTAGTGCGGTGTGTAGTGTATGAGCGGCATGTCAGGGGTTCATGTATGTAAAGTGGGTTTGAACATTCGGCCAATAAGAACAAAGTGCAGAGCAGAGAGGTGCATGCTGGGAGCTTTATTTCTTCCTGGGAGAATCTGAGGGTCTGCCCACTCGAACACACACACACACACACACATCGCCATGACCAGCCGTTGCAGGGTAAAGCCTGCAGCTCGTGTGTGTGTGTGTATATGTGGGGCAGGAAAGTGATTTGTGTGAAGTTCCTTTATGGGAACCTATAGGAACTTTTTCCCCACACAGGGATTAAAAGGTGTATATATAGTCTTAAGACTAGGCCTAGTCCCAGTCTGAGTAACCAACCCATAATGTATAGAATAGAGAATAAGTGTTTTTAGTTATTTTTATTATTTTTATGACTATATTAAAGCTCTATTTAATAATAAACCAGAATCTTTTTTCTTTTACTGTAGATTTTTCTAATTATCACATTTATCTTTGAGTTCAGATCTGCAGACTCTTGGTGAGATTTTAATCTCAGTGTCTTCATGAGGGAGAATCACCTGGAATAGTTTTCTCAGCGTCTTGAAGGAATGAGTTCCTGGAGGTGCTGAACAATAGCTGCTCCAGCTTATTCCAAATCACCATTTCTTTTTACTTGTATTTTTTTTACTTTTTATCTCTGTTTACCTAATTCCTTGTCTGTCCCTTAATCGTTTTCATGTCTTTAATATTAATCTACAGTGTAGAAAATACATTAAATAAAGAAATAAAGCATAAAAACACTGCTGTAGAAGGTGTCCAAACTTTTGACTGGTACTGTATATGTGTGTATATATATATATATATATATATATATATATATATATATATATATATATATATATATATATATATATATATATATATATATATATATATATATATATAAAATCATGGTTTAAAGGTTTTAAAAGTATTTTTGGTTATTGTATGGTAGCTAGAGTGCTGCTATATGCTCTAATCTTTGTGTGTTAGTGTGTGTTAGTGTGTGTTAGTGTGTGTTAGTGTGTGTTAAGCTGGGTTCTTTGAACGTTAACTACTGCGAGGAATTATTTTTTTTTTTCGTACTTTCGCTGGGTCGTCGTGGATGGCTTAAATGGCTGTTTTCAGTGTGTGTGTGTGTTTGTGTGCACACTAGTGAGTGTGTGTGTGTGTGTGTGTGTGTGTGTGTGTGTGTGTGTTAGAGAGGGTGGATTTGGGGGGGGGCATGAAAAGGGGCCTCAACTGCTGTAGAAAGTGTGTGTAAGGGGCTCTGCAGCAGCTCCACATTCCTCCCAGTCTTGCCCAGTGTAGCGTTTGATTGAAACGTCCTGCAGATGAGAGTCCTGCACCTCTCCAGCAGGTCAGAGGTGAAATAAAAGGTGTATTTTATTAATAATAATGATATTTGTGTTGATGGGGCGCTGCCGGCTGCAGTTAGCTTGCTGTATGGGGAAGCGTGTTGAAGCTGATGACCTCAGATGAGTCATTTGAAGCTGAAACTGCAGGATGAACAGTGTTGAACGGGATTGTGTGTCAAAGACGGTGAACTGGTCACGAGGCTTCCTGAAAATGCTCAACACTCCCGTAGGCTGATATCAGATCCAGAAATGAAGTCATTAGTGGATCAGGAGTCTGATTTATACTCAGATTTGTGCTGGTTAGTCAGTAGCAGAAGGTCAGGCTAGTAGTAACTGTTGTCTTGTGGTGATGTGTGTGTTTAAGAGAAAGAAAAAACCTTAACTTTCAATGGACGTCTATGTAAAGGCATTCTGGGTAATTTTTGATCATTTTTGTTCATCCCTTAATCATGACTCGTTTACTTATATACACTATTTTCAGCTCTTAAATCAAAATATTAATGGAGGTCAATTTTAAAGTTTTGCTGTTTAGTCAGTAGTAAAAGTAGTGTAATTGTAATTCTAGTTGTAGTGCATTGTAATGAAATTGTTGTCTAGGAAACGACTAATTTAACTTTCAGTGGAAGTCAATGTAAAGTAATTCTGGTTCATTTTAAATCAGTTGTGGTTGATCCCTTAATCATGACATTTATTTTATTTATTTATTTATTTACACCATTTTCAGGCCAGTAATGCTCCAAAAGTACTGAAATCAAAGCAAAATTTAAATGGAAGTCAATGAATAAAGGTTATGCTATTTAGTCAACAGTAAACGTAGTAATTGTGGGAAGTGTGTGTGGGTGTGTGCATGTATTGACAAAGTAATGCAGAAGTCTCATCTTTTAAAATGACACTTTTGCCGGAGTAGAAATAAATTTAACATTTACTGGAAGTCAATGTGAAGGAATTCTGGGTAATTTTTGGTCATTCATGTTAACCCATTGAGATTTTTTATTTATTTATTTATTTATATATTTATTTTTTTACGCCATTTTCAGCTTAATATTGCTTCAAAAACACATAAATCAAAGCAAAATTTGAGTGGAATTCGATTAAAAAAACGCTTATGCCATTTAGTCAATAGTAAAATTGTGTAATTGTAATTAAATATAAATATATATAAATATGAAGTCAATTATAAATGCTGTTTAGTTTATATCAAAAGTAGTAATTTTTGCATTGTAATGCTATTGTACATGTTTAGGAGAAGGCACAAAAACTAACTTTCAGTGGAAGTCAATGTAAAGTCATTCTGGATCATTTAAGATAATTTATGGCTGATCCCTTAATCATGACTTATTTAAGTATTTACACTATTTTCAGGCCAAGAATGCTCCAAAAGAAAGTACTAGAAAATCAGAGTATGCATAAGCCAATTAAAGGTCAATTAAAGATTTTTCAAAGTCATTTTGCTTGTTTTGTTTGGTCCATTTATCATAAATTCCTGATTTTATATTGTAAACCTTTTTTTTTTTTTTTTTTTTTTTTTTTTTTTAATTAAATTAAATTAAATTAAAACCTTTTCCGGTTTTATTGTTAAATGACCAGTTGAAATGCTCCTGAACTTCCACTGCCTTGTTTTTACATAACCGCATTAATATGAGAATGCAATAAAAAAAAAATCCAGTAGAAGTCAAAACAGTAAACAAAAAAGGAACTTTATTTAAAAGCCAGATTTACACTTTTAATTGTGTTGAATTTTGTTAAAATACTTTAAAATTAATTTAGGTTACTTTCAGTATAATAGTGTGTAATGTATTGGTGCACAACAAAATACAGCAATTCTTCATTATATTATTTTATATTATGATTAGTATAATTATAGTAAATAAGGGTTTTATGTAATGCGTCATAGTATTCCCAGTTTAATATACATCAGTTACTCTGGTGTAGCTGATTGGTTGGCGTGCTATCGCAGACATTCCTGTAGACGTGTGTGTGTTCGTTTATATAGTGTGTGTGTGTGTGTGCCGTCATCGTCTCTCGCTGTGTAGGATTTAAAAGTAAATAAAAGATGCCCTCCTCTTCCGCTACGTAACACACACACACACACACACACACACTCTCGAATCCTGTCTGTAGGCTAACCTGTCACTATAGTAACCAGGCCCCACCCCCTGGGGCAGAAGGGGGCTCTGTTGTCCTGAAATGGGGCACTACACACGCTACGGCCCCCTACACACACACACACACACACACACACACACACACACACTATATACACACTATATATACACACACACACCACACACACGCCCCTCTGTCTCGCTCCTATAGGTTAATCCACTGGAGAGGAACATTCCATAATGCATTCCCAGTCTAATGCAGGCCAGGACTGGAACAGCACGCCGTTCCCACTGGTTTCCGTGGGGGTGTGTGTGTACGTGTGTGTGTTGAGGGGGTTGGGATGGGGTTTGGGGGGCTTTAATGGCCGTTTAGGCTGGAATTTCTCTGCAGTGCTAATTTGTGTGTGGCGTGTGATTTTAAGACGTATATTTCTGTATCTCTCTATTTTCTATATTATTAAATTGGAGGTGTTTCCAGTAAATTGTCCTCTGCTATCTCCAGCCTGGCCGTGCTGTAATTTCAGAGCGTTTAGCTGCTGTGGATTTTTTTTGAAGGCCATTTTTTTCCTGGACAGCGCTTCGACCAATTACACCAGCGTGGACGTATAACAGTTTAGACTGGAATAATAGAGAGTGGAATATAATATAAGAGTGTAATGGGCTGTTATGGATGTATGTAATTAAAATATGTCAGTACATAAACATATGCAAGGCTACGCTAGTAGTAATTATGTTTACGAGAAAAAACTACTTTCTTCAATGAAAGTCTTTATAAATCAATTTTTGATCATTTGTTTTGATCCATTATTCACAGACTTATTTGCCCCATTTTCAGATCAATAATGCTCCAAAAGCACTTAAATCAAATTAAATTTGAATGAAAGACTATTAAAAAAATGTAGTTATTTTTTTAGTTTATTGTAAAAGTGGTATTGTAAAAGGCACTTTGGGTCATTTGTGTTGATCCATTAATCGTGACTTATTTACACCATTTTTAGATCAATAATGCTCTAAAACCACTTAAATCAAATCAAAATATGAATTGAAGTCAATAAAAAAAATCTTATGCTTTTTTGTCAATAGTGAAAGTAGTAATCGTGGTAGTAATTATTGCGTTGGAAAAGGGCGTCATTTTCAGTGGAAGTCACTGTAAAATAATTTTTGATTATTTGCGGTTGATCCGTTAATCATGACTTATTTACACCATTTTTTTTCTCAATTATGCTCCAAAAGCACTTAAATCAAATCGAAATTTAAATGTAAGTCAATAAAAAAAAAGCATTATGCTATTTAGTCAGTAGTAAAAGTAGTAGTCTTATGTATTGGATTGTAATATTGTGTATGTTTGGGGGTAGGAGAGAGAATGTAACTTTTGAATGGAAGTCAATGTAAAGGTTTTGTATAATTTGCGTTGATCTATTAATTATATATTTATTTACGCCATTTTCACGTCAATACTGCTCCAAAAGCACTTAATTCATATCAAAATATGAATGGAAGTCAATTAAAAAAAGTATGCTATTTAGTCAATAGTAAAAGTGATTGTAGTAATTGTTGCATTGTAATATTTTGTATGTTTAGGAAAAGAAGAAAAAAATTCAAATTAAATTTTGTGGAAGTCAATGTAAAAATATTTTGGATCATTTTTGTTGATCCATTATTTATTATTTATTTTATTCTCTGATCATTGATGATCCAAAAGCACTTTAAAATATGAATGGATTGCAGTTTAAAATACCATTTAATCAATAGTAAGGAGATGTAAGGAGATATTGTATCTGAAATTCTGATAAAAATTTAAAGTGAGTTGGGGAAGAAAAACTGGCAAAAATGTATTAAATTATGAATGCTGAATATGGCAAAAAACTGTAAAAACGTAGTGAATTATGAGTACAAGCAAAAAGTGTTTAGAATTGTGTGTAAAGAGAAGTATTGTGCATTTTGTGTGTCTAGTGTTTTGTGTGCGTTTAATTTTTTTTTTACACTGCATATTGTGTGTAAACTTTATGGTTACATTTTGCAACATTTAGCACAAAAATAAAATATAGTAATTTTCACTGGATTTCACCAGAATTCAATGATCCAAGTTGTTATATGAATGCCGTTGAATGTTATTTAGTAGGAGGTTATAATCTGATTCTGGTCGAAATGTACTTTATAAAATGCCAGAAGTGTGAATTTTCATTTTATCAAGCATCAAAAATAGTTTAAACTAAATTAATATTGTAAATACTTGTCTATATACTGTATTGTCACAGTACTAAAGACACCCCAATAACTAAAACCAAATTTCTTGGTTGTGTGAACACAACTGACCATTAAATCTGATTTATTTATTATTTTCTATGTATTTAATATATTAGCAATATCCTACTGTTCACTAATGATCTGATCTTCACTACACCCATATTAATGCTTTAATAAGCTGTAAACTTTAATTTGATTAATAAAAAGGTAGCAAGACCTGTACTGTAAGTCCCCTGTAACCCTGGATAACTCTGAGATTTATGAACATGTTTAATAAAATTACATTTATGGGTTAATTTCCTTTGTAAACTGTTAGCTTTTAGCTTTAGCAACAATTTATCTGAGGCTTTCTCAGAGATCTGAAGAAGAGCTCAGAGGTTAATTTTACTTTGTCATCACAAAGTAAAGCATCATAACCTGTGTCTTGTCATGTCTTGTCTTAATTGTAAATAAAGGACATAATTTCAGTCATATTTGCCTCAATATTATCCATTAATGCACATTTAAAGCAACAATCTAAGATTTGGGGATTTGGAGACCCCTCTGGTGAGAATGTGTAATTGCACAAAACTTGCAGAAAAAGCATAAAAAAAATGCAATTTAATGTAAGTAATGTAAGTAAATAAATAGTTTGGGTCTAGTTTATTATCAGTGTATAATTACATCCAACCAACTTACCAGGCAATTCTACATTTTTAGAATTAATCTAATAGACACTAAAGGGATGGGTGTGGCAGGACACTGATGCCAAGAAAATACAGCTCTGGAAAAAAATGAAGAGTGCTTCAGTTTCTGAATCAGTTTCTCTGATTTTGCTATTTATAGGTTTATGTTTGAGTAAAATGAACATTGTTTTATTCTATAAACTACAGACAACATTTCTCCCAAATTCCAAATAAAAATATTGAAATATTGTCATTTAGAGCATTTATTTGCAGAAAATGAGAAATGACTGAAATAACAAAAAAAGATGCAGAGCTTTCAGACCTCAAATAATGCAAAGAAAACAAGTTCATATTCATAAAGTTTTAAGAGTTCAGAAATTAAAAACCAGGGTTATTCCACCAAATATTAATCACAGTTTTCATGCATCTTGGCATCATGTTCTCCTCCACCAGTCTTACACACTGCTTTTGGATAACTTTATGCTGCTTTACTCCTGGTGCAAAAATTCAAGCAGTTCAGTTTGGTGGTTTGATGGCTTGTGATCATCCATCTTCCTCTTGATTATATTCCAGAGGTTTTCAATTTGCTAAAATCAAAGAAACTCATAATTTTTAAGTGCTCTCATTTTTTTCAGAGCTGTGTATTCTGTTAATTCTGTTTTTAAATAAATTTTAATTGTGCTCTAATACTGGATTATTTTGCTATTGTATCATACGATAAGACAAGACCTGACAAGACAAGACAACCATATAAACTATACTCTAACTGGGAGCACAGATGGAATTTGGCCTCCGCCTTGAACACATTCGTTTGTAGACATATACACACACACACACACACACACACACACACACACACACACACACACACACACACACACTCACACACTCCAGTGCCTGGGGAGCAGTGAGGGTAAGGGCCTGGCTCAAGGGCCCAACAGTGGCCCATCAAACTCTAATATTCAACCCACAACCTTGTCGTTGACGGCCCGGTGCTGAGAAACCCCTCTCCCCCTTAAAAACAATTAAGGGACACATATATATAGAATTATGTAGTAAAGAGTAAAAAAGTGTTATTCAGCACCTCCAGGAACTCCTTCCTTCAAGGCACTGAGAAAACTATTCCAGGTGACTCTCCCTCATGAAGACACTGAGATTAAAATCTCACCAAGATACATGTAGCTATCTAAACATATTCTGCTTTATTATTTAAAAAAATAATTCGACGTGTTCCTGTAGAGCTTTAACTCCTTAACAGGCCGGGATTTTTGTACATTTTATGATGACACTAAATCTTGAGGATCTCTATTTATTTAAGCATTATATAAAAAGCTTTGACGTTTACTAACAAGAATAATTGTAATTTTAATTGATAATATTCCAAATATATTCAAGTAATTCTGTTAAGGTCAAAATATAATGAATATAATCATAAAATTGTCTCTTTCCTGAACTTAAAATCAATATTTTTCTGTATTCATATCAAATAGTTTCATTATTTTTTATTTATTTATTTTTTTTCTTTCAAATCAGCAGAATTTTGGGTTGATTTCTGTTACTGATCTGGAATTATTACGTGGAGCAGAGAGAAAACGGGCAGCTTCTCCAACCAAGTGTCCTGTAGGAGATTTCAGGATGTAAATTAGGGGTGGGTGATATGGCTCTAAAATAAAATCACGATATTTCAGGGTATTTTTGTGATAACGATATACTTGGCGATATAGAAAAACTAAAATAATTAATTAATTTCAGGAATATAGTATAATAGTATAACAGCATAATCATAATGTGGCAAAATAAATAATACAGCATAAAATAATATAATGCAGCAAAAAATATTGCAGAATATTTAGTGCATGCATATAAACTGCAGACTAAAACAATTATACAATAAATACACCTAAAGCTTCACAGTAAATAATAGACTACTTTTAAGACAGAACAGCCCTATTATCACGATATGGAGTTTTAATATCATGATATTTCTGTGTTACAATATATTGTATACGATATAATATTGCCCACCCCTAGTGTAAATAACTTATTTTGCGGCAGAAAAAAAGGGTCAATGCATGTTAAAGGGTTAATATAGTCTTCATTATTAAATTTACAATGTAAAAAATCAAAAAAGAAAGACACCGAATGAGACTGAAGAGGTGTGTCCAAACTTTTGACTGGTACCTTGTGTGCTTAAAAGTTATGTTGACCAACATGAAGAAGATTCCTGTTAAGTGTCCTCTGTGAGTATTGTGAGTAATCACATGTTCTCGTGGCTGGAGGGATTACAGGCGTTTGTGCGGGGTGCTGCGTGATGGTGGAGGGTTGCTGTGGTTTAGTAGGTGGTAGCTGGTGATAGTGATGGTGGAGGGTTGCTGTGGTTTATTAGACGATAGCTGGTCAGTCTGGGTTTTGGCTGCTTGGTTAAGTTTTGCTGAGTGAACAGATTATACTGTGGGTCCTCTCTCTCTCTCTCACTCGTCTCGCTTATTCACCCCTCCCCCCTTCACGTCCATGCTATAGCTTATCAGAGGTGTGTGTGTGTGTGTGTGTGTGTGTGTGTGTGTGTGTTTTTCACGTACGTTGAGTAAATGTAGGTGGTATCGTTCACAAACACGAGCTGGATGAACTTTGGAGTGTGTGAGTGTGGTGGAGATGCACTCAGATCTATGGAGCTGCTATAGACTATAGACTTCCAGCACAATCTCTTCAGATTACTGACCTTTTATAAATAAAATTTCATTTAAATATACTGTACAATAGATCAACTAAAGCTGTGAGGTGCAAATAAAAAATATGCATTTATTTGGAATAAACTTTACTAATCAATTCTGATTGGGATGAGCTGAAATCATTTAAATGTAGGAAAAATGTATTAATTGGTGGGCATGTAATTCGGGACTATGTATTTAAAAAATGTGTTCACAGTTTGGAATAAACTGGATTTATTAAATGTAAGAAAATAATTTATTTGAAATGATCAAAATTTATTAAGAAATTATATTAAAAAAAATGAACATGGTTTATTGAGAATTCTGTATAAAGAATTTTCAAAACTGGGTTTATTTGAAAACCTTAAATGTGTATTTTACTTGGGGGGGGAAAATAGTTGGGTAATTGGGTAAATCATAAAAGATATATTTTTATTTATATTCATATTATATATCGTCATATTTTGTATATCATCGCTGTCTAATTAAAAACGTATCTCCAAACAGCAGCTTTTATCAAGAAATTTGTAAGGGACACAGTAACGGACAGTTTGCTTTCATTTTCAAATCATGTAGTAACATCAAAGTCAACAAAAATTGGACAGCAACGATATTCTCACTCTTTATCCAGCTTGTCTTGTTCTTATTTACAGAGGCTTTGTGAGAAGGTAGTGGTTAGTTCTGTCTCTCAACTGATTTTTAACAGACTAATGTATAACTCAGGAGATTTTTGTATAAATACAGCTCTGGACAAAAAAAAAGAAAAAGAGACCATTTAATGCTTGTTTTTCCTTCATTTTACCCATTAAAAACCTCTGGAATACAATCAAGAGGAAGATGGAGGATCACAAGCCATCAAACCACCAAACTGAACTGCTTGATTTTTTTTTTTGCACCAGGAGTAAAGCAGCGTAAAGTTATCCAAAAGCAGTGTGTAAGACTGGTGGAGGAGAACATGATGCCAAGATGCATGAAATTAAAACTGTGATTAAAAACCACCAGAGTTATTCCACCAATTATTGATTATTTCTGAACTCCTAAAACTTTATGAATATGAATTTGTTTTCTTTGCATTATTTGAGGTCTGAAAGCTCTGCATCTTTTTTTTTTGTTATTTCATACATTTCTCATTTTCTGTAAATAAATGCTCTAAATGAGAATATTTGTATTTGGAATTTGGGAGAAATGTTGTCTGTAGTTTATAGAATAAAACAACAATGTTCATTTTACTCAAACATAAACCTATAAATAGCAAAATCAGAGAAACCTGAAGTCCGTCAGAAGTCCTGTGTGAAGGACGTAGCATTTTGTGTATATGTATAAATAAATCTATAGCTGTAGCATTGTGTGTGTGTGGAGTTAGATTATGCGTTATAGATTGGCTCCGCCTCTTTAAGCTCTTAGGCTGGCCTCTGTACATTGATGTAACCTGACGTGTCCGTCAACCGCTGCTGACCGATAGTGAGTCCTGGGCTGGGCGTGCGGTGGGGGCCCGGACGGTGGGGTCGTGGTGGGTATAGAAGTGAAGGTGAAGATGGAGGAGAGAACCATATCATATTTGTTCTTAGTTTATTTGGGTTAGTTTATGGTTATAATGGGTAAAATGGCAGTTTTCCATATTGTAAGGTAATGGAGGGAGTGTGTGCTGGAAGGATGAGTGTGTGATTGTGCGAGAACAGTGTGCTTTCTAGGAATATGGATGATCTACACATGATCAGCTGTTATCTGAAGAGTGTTGACTGTACTGATTAATAAAAATATCCAAAACATACATCTGATTAGAGGTGTGCCATGTCGTATCGTATGCAATAGTATCGCCAACATTTTTTGAATATGGTGAACAATATTATACCCTGAAATATGGTGCCATATCTCCTACCCCTAACTATCACTTCAGGGAACTGTTTTTTTTTTTTTTAATAAACTCTTTTTAGCCTTCTGAAGTGGTTTGAATGCATCAGATTTGATCTGGTTTAAATGTGTTTTAGATCGCCTCCTGAGTTGATTTGAATGGATCAGATTTGTATGATTTTCTAAATGAGTCTCGGATCATCTTCTGAAGTGGTTTGAATGATGGGATTTGTATCTGGTTTTAATGCGTCTCAGACCATCTCCTGAAGTTGTTTTAAATGAATCAGATTTGATCTGGTTTAAATGTCTCAGACCACCTCCTAAAGGGGTTCAGGATCAGGTTTTGTATCCGTTTTAAATGCCTTAGACTACTTCCTGAAGTGGTTTGAATGGATCAGAGTCGTATCTGGTTTAAATGCGTCTCAGACAATCTCCTGAAGTGTCTAGAATGATCAGATTTGTATTCGTATTTAATGCATCTCAGACCACCTCCTGAAGTGGTTTAAATGCATCAGATTTGATCTGGTTTAAATGTGTTTTAGATCGCCTCCTGAAGTGGTTTAAATGCATCAGATTTGTATTTGGTTTAAGTGCGTCTCAGACCATCTCTTGAAGTGATTTGAATGGATCAGATTTGTATGATTTTCTAAATGAGTCTCAGATCATCTTTTGAAGTGGTTTGAATGATGGGATTTGATCTGATTTTATAGCGTCTCAGACCATTTCCTGAAGTGGTTTGAACGCATCAGATTTATATTTGGTTTAAATGCGTCTCAGACAATCTCCTTAAGTGATTTGAATGGATCAGATTTCTATCTGGTTTAAATGTTTCTTAGACCTCTTCCTAAATGAGTTTGAATAGATTAGATTTGCATTTGGTTTAAATGCGTCTCAGACCATCTCCTAAAGAGGTTTGAATGGATCAGATTTGTATCTGTTTTAAATGGGTCTTGGACCATGTCCTGAAGTGGCTAGTATAATCGGATTTGTGTTCTTATTAAATGCGTCTCAGACCACTTCCTGAAGTGGTTTAAATGGATCAGATGTGTATCTAATGTAAGTGCGTCTCAGACTGCCTCCTGAAGTGGTTTGAATGGATCAGATTTGTATATTTTATTTTTATTTATTTACTTTACATCTAAGAACACAACTAAGCTTAGTTTATAGAATTCTGTGTCTACAGGTAAATGTTATACTGTCCAAATAGGGCTATAGTGGGCATTACTGTTCCAGTGGACAGTGCAGTTGCTAATGATGATGGCTGGTGGCTTCTGGCTAGAACTGTCTATGTGAACAGACAGGAGACTCTGTACTGACTCAGACCCACAGCTCAGTACAGCGTTCGTTAGCTTCTGTGAGAGAGAGCATAAATCATGAGACAACATACTGGGTTCTGTCCCACAAAATGTGGGGTGGTGCTGTTAAAGAGTACAAGAAATCACCCAATTGTGGCAAAAAAGGATTTGTGGAAATGGTGAAACACCAGTGCCGTAATCTGTTGTACCCGTACTGCTCTGTAATTAATCTACAGTTACAGTAGATACAGAATCACCAGCCCCGTAATCTGTTGTACCCGTACTGCTCTGTAATTAATCTACAGTTACAGTAGATACAGAATCACCAGCACCGTAATATGTTGTACCCGTACTGCTCTGTAATTAATCTACAGTTACAGTAGATACAGAATCACCAGCACTGTCATCTGTTGTACCCGTACTGCTCTGTAATTAATCTACAGTTACAGTAGATACAGAATCACCAGCACCGTAATCTGTTGTACCCGTACTGCTCTGTAATTAATCTACAGTTACAGTAGATACAGAATCACCAGCGCCGTAATCTGTTGTACCCATACTGCTCTGTAATTAATCTACAGTTACAGTAGATACAGAATCACCAGCACTGTCATCTGTTGTACCCATACTACTGCTTGATTTACCTCCGTATCGCCAAGAGAAAAGTTGCTCCAAACTACTGTCTGGTGTTTAGTGACATATTACTAATTGTATAGTATATTGATTACTGTGATTTGATGGTGTCTGTTTTTAAATCGTTTTTTTTTTGTTATGTTTCTCAGGAGCTGTAAACTGCAGATCAGGAATATTCCCCCTCACATGCAGTGGGAGGTGAGTAAGCACTTGACTACACCACGCAACAAGCATTTATTACCAGTTTTAATGTAGCATCAGCAGCTTATAATGCACTAATATATATATATATATATATATATATATATATATATATATATATATATATATATATATATATATATATATATATATATATATTAGTGCATTATTACGTGAACTGTTTATTGGCAGCGGTAAGGTTAGTGCTCAGGTTAAGGCCAGAATAATTGTATTTAATGTAATGTATTTTTAATGTTAAATCTTCAGGCTGTGAAATTTTAAATTAAATATATTAAAAAAAAAAAACATTTAAACGCATTTAAATCCCACGGTTTGCTGTTTCTGTGGTTTCTAAAGTCGTGGAGAAAGCTAGGAGCAGGAGCTGTACCCACAGGAAGCAGAGAGAGAGGATATAGCAGAAATAATTGTTTATTTAATTGACTGATCAGAAAAACAATTGACACATTATTTGGTCACTAACAAAATAATCACTAGTTCCAGTGTTTTGATTCACTCAATCACAGAAAAGCAGAGTAAGTCAGATAAAAAATGGCATTTAAAATCTGGGAGAAATTTAAACTTTTAAAATCTGCTGATTATTGTGTGATCTGTGTGTTATTTGAACACTTTGAGGAACTTACACTTGGGTACGATGTGTTGAGTGTAGAGTCGACTCACTGAGTGAATCAGATCACAAATAGAGTGCAAATTGGAATCAATGATCCAAAACATTGTTTATGCGTGGGGAAACTCGGAGACGACACAGAGCTCTCCTCAGACACTGGATTGTACTTCAGAACTGAAAACTAAGAAATAAAGCAGAAAAGCAGTCACAGAAACTTACTGTGAAAGAAACTCTGATGCTGTAGTTTTTTACAAAGGATAGCATTTCTTTCTAGATATTTTTAGACATGTCACATGTTTTAGATGTGTTGAGGTATTGTTAAGTTATTAAGCTAATAAGGTGTAATTTTTATGTGTAACATGGTGCCTGGTGCTGATTGGGTTAAAGTACCGGTACTAAACACATGTCGTTTTGTACAGTTTTTAAATGATTAAGTATTAAGATACATTTCTAGGATCTGTATACCATCTAAAACAACTTTTACACCACCTTAAAGCACAAATTCGTGGTAGGAGAGTTCTGTATCTTTATGTCGTTGGTCGATGTGGTTACTGGGTCTTCACCTTGGGAGCAGTGTGGTGTAGTATAGTGAATATTTGTGGGTCTAGGCAGGCGCTAGTGTTGCATGGCCAGAGCTGTATATTGAAGCAGTGGCTGACGGTTACAGCAGGAGGTGAAATCAAGAACTGAAACTGAAATCTTTTGTAAGCAAACCAGACCACTGATAACTGAGCTGAGATGTGTAAAACTCACGGTCAGATATTCAGAAGGACAGATCTGATCAAACAAGTGAAATAAACGAACACTTTTTACAGTACTCTATGCTAAAGGTCATGGAAAAAAAACTAGTATGGAGTCCCATGACTTTTGGCATGTCTTATGGACGCCATCAGCCCTTACTACAACTCCCATAATTCACCTGCACCCACTGTTATCAGATCTCACTCCAACTCCCATAATTCGCCTGCACCCACTATCATCAGCCCTCACTACAACTCTCATAATTTACCTGCAGCTGCTAGCAGACCCTCACTACAACTCCCATAATTCACCTGCACCCACTATCAGCCCTCACTACAACTCTCATAATTTACCTGCACCTGCTATTATCAGCCCTCACTCCAACTCTCATAATTCACCTGCACCCACTATTATCAGACCCTAACTCCAACTCCCATAATTCACCTGCACCCACTATTATCAGACCCTAACTACAACTCCCATAATTCACCTGCACCCACTATTATCAGACCCTAACTCCAACTCCCATAATTCACCTGCACCCACTATTATCAGACCCTAACTACAACTCCCATAATTCACCTGCACCCACTATCAGCCCTTACTCCAACTCCCATAATTCACCTACACCCACTATCATCAGCCCTCACTACAACTCCCATAATTCACCTGCACCCACTATTATCAGACCCTCACTACAACTCCCATAATTCACCATGTATTAACCTGAGCATGCTGACCAGTGTTCAACTATCCTCACTTACAAGGTAACACCTCACAACTTATACAGCTGTGGGCCTTCCCAAGCTGTACCCTAAGGTTACACTTCATGATCAAATTGCACAATCAGTGCAGCGTTCTTTAGCTTCTGTGAGAAATGGCAAAAGTCATGGGATAGGAATAACACGTTGCGTGTCAGTGTATTAGTATGCATTTTAGGAAAGTGCTGAGTGTGTGAATATATGATCAGAATCCGGTCATGTGATTGGAGGAAATGAAAGTGTGTGTGTGTGTGTGTGTCTGTGTGTGTGTGTGTGTGTGTGTCTGTGTGTCTGTGTCTGTGTGTCTGTGTGTGTGTGTCTGTGTGTGTGTGTCTGTGTGTGTGTGTCTGTGTGTGTGTGTCTGTGTGTGTGTGTCTGTGTGTGTGTCTGTGTGTGTGTCTGTGTGTGTGTCTGTGTGTGTGTCTGTGTGTGTGTCTGTGTGTGTGTCTGTGTGTGTGTCTGTGTGTGTCTGTGTGTGTCTGTGTGTGTCTGTGTGTGTGTGTGTCTGTGTGTGTGTGTGTGTGTGAGAGTTCTGCTGTAGTTAATGTCAGGTGGTTGTTTTAGAGGTGTATTGCTATCTTAGCTTCTGAGCTAGAAGAGCTCTGGGCAAGTAAATGATTTAAAAACCTAGTTTATGATTTTTATTTATTTTTTTAATTATGTCTATTATAATGAGGGTATTATGCCAGTATCAATTTTCCACTTGGGTTTTGAGTGCCCCTATAAACCCTTCAAACACCAAAAAATCCATCCATACATTTTCTGTGAATTATTTGCGTCTATGAGCCGCTGGCTCCTCCCTTATTGTGACATCACAGTAAGAACTTTCATAGAACCACCCTGGCTTCACCCCTCACCCGCCAACCCCCACCAGAGCCCCGCCCACTAGATCATTTGAAGAAACGTTGCCATTTCAATCTGCTGGTTGAGAACCTCAGACAGTACATAGCAGAATTAGCCAGCAGACTCCGTCTGAGGGAGGGATCTGTATCTACTGAGATGTAAGAACTTTCACATAATGAGTTGTGTGGTTCTATCACAGTTAAGCATGAGCTATCTTGTTTGTATTTTTCAATTTAGCACAAGCAAACACTATCATGGAAAATGTGAAGCATGGCTTATTTGCATGAAAGGGACCTTAAATGGGACTGAAACTGCTAAAGAATAGAGCTTGAGTGATTTTGGTGCAAATAACTTAATGAAAATGTTTTGTATAGCCCATAGACATGTTCTAACATCTGTAAAATCAGGTATGAAATTTTCTTTTTAAAAACTAAAATAAAGTATTTCATTGTTTTAAATATCCTTAATCAAATTTAGAACCAAAGACAATTTTATTTATTTTTCTTAATGTTCTTTTTCCAATGTATGGTAATTATTGCTCTTCATTGCTCTTTAATAAGGGTGTAGTTGCATGCGGGTGTCTGTTCAGTCAGGCTGCACGAGGTGTAAATTGGTTTATTGTAGTGTGAACAGTAAATAATAAACCAGTTTAAAGCGCTCTTTGGCCTGCAGCTCTCGTCTTGTTGGAGGTGTAGAGCTGTTGTTTCACAACGCTGAGATAATAAAGCCCCTCTGATAACCCCCTGCTCCAGATCTCAGACTGTGTGCTGCCCCTCCTTTACCCTCCCAACCCCACCCACAGTCTGAGGTCAGGTAGAAGTATAGATACTTGGGTTTAAAATACTTCTGTAGAAGTTGAAGTGTCAACTCAAGCTTTTTACTGAAACTTAAGTGTAAAAGTACTGGTTTTAAAACTACTTAAAGTATAAAAGTAAAAGTAATGTAAGGGGAAACCAACAAAGCCATTAAGAACAAAAGCTTAGGCCACGCCCACAGAGTCCTATAGTGCTCTATAGGACTCTGGAATATTCTGTAATATTCAAATTCCAGTGTCTGAATATTTCTTAAAGGAGAACTCTGGTGTAAAATGGACTTTTGATGATATAAAGTACTTACGTTTGTTGAATAGCACACCTCCACTCTCCTACAGCTTTCTGAAATACAGTAATTTTGTGCTTTTTGCCCAGCACTCTGTTCAACTGCTGTATCGGGGCATATTTTCCCCCGATAAATCACTTTTTCCACCGTTATCCAGCTCAAAGTCGCTCCACATCTTCTTACTAGAATCCGGAGAGCCCTGACATTTAAAACGAGGCATTAATAACTTAAAAAGTGCTCAAGAAGCTTATTAAAAACCACTGTTTACATCCTATAACGCTACTAGCTTCAGCTCCAAGCGCCGCCATCACTGTACTGATAATAACATATATGTATATATATATATATATATATATATATATATATATATATATATATATATATATATATATATATATATAAATATATATATATATATATATATACACATAGACATAGACATAGACATATACTCCGAAGCGGCCGTTGTACAGAGTGGTGGGCAAAAAGCACAAAATTTCTGGATCTCTGAACGCTGTGGGAGAACGGAGGTGAGCTATTCATCAAATGTAAGAACTTTTTTATCATGTTTTACTACAACAAAAGTCCATTTTACACCAGAGTTCTCCTTTAATAACTGAACTCTGTTGTAATGAATTGTTACATAAACAGTTAGGCTGCACAATATGTTGTATGTCAGTATCCTCTCGTGGTGTGTCTATTGCATATGTGCACATTTTGAAGTGTAATGTCTTTCTTGCTAACTGTTATTTAATGGATGACGTGCTAAAATAACTTTCCATTTAAAAATCATTTTATTTCATTTAATATAATAATTTAACATATAATAAAAGTACGGTCACAAAAGCATGCAAGGTGCAATAATCATCATATGACATTTAATATAATAATTATAAAATATAATAAAAATACAGTAGCAAAAAGATGCAATTACACCTCCTTTAAAGATCAATGAGCTTTTGCTAATTGATAACGAAAAGGCAAACATTGTAATTAGGCCTGTATTAAGTTAATAGTTCATCATTTTAAAACCACACACACAAAAATCTTCACTTTAAATCATCTGATTTTATTTAGTTCCCTTTATTATTACTTTTATTGAGTTATTATAGATTATTTAGTGGTAAGCGTGGTGGGCTGTGTGGGGGTAGAATGGCGTTTCTTGGGCAGGGATGTCTCTCAGTAGGCCTTTTGTCTTAACGCCATTCAGAGTGAACCACGTGGTGCTTAGTGAGGCTTAGTGTGTGTGTGTGTGTGTGTGTGTGTGTGTGTGAAGGGGGGGTGGGGGGGTGTGTGTGCTGTGTGTATCTGTGTGTTCAGCATGATGGCGGGGCTCACAGGCATGGCGTGGCCGGACTCGGCCAAGCTCAGCTGGGCTCGGATGTTAACCCAGTGCCTGCAGGCCCCTCTTCCTGCACATGAACTGGTTTTCCAGAGCTGGCCACTCCCCCACCCCCTCTCTAACCACCTCCACCATTTCCCTCACTTCCCTCTCCAGAGAATACCTGAATCTGATTGGACGAGCAGCCGGAGACTAGCCGCTCACGTGTCCAATGGCGCCGGCTCCACTGCAGCAGGCCGGATTTCCAGAGCCCAGCCAATAGGAGGGCAGGAGGCGGGAGCTGGGTGTGGATGGATGGTGTGTGTGTGTGTGTGTGTGTGTGTGGGGTTTAGGTGGGGGTTGTATGGTGGATGTATAGAAGAAGGGGGTGGTAGGTTGGGGGGTGTGGCTGGAGGCCTGTAGGCTTCCTTCCTTTTCCTGCTGGTGATCGCTGTTCCATAGCCTGGGGTTTGGGGGGGGGGGGATGGGGAGGTTTGCGAACGGGGCGGAAAGCGTTCGCCATGAGAGCGAAAAAGAAGAAGCCCGGTGTTTTGTCGGAAAGTTGGACGAAGTCTGGTTTCAGAATGATTGTGTAGATTAAATAGTACAATGTTTAAGATTTCTGTAATTTTAGTATCTCCAAAACTGCAGTTTTTACAGGAAAAGTAGGGAAAAAAGGCATAAAATTTGTTTTAAGCTAGCGTCCATTTAAAATTTAATTACATCTTTTTAGAGAATACTGCATGACAAAATGTACACACGTAAAGAAATACAGACAAAATGCATTAGTAGCAGCAGATTCTTTAAAATACTCAATGTTCAAGTCTACTGTAATTATGGTTTCTTCAAAACAGCAACTTTTACTGGAAAAGGGAACTTTCAATAGAAGTCAATGTAAAAAAAAATAAAAAATACATTGGCTTCCATTGAAAATTACACTTTTAGATTTTATCATACAGTATTTATTAAAGTACACATACATACAAGCACACTAAAATGCAACAGAAGATTCTTTAAAACACACGATGTCCATGTGTTCTCTAGTTATGGTATCTTCGAAACAGCAACTTTTACTGAAAAAGGGGAAAAACGCCCCAAAAATTATGCTGACTTCCATTAAAAATTAAATTACACATTTAGAAAAACAGCAACAGGAAAATGTAAAAAAAAAAAAAAAAAACAGTTTGCGAATATTGTATGTTGATATTTAAAGTGCACATACATACGAACACACATAAAATGCATTAGCAGCAGTAGATTCTTTAAAACACACAGTGTCCAGGTCTTCTGTAATTATGGTATCTTTAAAACTGCAACTTTTACAGGAAAAGGCAACTTTTAATGGAAGTCATTAGTCATTGGCTTGTGTTGAAAACTACATCTTTAGAGAATATTGATATTTAAAGTACACATGCATATGAATATAGATAAAATTAGTATTACTAGCAGCTAATTCTTTAAAACACATGATGTCCCGGTCTTCTGTATTTATGGTATCTCCAAAACAGCAACTTTTACAGTATTTTTCAAGATTTTTATTGGCTTTCGTTTTTTTTAATTTTTTTTATTTGCTGCATGTCATCCAATCAAGCAGCTCTAATTTGACACTGTAATTAAATGTGGCTCTGGATAAAGGGCTGGGTTGGGTAGAGTGTTGCACTGGATTGGGTAAAGAGCTGGATTGGGTAGAGTGTTGGACTGGATTGGGTAAAGAGCTGGGCTGGATTGGGTAAAGAGCTGGGCTGGATTGGGTAAAGGGCTGGATTGGGTAAAGGGCTGGATTGGGTAAAGGGCTGGATTGGGTAAAGGGCTGGATTGGGTAAAGGGCTGGATTGGGTAAAGAGCTGGATTGGGTAAAGTGCTGGGCTGGATTGGGTAAAGTGCTGGGCTGGATTGGGTAAAGTGCTGGGCTGGATTGGGTAAAGGGCTGGGCTGGATTGGGTAAAGGGCTGGGCTGGATTGGGTAAAGGGCTGGGCTGGATTGGGTAAAGGGCTGGGCTGGATTGGGTAAAGGGCTGGGCTGGATTGGGTAAAGGGCTGGGCTGGATTGGGTAAAGGGCTGGGCTGGATTGGGTAAAGGGCTGGGCTGGATTGGGTAAAGGGCTGGGCTGGTTTGGGTAAAGGGCTGGGCTGGTTTGGGTAAAGGGCTGGGCTGGATTGGGTAAAGGGCTGGGCTGGATTGGGTAAAGGGCTGGGCTGGATTGGGTAAAGGGCTGGGCTGGATTGGGTAAAGGGCTGGGCTGGATTGGGTAAAGGGCTGGGCTGGATTGGGTAAAGGGCTGGGCTGGATTGGGTAAAGGGCTGGGCTGGATTGGGTAAAGGGCTGGGCTGGGTAAAGAGCTGGATTGGGTAAAGGGCTGGGCTGGATTGGGTAAAGTGCTGGGCTGGATTGGGTAAAGTGCTGGGCTGGATTGGGTAAAGTGCTGGATTGGGTAGTGTGTTTGACTGGGTTGGAGGAGTAAAACAGCAGTTGCAACAAAATAAGAATAAAAGGCTAGAACTATTTTTTTTTTTATATGACTCACTGTATTTTTTTTTCTTTCTCATTGGTAAACTATTACTTCAGTAAAGGTCTGGTTTGATTGGCTGCTGATGGATTCTGTTCAGACTGGAGTTGGTGAGATACAATCCCAGATTCCTCCCAAAATTACGTTGAAAATTTACTTGCTTTTTCTGTGTCTGAAATCTGCACCAGAGTCTGGAGACTAGAAGCATCTCAGCACAACTGAATCAGGATTAAAATCAGGCTAAAAGTCGTGGAACCTGCAGTCTAAAACATTTCCCCTTTTGAGGTGAATTTTCGTCATTGGTGTTAAAAACCCCTAGAGTAGCTCCAGCTATGGAGACCCATCCCAATGATCCTGATAAAATCTCCTGAAGTGGTTTGAGTGATTTTTTGATTTGTATTAGTTTTAAATGAGTCTTGGACGCGTATACTCTGTTTTATGTGTGATTTTGGTCTTATCCAGATTTAATTCTGATACTTAAATAAATGAAGTGACCAGGTGTAAATGGGGTGTAATTGCTCTGTGTATAGAAGGTAACCTGCTGGTTTGCTGGTTGGTTGTTTGTGTGCAGGTGCTGGATGGGATATTGGCTCAGTATGGGACAGTGGAGAGCTGTGAACAAGGTGAGTAGCCACAACATGATAATCATGATGGTCTGACATTGTTTTTTTTTTTTTTATGCAGTTTTTAAATTGAGGTAATGGTTGTTATTATACGTCTTTACCTATAGAAGCTGTCAGAGTAAATCTTTATCTCATTAGCTTGTGCTTCTAGCAGAAACATGTAAAGTGTGTGGTAAACACTCTTATGTGGAAGTGATTTTCATATTTTACACCTTTCCTTAAATAAAATATAAGAAGGTTATATTTGCACTTTTTAAAAAATATGCCCTGGTGTAAATATATCTAAAATTAGACTTGCTTTATTAGTTAAATACAGGTTTTATTGTGGTGCCTTAAAAAATGAACCCAGATATTTGCATCTGGGTCTGATTCAAAATTTAGAAGATTTACCTTTAAATTTTTCTTATGATTAAAAGTATTAGAACATGTTTTTGTCAGGTGATGCATTAATTATTCAAACAAATAAACAGCACTTTGTCTGAAAAGGTCAGTTTCAGATTTGGGTTTTATCTGTGTAGACTGAGCATTTATAGTTAGAGGAGGAACAAACGTGAAAACCACAGAACTATGAGAGTCTATGGGTGAAAAACACACAATTGTGAAGCTGAGGGAAGTTATAAAATCACTCAGAACCATTAGAACACAAATATTGGCCAAAGCAAGAACAACTGTTTGGAATGACCTGAAGAAGAAAGTCGTCACTGGTGTACTAAATAACAGGTGATAAACCGGTTGACAAAGAAAAAACACAGGACTAACATTGTTTTATAAACTTCTGCAAATTAAAAAAAAATAAAAATAAAACTACCTCCAGAGAGCAGGAGTAAAGTTATCACAATCTACTTTTCACAGAAGGAAGACTTCATGAACATGGGTACAACCCTTCTCCAGAACACAAAAACCTCTAATCAGCTAGAATTTACTATTAAGTACAGGGACAAGCCTGTGGACTGAATTATGTACTAATGAGACAAAGATTAACATTTACCAATGTGGTGGAAAGTCTGAAGTTTGGAGAAAGAAAAAAGGATCTGCTCATAATTCCAGACCTACCAGCTCACCTGTGAAACACAGTGGAGGTAGTGTCATGAACTCTGAAGTCTACAGACAGATTGTGTCTGTGAATTTAAAGAAAGATGCAACCAAACTGATTGGGAGATCCTTCATCATGCAACAAGATAACGATCAGTTCATCAGGTGCAAGAAGTGGAAGGTTTTATACTGGTCTAGTTGATTTTTAGACTTAAACCTTTTATAGAGCATTCTGTTTACTGGCTAAAGAGGAGACTGCAGGGAGTAACCCCCCCCCCCCCCCCCCCCAAAAAAAAAAACCTACCACCTGAAAGAGGCTGCAGTGAAAGTCTGGAAAAGCATCACAAAAGAAGAATACAAAAGTATAGTGACCTTAATAAGTCACAGGTTTGATGCAATTAGTGCCAGCAAAGGATTGGCAACTAAATATTAAAAGTCATTTACTTTAATGTATTTTAAGTTTATATGTTTCAGTGATTTTGCTCACCAGACAAATGGATGGGTTCAGATAAAAGGTGTTGTCTCATTCACCTTTTATTACCAATAACAAATGTTTTTAGTCAAAATAAATAAAAATAAATTGATTGGCCTCACTGTTCCAATGCTTTTTGAAGGGACTGTATAATTAAAGAATAATAAGATTGTATTATTATACAGCTCCGGAAAAAATTAAGAGATCTCTTCAGTTTCTGAATCAGTTTCTCTGATTTCTTTGTTTTTATTTATAGATATATGTTGGAGTCAAATAAACATTGTTGTTTTATTCTATAAACTACAAACAACATTTCTCCCAAATTCAAAGTCATTTAGAGCATTTATTTGCAGAAAATGAGAAATGACTGAAATAACAAAAAAGATGCAGAGCTTTCAGACCTCAAAAAATGCAAAGAAAAATTCATGAAGTTTTGGTGGAATAACCCTGTTTTTTATAATAAAATCAGTTTTTGTGCATCTTGGCATCATGTTCTCCTCCACCAGTCTTACACACTGCTTTTGGATAACTTTATGCTGCTTTACTCCTGGTGCAAAAATTCAAGCAGTTCAGTTTGGTGGTTTGATGGTTTGTGATCATCCATCTTCCTCTTGATTATATTCCAGAGGTTTTCTATTTAGTAAAAGTAAAGAAACTCATAATAAGTATTAAGTGCTCTCTTAGTTTTTTTTACAGAGCTGTATTTATTTTTTTGGTATATGGCAGTAGTGTAGGTGCTGGTCAACGAATTAGAATAATTTGAAATAGTGCAATCATGAAATTCTTTGAATGCATTTTTTGTGCAGAAAGCAAATCAGGTGTTCACCGCACCTGTCCTACTCGTTAGACTAATCACAGAACTCGTTACCTGGAAAAAAATTTGCTCAGCTGAGCTTTCCAAAAGGCCCATTTAGGCCATTTAACTGTGACACTGTTGTTTTATTGAATTAGAATAATGGAGAAACCGTTTCATTGAATTAGAATAATTTTTATTATAATTACAATCATCACTTTCTCAGTATTTTGTGGCTGCCCCCTTGGCTTGTATGACTGCCTGAAGTCTCCGCGGCATCGATTTGACCAGCTTGTCGCAAGTTTCCGCACTCACAGCTTCCCAGGCAGTGGCGATGTTCTGCTTCAGTTGGTCCAGCGTAGTAGGCTTTCTGTCGCGAATTTTCCGCTTGACGACGGCCCAAAGGTTTTCAATGACATTGAGGTCAGGCGAGTTGGCCGGCCATGCCAAAACTTCAAGCTGTTTTTTAGTGAACCAATCTTTGGTCGACTTTGCCGCATGAGCCAGTGCAAGATCCTGTTGAAATATGAAGTCTTCTTCGCCGAACTGTTCCTCAACAGTCGGAATCAGGAACGTTTCCAGAACATCTTGATATACGGCAGCATTGACAGTCTTCTTGAGGAAGCAGAGTTTCCCTACACCTCGAGCGGACATGCATCCCCAGACCATAACGCTCTGGGGAAACTTGACGGATCTTTTCACGCACTCGTGGTTGTAGGTTTCGCCACCACGACGCCAGACACGAGGACCTTGGTCACCGAAGGAGATGCAGAAGCGTGATTCGTCACTGAAGACCACTTTCTGCCAGTCTTCAGCAGTCCACTCGCCGTGTTTTTTGGCCCACTTCAGCCGTTTCTCCATTTGTTTCTTGTTCAGCATCGGTTTTACTGCTGGAACGCGAGATTTGAAGCCGAGTTCGCGCAGACGACGGTAAGTGGTTGATCTGGAGACGTCAGCGCCGGTCTGCTTGTTCCACAAGTCGGTGAGCTCGGAAGTGGACTTGAACCGGTTGCTGACTGCGATCTTTCTCAGCTGCTTGTTGTCGCGAGCAGAAGTTTTTCGGACGCCGGAACAGTTGGTGCGCTTGCTGCAGTTTTTCTTGAGAGCTTTGCAGACGGAAGACTGGCTGATGCCGAGCTGCTCAGCAATTTTAGTTTGGGTCAAGCCTTGTTGGCGAAGGGCTTGAATTTGAGCCACTATTCCGGTTGAGAGGTCGCGCTGCTTACCCATGATTGATTTTACAACTTAGAAATTCTACTCAACCCTGACTTTATACTGCACAGTGAACACTCTTCACAGAAAACAAAAATTCGAGCATTTATTCTAATTCAATGAAACGGTTTCTCCATTATTCTAATTCAATAAAACAACAGTGTCACAGTTAAATGGCCTAAATGGGCCTTTTGGAAAGCTCAGCTGAGCAAATTTTTTTCCAGGTAACGAGTTCTGTGATTAGTCTAACGAGTAGGACAGGTGCGGTGAACACCTGATTTGCTTTCTGCACAAAAAATGCATTCAAAGAATTTCATGATTGCAAATTATTCAAATTATTTGAATTCGTTGACCAGCACCTGTATGTCTAAATCTCTGTTTAAAGTCTGGTTTTCTTTTCTTCTCTGTCCACAGTGAACACTGACACAGAGACGGCAGTAGTGAACGTGCGATACGGTGCCAAAGATCAGGCCCGACAGTGAGTACCGCCCCTCTGGAGGTTGGGTTTCTGACAGTGTGCCCTGTCCATTCAGCTGAAGTGTGAAACTCGGTCAGCTCAGCGTGAGATTTTAATCCTGCTTCTTAATCCTAATGCTGCCCTCTGTTGGCATTTCAGAGTCTCTACAGGATTCTCCTGAGTTCACTGTTCTATTCAGTCCTGCCCTAGTGAAAAAAGTAGATTAAAGTAAAATAAGCATTATTATACTATAGTGCACTTAAGTTTTTTCTTGTGGCCACATTATTATTAATCAGTATATTTAAAGAGTGATAAAATAGAACAACTTTTTTTTTTTTTTACTTTTTATACTTTAATTGAATTAAATTAGTGCAAAAGTCTTACTTAAATTGTGCTAAGTGTTCTTAACTGTACTAAAATTGAACTATTTTAAATATACTTAAGTAACATTTAAACATTTAAACTACTTCATGTATTTAAACCCATATTTAATTTATATAAATAGCCTTACCGTAAAATACATTTATATAATACATTTAATGAGTATTACAACTGTATCACTATTTATTATACACCAGGTGTATTAGAATATAAATGTACTAAGAATTGATGTTAAATATATGTGATTTATTTACATTAGAGTACAAATATGCTTTTTTCCTTCCTGTCTTTTGTAAGTAGCACACTTCTAGTATACTTCTAAGGTATAAATATATTTTAATATACTGTACTACAATTTTTTGTGTTACAAATTTACTTTACGTTTTTATTAGTAGTAGTAATTAAATTTACTTTCTAAAAAGTCATAAAACATTGCACTTAAAGTGAACTACTGTTGCTTAAAAAATGTACAACAGTATATTTGGAAATAAGTATTTTAGAAGTATAGTGAATTACATTAAACTAAAAGTTTAGTACTTCATAGCACTTCATGTGTTTATTTAAAATACACTATACTGTACTTTATATATATATATATATATATATATATATATATATATATATATATATATATATATATATATATATATAAAGTACAGTATAGTGTATTTTAAATAAACACATATATATGTATATATGTATGTATGTATGTATATATATATATATGTATGTATATATATATATATGTATGTGTATATATATATATATATATATATATATATATATATATATGTATATATATATGTATATATATATATGTATATATGTATATATGTATATGTATATATATATGTGTATATATATGTGTATATATATATATATATATATGTATATGTATATATATATATATATATATATATATATATATATATACAGTGAGTCCAAGAAGTATTTGATCCCTTGCTGATTTTCTTTGTTTGCCCACTAATAAAGACACTATCCTTCTGCACTTTTAATGGTAGATATATTCTAACATGGAGAGACAGAATATCAAGACAAAAATCCAGAATATAATTTTAAAGAATATATTTTAATTAATTTGTATTTCAATGAGGAAAATAAGTATTTGATCCCTCTTGCCAAACACACTCAATACTTAGTGGCAAAGCCTTTGTTTGCAAGCACAGCGGTGAGACGTTTGTTGTAGTTAACCACAAGTTTAGCACACACACCAGGGGGAATTTTGGCCCACTCTTCTTTGCAGATCCTCTCTAAATCATGAAGGTTGGTGGGCTGTCGCTTGGCAACTCTGACCTTCAGCTCCCTCCATAGATTTTCGATCGGATTGAGGTCTGGCGACTGGCTGGGCCACTCCATGACCTTAATGTGATTTTTCTTGAGCCAATCCTTTGTTGCCTTTGCTGTATGTTTAGGGTCGTTATCATGTTGGAAGACCCAACCACGGCCCATTTTCAGATCCCTGGCAGAGGGGAGGAGGTTGTCCCTCAGGATTGTGCGGTACATGGCTCCATCCATCTTCCCAGTGATGCGGTGAAGTAGCCCTGTACCCTTGGCAGAGAAACACCCCCAAAACATTATGCTTCCACCTCCATGCTTGACGGTGGGCACAGTGTTCTTGGGGTCATAGGCAGCATTTTTCTTCCTCCACACATGGCGGGTGGAGTTGAGGCCAAAAAGTTCAATTTTGGTCTCGTCTGACCACAAAACCTTCTCCCAATAACTTGGTTCATCTTTCAAATGATCATTGGCATACTTGAGGCGCGCCTCCACATGTGCTCTCTTCAGCAGGGGTACCTTTCGGGCACTGCAGGATGTGAATCCATTGTTGCGCAAAGTGTTGCCAATTGTTTCCTTGCAAACTGTGGTCCCAGCTGCCTTCAGGTCATTTGCTAACTCCTGCCGAGTGGTTGCAGGACGATTTCTGACCGTTCTCAGCATCATTGCCACCCCACGAGGCGAAATCTTCTTTGGAGCACCGGGCAGAGGTCTGTTGATTGTCATGTTATACTCTTTAAACTTTCTGATAATTGCACCAATAGTTTACTTTCACATCCAACACCTTACTAATCTTTTTGTAGCCCATTACAGCTTTGTGAAGGTCAACAATTCTGACTCTGAGGTCCTGTGACAGCTCTTTGGTTTTACCCATGTTGGAGACTTGAAATCTGTGTGATCTGTCTGATTCTGTGGACAGGTGTTTTTCACACAAGTGATTAGTGAGAACAGGTGGCTTCAGGTCAGGTAACAAGTTGATTGGGAGTGTCTAACTGGTCTGTAAAAGCCAGAACTGCTAATGAATACTAAGGGATCAAATACTTATTTCACTCCATGAAATACAAATCAATTAATATATATTCCTTAGATTTATTTTCTGGATTTTCTTTTTAGTATTCTGTCTCTCCATGTAAGAATACATCTACCATTAAAAGTATAGAAAATCAACAAGGGATCAAATACTTCTTGGACTCACTGTATATATATATATATATATATATATGGGATTAAACTGTTGCTGTTGGGATTATTCTTGCACTGCTTATTTGAGTGGTGTGCTTTTTTTGTGGTTCTTATTCAGAATTAAAAAGTACTTTTATCACATTTAATATATATATTTCATTTATTTTTTGTGGCTTACGCTGATATCTGTCTTCAAAATATTGAGAAAGATCAGCTGGCTGTGTAAAATCTGGAGATTGTGTAGCTGTTAGGTTATAAAAGTGACCAAAAGTATATTGTTACTTACAGTATACTTTTATGTAAGCACATGAAAGCGTGCAATCTCTCTCTTTATCTCACTCTCTCTCTCTATCGATCTCTCTCTATCGATCTCTATCGATCTCTATCGATCTCTCTCTCTCTCTCTCTCCCTCTATATCTCTCCCTCTATATCTCTCTCTCTCTCTCTCTCTCTCCCTCTATATCTCTCCCTCTATATCTCTCTCTCTCTCTCTTTATCTCTCTCTCTCTCTTTATCTCTCTATCTCTCTCTCTTTATCTCTATCTCTCTCTCTATCTCTCTTTCTCTCTCTCTCTTTCTCTCTCTCTCTTTCTCTCTCCCTCTATCTCTATCTCTCTCTCTCCCTCTATCGCTCTCTCTCTCTCTCTCTCTCTTGCTCTCTGTCTCTCTCCATCTCTCTCTATCTCTCTCTCTTGCGCTCGCTCTCTCTCTATCTATCTCTATCTATCTCTATCTATCTCTATCTCTCTCACTCTATGTATCTCTCTCTATCTCTCTCTCTTTATCTCTCTCTTTATCTCTTTCTCTCAATTCAATTTCAATTCAACTTTATTGGCATGAATTGCAATTTACAACTTTTGCCAAAGCAATGAAACAAGAAGTTAATATACAAAAGGTTAAAAAAATAAAAAATAAATACATAATACATATACAAATATATATTAACATATTTTGCATATAAAAGTTAATTTAAATTAATAATTAATAAAAATGAAAAAGATATTAATAACAGTGTTCTATGTTGTAATTATTTATAATGAGTTGTGATTAGACTGTTGATTAAGCTGATTTCTGTGGTGATGCAGAACTCTCTCTCTCTCTCTCTCTGTAATTCTCTCTCTCTCTCTGTAATATTCTCTCTCTCTCTCTCTCTCTCTCTCTCTCTCTGTAATTCTCTCTCTTTC